>NC_140595.1:796338751-796877490 GCF_964204655.1 Triturus cristatus
ACCCCTCTCTTTTTCTCTTTCTCTCTCTCTCACCCCTCTCTTTTTCTCTTTCTCTCTCTCTCTCTCTCTCTCTCACCTCTTTTTCTCTTTCTCTCTCTCTCTCTCTCTCTCTCCTCTTTTTCTCTTTCTCTCTCTCTCTCTCTCTCTCTCTCTCTTTTTCTCTTTCTCTCTCTCTCTCTCTCTCTCTCTCTTTTCTCTCTCTCTCTCTCTCTCTCTTTCTCTCTCTCTCTCTCTCTCTTTCTCTCTCTCTCTCTCTCTCTTTTTCTCTTTTTCTCTTTTTCTCTACCCCATTGGATCCTCAACGCATGTGTCCTCAGCTGACCCCTTGTTTGTATGTTTCACAGTTGTGTGTGTGTGTGTGTGCTGCGCTCTGTGCTCAGTTCTCCCTCTCTGCCCCCACAGACACCCAGGCGGCCCTGCGGCTCATGGAGGAATCCCTGCTGCTGGACCAGAACTTTCGCCAGAAGGTGGAGCGCCTCCTCGCCATCTTCCAGAGCGACCTCTTCCAAGCGCTGCTGGGTAGGCCTCGCCTTCTGGAGCCGTGTGCTCAAAACCTAGGAACACTAGTGTGTGTAACGCCTTCAGATACTCTCTCTGTCCTCACTGCAATGTCTAAATGTCACACAGATCCACGTCCTCGGTTAGGGGAGGCGGGCCTTCCTACAGATAAGGAAACTGACGCCTGGGGAGATAAGATGGTTCGTCCAAGGTAACACAGTTTAGTGAAGCTGAGATTAGAACTCGGACCTCTTGTTATGAAATCAGTGGCTTAGCCTCTGGGTCACTTTGGCTTTTCTTTAAGAGTCTGAACCTGTGAATCTGGAGTGGCACCGCCAGGGGGCAGTAAATCCACAAGGGAGCCAAGCTGCAACCAAATCCGGCCAGCATGGATGGGGCCCGATTGCAACCACAGTTTTGGTGTGTTTCCGCCTGTAGTGGGGCTCCTGAATTAGAAGAGAGGTCCCCGCGGAAGGGTGGGGGAGATGCCTCTTTTGGAGGGGGGGGGGGGGGGGGAGGTAGGGGGTATTGGAGAGTGAATGCAGGTGGGTTTGATTTCTGGGTCAGTGAAGTGGCGGAGGTTTTTACCTGCCACTGCCACCGAGTTTAGGGTTTAAATAATCCCTTTTAATTACTGCTCGTCCTTAAGTGAAGCTTGGAAGGATTACAGGCGGGGAGGGAGGGGGGTCGGGGGGGGGGGGGGCGGCAGGGAGTCGGAGTGAGAGAGGCCCCAGAGGCTGGAGAAAGCATGATGGGTGGTAAAATCCCATCACGGCGTGTTCCACCCGTCTGTGGGACTTCCTTACCTATAGTTACCAAATATTTAAAATATACATAAAGTGAGCTTTGGCTCTGCTCAAAGGGGATTTGTATTTTAGCTCATGCTATTGGCTGCTTGCTGTATCTTTCCGCCTTTTAATAAGTGCTTTCATTTGAAATTCACGAGGAACTATTTTTCTTCTATAAGTACACCTGATAACACTGGTTGTCACATTCATTGCGACCTGAGGGTCAGAGGCCTATCCGATGTTCACTTTTGAAGTACTACTTTTTTTTTTCTTTTTGGTTATATAGGTTGACAGTCGTGTGATGAAGCGCCGGATGGTTCTGCGTCCATGGATGTCGCAGGCCGCAGTGTATTACAGCCACGGGAAGGCCCTGTGGCAAGGGGGCAAGCCATGGTTCGTTTCGGGGAACCAACATGGCGAGGAGCGGGTAATGGGGCGTAAGGATGGACTGCGGGATAGAGTCCAGATCCCTGAGTGCCAGGGAAGCGGGGTGGCGTGACGGCACTGCAATCGGCGAACTCGCGCCATCCATCGGCGCAGAACTATCGCGCGCTTCATCACACGACTGTATCAACCTGGACCTAGGATTCCGTTCTCACTCAGAACTGAGTCCCAGAACCTCGGTTGACAGGCAATTGCCTCGGCCACCTATTTGCTCTGCCCTGAAGATGATCCCAGCATTTAGTTAAAGGGATCTGTAGTATCCGGCTGGATACATTCTAGTGTTCCACTTTACTGTAACCCACACTGAACACCCACCCACCACAGGCGTCACGAGTCAGGTGACCCTGACAATAAAAGGGGCCGAGCGCACGTGCTCGTGGCCAGTTTGCTGTACCAGTCATCCGGTGTCTGCGTCCTTCATTTCCATACATGAGGGCCTGAGGGCCCAATCACCACATTGGCGACGAGGGGGCTGTGCCCTGGCGTGCAGCAGCCCAGCGAAAATGGAAGGAGGGGTGAGAGCTGCCTGTGTGTCAACCCCAGCAGGCACGGGCAGCGCCTGATCGCCGCCGGGCGTGTACAAAGCCCCGGGCGTGAGCTCGACCGGGTACCCACCCCACGCCGAAGACCAGCGGGCGTGCATGCTGCCCCAGAGAGACGGCGAGGAAGTCGGGTGCCCACCCCGACCCCGTCGCGCCTGCCGCTGTGCCCGGTGGAGAGGTGCGAGCCACGCGGAGCCCACCCGCATCGGCCGCAACGGAGTGACCCCCGCACACGAGGGAACCGAGCAGAGCTCACCCCACATGCGACACCCCTACCTGTGTTGAAGCGCTGTCTGTGGGCGGACGGAGAGCCCAGGAGTGTCAGACACCGAGCGGGAGCCTACCCCGCATCGGAAGAGCCTGCTGCGTGAGTCCGGTAAAGTACAGCCCGGAAGGGCAGAAACAATAGTATGCGGGGCCGGACTGCCAGGATGCCGGCCGCCGCTGCGGACAAGGCCTGAGTCAACAGCGGGCAGAAGGTGAGCTGACTGCGGAAGGGTGGAAGAGTGGAGTAGCTACCCACTCCCCCGTCCCCGTGAGGAAAACCAACTCTGCCCCACAACGGAGCGAGCAGACTCCGGCGCCAGCCCCAGCCCCCCCTGCGCAGAGAATGAAGCGTGTGAGGCTGCCGCGGCGGGGGAACAGCAGTGAGCGGCCCCGTCACTGGTAAAGAGCAGTGGCATCACCGGCAGCGTGAGGAAACCGCCTGAACTGGCTCCTCCAGAAGAGCGGACCTGCAGTGTGTGTGGCCGACGCGGCCAATCAGAACAGTGCCATCGCCCCCCCCCCCCCCCCCTGCACAGCCCGTGAAGGGAAAGGGCCGGCTGCGAGGGGCGGAGGAGGCGGAATGCCAGCACGCGGCAAGCGCCGCTGAAATAGTGAGGAGCTCGGCGAGTGCACCCCTACCTGCCGCGCGTGGACTGCAGGAAGCTGCCGCGGGCAGGGAGGGCGAAAAGGAAAGTGGTTGCGGCCCGCGGCCGATAGAAGGCTGCCAGTTAGAAATAAGTAAAGCGGAGCCCACCCGCAGCGCCAGCACCCAGTGCCGACACACACGCACCCCCCCCCCGCAGGGCCCGAGCAACGAGGAGGCCGGTTGCGGGGCGGGCCAGATACCAGTTCAAAGGCGCATCGAAGCGCGAATTTCAAATATGCGCGAAGAGCGCGAGTTGCCCCAACAGGAGACCGCTACAGGCGGGTAGCGTGAAACGACAATCAGGAGGCCAGCTGTGGTGTCCCAGCAGACACTAAGGCGAGGAAATACATGTAAGGACGCTGAGCCAGCCGCCATCCACACAAGGGCATTTCTCCCCCAGCTAGTGATGCATCATCGTCCCCTGTGCAGCGCTGTCAATGCCTGTGGCCCCTCTGCCTCAACAAATAAGTAAGGAAAACAACAGACTTACCTGCTGCCCCGCCCGTGTCCTGCACTCCACTGCTCTGCGGTGGCTCCTGCCCTCTGCCAGAGCCTGGAAAGTGAAAGAACAACCAAGAACAGGTTTGCAGCAGAGAAGGTTGCTGCTGAAGGAAGTAAAGAGAAAACCCTGCACTGCCATCTAGTGGCCGGAGAGCAGCGTTGCACCAGCTGCAGGAAAGGAATAGAGAGGCGTGGAGAAGAGGCAGCAGGGCATGTACTGCAAGGGCAGACTGATGCACAATGGTGAGTGCACGGGAACGCGACGGAGGCGCACGGGAATGCGCCAGAGCACAGGAATGCGCAGGGACGCGACGGAAGCGCAAGGAAGAGGAGACAGGGTGTCACCGGGATGCCGCGCCGTCCCACAGCAAGACAAGGAGAAAGAAGAATGGTGTCAAGCCACATCCACCCCAGCAAGGACTGCGCTGTCGCCGCATCAAGTGGAGCGAACCCTCGAGCGAACTAAAGGACTTAGCGCAGATGTACCCCGGACGCGGAAGGTACATAGCAGCGCCTAGGAAGAGGAACCCACTGACGAAGATGCGCGCAGCAAGTATCCGACACTGGCAGGCGAAGGATGAAGAAGTACACCCAGTGGCGCCAAGAAGCCACCACGTCAAGAAATCACACAGCGCAAGGAGCAACGCGACTCTGAAGATGTACCGCGACGGTACGAAGAGAAGCTTGCACCAGCACTCGACAACTCAGCAAACACAGGTAGTCGCACGACGTGACGCACCTTGTGAAGCCGGCCACCCAGATGGTCGCGCGAAGGTTGCCGGCCACCCAGATGGTCGCGCGAAGGTTGCCGGCCACCCAGATGGTCGCGCGAAGGTTGCCGGCCACCCAGATGGTCGCGCGAAGGTTGCCGGCCACCCAGATGGTCGCGCGAAGGTTGCCGACCGCCCAGATGGTCGCGCGAAGGTTGCCGACCACCAGTTGGTCGTAAGGAAGATATAGACCTACAAGAGGTCGGAGAGGGCACTGACCTGCCAAGAGGTCAGAGCTGAAGAGAATAGGAAGTCCGAAGGGACGTCAGTGAAGAGGACCAGGAGGAGTAGGAAAAGAGGTCCAGTAACATCACTCAACATCAGAAGCAACTACGAGACAGAAGGTCGCGATGATTGGTCCAGTCACAGAGCGAAAGGAAGACAGTGTCCGAGTGGCGGGACAAGACCAGAGGGAAACGCGTAGAGTGCACGCTACACGAGGAAGCCTGGTAAGGACGAGCAAAAAGGCAGGAAGACTGGATCACGTCGCAGTGGAAGTAGAAGGAGAACACCCGAAGAGGAAAGGAGAAGAGCACAGAGGTGTGCGTAACAGATCAACGCGCACACACCAGAAGGAGAACACCCGAAGAGGAAAGGAGAAGAGCACAGAGGTGTGCGTGACAGATCAACACACACACCAGAAGGAGTACCCGAAGAGGGAAGTGCGAAGGTGCATGGGCACCCAGACCTAGTACCTGGAAAACAACATCAGCCCCACTGGGAGTATACGTCGATGCGCTAACCCGAAGGTCACCCGGGGATGACCGAGACGAGCAGGCCGGTCCGTTGGTAACAACCACCTCTGGGACGTCACGGAAACAGGACCGTGGACATCCAAGGGGCAGAGGCCTCAGGTACACCGGTGGCAGCGGATCCCAAGACGAGAGATGGACTGTTGAAGCTGGCTCTGGAGATCCTAGGAGAACAGAGGCAGAGCGCGAAGGACCAAGTGCCAACAGCACCCTTTTAGGTGGAACTTCGGACACGGAAAGAGGACCCGTAGCGACTCCTCCAACGCGATTGGAGCGACAAGGCGCGGTCAAACCGTTCCAGTGGAAGCCTGGCAACAAAAGGGCCTCCGGGTCGTCCCGTGAGAGGGGACACCCACGAGAGAGGGGTATCCGTGAGAGGGATATCCTGCAACGGGGAGTCCTGTAAGAAGACAACTACTAGTTGGAGGAAACACCTCTACCAGGGCATACAGCGGAAGGTCGAATAACGAGGGTCCACCGTCATTCCACCCACACTTCCACCGACGGCGGTACAAGAAAGAGACTGTGAAGCGCACTTCCACGTTGTAAGTCCCAAATCACGCATCCATAGAGCACTTGGACATTGTGCCAAAGAGACAGAGTGGTCCCGGCTGTCAGAACACCCTCGCCGGCAGTCGACCATCAACAAAGAGACTACGTGGAAGTCCTGCTCGCCAGTCAATGTTTTGTTTGTAACTTGTGCGTTTTCTCCCACAGGTTCGGACTTTGTTTTGGTTTAACTTTCATTAAATTTTGGGAGGGATGTAGTATCCGGCTGGATACATTCTAGTGTTCCACTTTACTGTAACCCACACTGAACACCCACCCACCACAGGCGTCACGAGTCAGGTGACCCTGACAATAAAAGGGGCCGAGCGCACGTGCTCGTGGCCAGTTTGGTGTACCAGTCATCCGGTGTCTGCGTCCTTCATTTCCATACATGAGGGCCTGAGGGCCCAATCACCACAGGATCGAAACGTCGTCGACATCATGCACTCTGACATAAATGTATATCTTATATTATTGTGTGCTAGTGTGTTTTCAAAGATTTGATATTGGCTTAATAACTCTAATCATTTCTGGTCACGCCCTCATGTATTGCCTGAGCCTTTTTCTGTTTTAACGATACACATGTTCCCACCTGTATGCTTTCTTTTACTTCTTTATTAATAAATGATGTCCAGTTTGACAGTCAAAGTATAGACATGATTATCTATCTATCTATCTATCTATCTATCTAATCTATCTATCTAATCTATCTATCTAATCTATCCTATCTAATCTATCTATCTAATCAATCTATCTATCTAATCTATCTATCTAATCTATCTATCTAATCTATCTATCTAATCTATCTATCTAATCTATCTATCTAATCTATCTATCTAATCTATCTATCTAATCTATCTAATCTATCCATCCTTTTGTTAGGGACCCTTGTTCCTTAAAACAGTTCATACCCAAGGTCCCTGACCACCAATTGGGTCCCCTTGTCTTTGTAAAACATGTGAAAGGAGACCAAGCATTGGTAATTAAAACACAGAACAAGCAGGTTACTTGTTAATCCGTTTTTGGGGCGATACACAATAGATATGAAAAATATTTTATGCAGGTTAGTAAAATAAGTAAATTCTTTGGAGTAAGTCAAGAACTATCGGTCATGTGTGCACATAGACATTGTACATGTAAAAAACAGAAAACCTGCAAATTCCGCTGCATGGCCGGGACTATGGTCTTTTTGCAAACATACAGTGTGTGTAACGCCTTCAGATACACAGTCCTATCTGATGCTCCTGGAAGAATGTGTAATATCTGCCAAGAATCACGGGCTTGTTTCTGTTATAACTACATGGGACGCCCAGGGGAGCCGGATGGTTTTACAGGCATATTACTGTGATTGCATCAACGGCTCCAATTGGCGCCGTCACTCGGAAGTCGATTGCTCTCCCCTGGCTGCCTCCCACAGTAACCTGAGGACACGTGAGGGTGTGTTTTGTTCTTAGTCCTCAGTGTGGGCTGTGAGAGGCAGAGACACAGCGCTCTGCCTCTCTTCAGTGGGAACTGTCCTAGCACAGTGGCATTATTCTGCAACACACGCAGCGGGGTGCCCCCGGCACCCACAATAAAGCCGGCAGGAAAGTGAAAAGCAAACAAGCGCACAATTACAGCAGCCTTCCAGGAGCTCAGCCTGTCAAGTGGGCAGCCCGGCAGCAGAGAAGCGGTGCACGGCAGGAGGGAGAAAAAAACCTCACATGCACTCCCAGGGACTGTAGGTAAAAAGCAGAAATAATAGTTCCCCGATGACAGCCAAGGAAGGATACAAGCCATCCAGTCAAAAGGATGGTAAACCGGGTATGCTCCAGGGGTGGGGCAAACGGAAGAAATGTAAGGAGGCCATTGAGTGAGATACAAACAAATGAGTGACAATAAAGCCAACCAATGGTAAGCAGTGGGCGGGCTCTAAGCTCACAGTAGGAGTTTGGTGAGCTCACAATAGGTCTTTTTCAGCCAGTCAGCTTGCGTTGTCTGGTAGGCTCAGCCTAAAAATAGCTAATGGAGACAGCTACGAAGTCAAGCCGTACCTAAAAACGCAAACAAACGACCCACGTGTCATGTCTCTCCATTCAACAACCTTCTAAAAATGCTGCTCTTCCCAATATTTTGCCTTGAACCTTCTACAAGTGCCCACGGTCTACTTCCCTCCACCCCCGCATGCTTCAGAAAGAGTACACTTCCTGTGGTGCAGCATTAGGATCCCAGAGGTAACACCCAATGGCGAGACTGGATCCCGGTAGTGTCGGGAGATCCAACCACATCTTCACTTTGCATGGGGCTCCCAAGAAGTCGCTTTAGCACCAGGAGATAATAAAGGCTCTTACGGGCTAGGTTAAGATGGTCTTTGCCAAAGAGCTGTAGAAGGGGTGATGGTTGCCCCTCTCTCCGACAGTTGTCATTGCCTACTTGGGATAACCGCAGTAGGATGTTGGCATGGCCTCTCGTGACACAGTGAGTGGTAAGATCTAATAAAATGGAGCCCCTGACAACCAGTGATGTTACCTAGAAATGTGGAAGTGAAGGTAGAACCAACCTGAATCTCTGTGGAGGGCCTCCTGGAAAACATCCAGGAGTCCCCTCTGCGTGATAGGTTTTGTGCCACAAAACCTATCAGTTTTCTGCCGGAGATTGTGGGGTAAGGCAGATTTGACCTATCCCTAAACGTCCCAGGATGACCCTACAGAGGAAGAGTATTTATCTGTGGGGTAAAATATATCTTTCAAAATAATTTAGGGGCTGTTCCAGGGGTTATAGAGCAGTGATGCGTTGAGCACATGCATGTTCTGCATTACATTATGATATGCATAGTATGCATATATGAGTGCTTGCTTATAATGTATATTTCAGTACATGTGCTTAGATCTGTATAGGTGCATAGTCTATGTAAGCGAGTATTTGCCTACCTGTGCTGTATATGTTTCGGGATGCATATCGTCCGACTGCTGTATTGTAGGTGCTTTGATGGATACCACTTGATGATGCTTTGAGAGGTATTGTAGGAGTGTGTGCGCTGCTTCCTCTAACTATTGCCTGGGCTGCAGTACCTGTGTGTGGTGCTGTCACCTTGGGTAATGCTTTGGTGGGCATGTGTTGAATAGATGATTCGTAGATGATTTAGTGAGTCAAATTATCTTTATTCCAAAGGATACAGGCAGCTACAGCAGCATAACCGGTAAGCTGGCCGTCCGCTTACCTCTAGCATGTAACTGCTCTTGGCTTCGCATTCCATGTTCTATGGAACGCGAAGACACAGAGCGCGCGGCAAAACATACTAAAATGCATAACATAACACATCCCCTTCTGAATATAACAAAGAAATAAAGTGAAGAAAAGAAAAATGATAACATAACATACCATCCCCTTCCTTTTGAAGAGAGAAACATTATATGAAAGTGAAACAATATAAGAAAAATATGTGAGTTAATACAAATAAACTATGATGAGCAATATAAATAATGCAAAGAAAATTTACAAAGGAAAACTTTCTGAAATATAATCCCCTAACCAGACAGGAGGTCTTTTTTTACGCTTGGAATGCCTGGAATCCAAATTAAGTTCTTCTTTTATTAACACCTGAACTTCTTGAATCAGTTTCCAAAACAGGTGAATCTGGAACTGGAGAAACCGTTACAGTGTTGTCTTTGATGACCACAGGAGAATTTGCATTAGAACCAATGCCAGAATTATCGTTACCTTACAAATCATCAAAATCATACCAGTACGAAACTTTCTCAGTACACTCCGAAGGTGGAGAACATTTTGCTACCCTCTTGAGGTTCGAAACTTTTCCATCAGTGAGACGTACAGCATTATTCATGATTTCAACAACTTGCATAGGTCCTAAAAACAACTGACTTCTTTAGAAGTCTTACCGGGTTTTTTTACTCTAACCCATTGTCCAATATCAATGTTGACATTTTTAGCACCATGTTTTGAATCGTACCACTCCTTACTCTTAACATGAGCAGCATCACCTTTTTCTTTTACTAAGTCCTCAGACCAATGTACAACATTGGATTTAAATAACCAACCAGGAGTGAATACGGTTCTAGGATTTCTTCCGCGCAGAAGGACGAAAGGCGGATATCCAGTGGCATCACATATAGAAACTCTGTAAGCCCAAACCATTTTTAAGACTTGAGTTTCCCAATCATTACATTTGGCAGACAATTGAATCGTATTTTTAATAACCCGGTTGAAGCGCTCCACCATGCCATTACTGTTTGGGTTGTACAATGAAGTAGTTCTGTGTTTAATTACTAGTTTATTGAAATATTCTTTGGCCTTGTTGACATAAATTGTACACCATTGTCACTTAATAAAACAGAGGGAATACCTTCCATTATAAATGACTGGTCAAGAAAATGAAGGACAGTTTCGGTGTCAGCTTTGTTAACAATTTTGACAAAAGGCCATCTAGAATATAAATCCATTAGTACCAAAATGTACTTCTGCTCAATACCAATGGGACCCATGATATCAATTGCATTAGGTTCCCAAGGTGAACTAGGTCTAGTCATGGTACTTAAGGGAGGTTTGAAAGTGACCAATGATTTATCAACCGCTTTACAGGGTTTACACTCTCTAACAAATGCCTCGATTTCGGCATCCATGCCAGGCCACCAAAACTAAGTTTTGACCGTTCGTTTGGAACGGACAATGCCAAAATGCCCTTCATGACACAGTGCTATTATTGATGTACGCAAACTCTTAGGGGGAATGACTCTTTCACCTCGCCAAGTGTTTTCACCCTGAACACTGAGATCAAACCTAATCTCCCAGAAAGGTTTTAAAGGATGGTCATTGCTCACTTTCCTTGGCCAAGATTGTGCTAGGTGTAATTTTACCTGTGATAATTCATCATCATTGGAATATTCTTCCTCCCATTTGTCTTTCATAATACCAGAGTTCCCCAAATCTTGTGCATAGGCAATTTGAAAGGAATTACAGATTTCATCTTCACATGTATCTAATTGTTTAGGCATTCTTGAAAGGAAATCTGCTATGCAATTTTGTTTTTCCAGGAAGGTACTCCATTTTGTAAAAATAATCCTGTAATCTAATTGCTAGTCTAGCAACTCTTGCTGAAGTGTTTATAGTTCCTTCAGTGGTCAGAACTTTGAGCAAAGGTCTATGATCACTGCGCAAAGTGAACTGCTTACCCCATACAAAAGCACGCAAATGATCAACAGCCCAAACACACGCTAAGGTCTCTTTCTCAATGGTTGAGTATTTCTCCTCAGTGGGTGACAAAGATCTGGAGGCATAAGCTACAATATGTTCTATACCCTTACGATCAATTTGGGCAAGAACGGCTCCTAAGCCTTTAATACTGGCATCAGTTGTGATTATGGTTTGAGGATCAGGGTCAAAACTCTCCAAGGAAGCAATTTTAGTAATACAATCCTTAATGTCCTCAAAATCATGTTCACACTCAGGTGACCAATCAAATTTGATTTTGTTCTTTAAAAGTTGCCTAATGTTGTAGGTTCTAGCAGCAAAATTTGGAATGTACTTTGAGCAAAATTCTGCAAGACGTATAAAAGATCTGACATCTTTGCAGTTAGGGGCAGGAGCACTTTTGATGGCGTCAATAAGATTAGGCTTAGGTCTAATTCCATAACTATCTATAACATGACCCAAATAAGTGACGTGATCGCTAGCAAATGTACATTTAGAATACTCAATAGTCAAACCTTTTGATTCCTAAATTGATAAGACTGTCTCTAAAGTTTTATCATGTTCCATTTTGTTTTTTCCAAAAACAAGAATATCTTCTTGAAAAAATTTGGTATTTTTTACGTTAGAAAACAATTTATGCATAAGACGTTGAAAAACGGCCGCAGCAGATGCTAAGCCGAAAGGCATCCTTTTGAACTGGAAACAGCCCTGTGGGGTAATGAAAGCAGTGAGTTTCTTGCTACTTTTTGAAAGTGGAATCTGATGATATGCAGCAGATAAATCAATTGTAGTAAACCACTTGGCACCTTCTAATTAAGCTAACATTTAATTAATTTTCGGAAACGGAAATTGATCAACCACAATATTTTCATTTAAATTAACACACAACCTCAATTTTCCGTAACTACGACCAAGGGAGAAACCCAAGATGATGCTTCAACAGGTTCAATTATGTCTGAAGAGACTAATCTGTCCAGTTCTGCAGCAACATCATTCCTTAGGACAATTAGAACATTTCTGACTATGAATTTTTGGTACCGCGTTATCTTTCAGAATTATCTTGTGTTCAATCAATCAATCAATCAAAAAAATTTATAGAGCGCACTACCTACCCGTAGGGTCTCGAGGCGCTTGGGGGGGGGGGGGGGGGAGGGGGTGCCGCTACTGCTCGAACAGCCAGGTCTTGAGCTTCTTCCTGAAGGAGAGGTGGTCTTGGGTCAGGCGCAGGTCGGCCGGGAGGGAGTTCCAGGTCTTGGCGGCCAGGTAGGAGAAGGACCTTCCTCCAGCAGTGGTTCTGCGGATGCGTGGGACGGTGGCGAGGGCGTGGCTGGCGGATCGGAGGTGGCGTTTGGGAGCGTAGAAGTTGATTCGGTTGTTGAGGTAGCTCGGGCCTTGGTCGTGGAGAGCTTTGTGTGCGTGGGTAAGGAGGCGGAAGGTGATTCTCTTGTTGACCGGGAGCCAGTGCAGGTCTCTTAGGTGTCCGGAGATGTGGCTGTGACGTGGGATGTCGAGGATGAGTCTGGCTGAGGCGTTCTGGATGCGCTGGAGTCTCTTCTGGATCTTGGCGGTGGTTCCGGCGTAGAGTGCGTTGCCGTAGTCCAGTCGGCTGGTGACGAGGGCCTGGGTGACGGTCTTCCTGGTCTCCGTGGGGATCCACCAGAAGATCTTCCGAAGCATGCGCAGGATGTTGAAGCACGATGAGGAGACGGCGTTGACTTGCCTGGTCATGGAGAGGGAGGAGTCCAGGATGAAACCCAGGTTGCGTGCGTGGTCTGTCGGTTTGGGTGCGGTGCCCAGGGCGGGGGGCCACCAGGAGTCGTCCCAGGCGGAGGGCGAGGAGCCCAGGATGAGGACCTCCGTCTTATCTGAGTTCAGCTTCAGGCGGCTCGTCGTCATCCACTCGGCTACCTCTCTCATCCCTTCGTGCAGGTTGGCTCTGGCAGCGGCGGGGTCGTCGTTGGTCAGGGAGAGGATCAGCTGGGTGTCGTCGGCGTAGGAGATTATGTTGAGGTTGTGTTGGCGTGCGATGGCCGCGAGAGGGCTCATGTAGACGTTGAAGAGAGTCGGGCTCAGTGAGGATCCCTGAGGGACGCCGCAGATGACTTCGGTGGCCTCTGACTTGTACGGTGGTAGGCGGACTCTTTGTGTTCTTCCGTCGAGAAAGGAGACGATCCATTCCAGCGCCTTCTCCTGGATTCCGACGTTGCTGAGGCGCTGTACTAGGGTGCGGTGGCAGACCGTGTCGAAAGCCGCGGAGAGGTCTAGGAGGATGAGGGCCGCTGTTTCCCCGTTGTCCATCAGGGCTCGGATGTCGTCAGTGGCGGCGATGAGGGCGGTCTCGGTGCTGTGGTTGGCACGGAATCCGGACTGCGATGGGTCGAGGGATCCATTCGTCTCGAGGAAGGCGGCCAGCTGTTTGTTGACGGTTTTCTCGATGACTTTGGCTGGAAACGGGAGTAGAGAGATGGGGCGGTAATTCTTGAGTTCGGTGGGGTCTGCAGTAGGTTTCTTGAGTAGAGCGCTGAGTTCGGCGTGCTTCCAGCTCTCGGGGAAGGTGGCGGTGTCGAATGAGGTGTTGATGATGTCCCGCAGGTGGGGTGCGATGACAGCGTCGGCTTTGTTGAAGACGTGGTGAGGGCAGGGGTCGGTCGGAGATCCGGAGTGGACGGAGTTCATCGTGTGGACGGTGTCTTCGGTGTTGACCGGGGTCCAGGCGTGGAGGGTGGTGGTGGGTGGCGTTGCTGCGGTCGTGGCGTGGGTCGGATGGGTGCTGAAGCTGTTGTGTATGTCCGCGATCTTGTTGTGGAAGTAGGAGGCGAGGGAGTTGCAGAGGTCTTGCGAAGGGGTGATGTCGTTGCTTCCGGCGTTGGGGTTGGAGAGCTCTTTCACGATGTTGAAGAGTTCCTTGCAGTTGTGTGCGCTGTTGTCCAGTCGGTTCTTGAAGGCCGTCTTCTTGGCGATGCGGATCAGTTGGTGGTGTTTCCGGGTGGCAAGCTTGAGGGTGGTCCTGTTGTCCGGCGTGGGTTCCCTTCTCCAGGCTTTCTCGAGGGCGCGGCAGTTCTTCTTGGAGCTCTTGAGTTCGTCGGTGAACCAAGGGGCTCTCTTGCTGCCGGGTCTGCTGGGCGGGGTCCTCAGTGGGGCGAGTTCGTCCGCGCAGTCGCTGATCCACTTCGTGAGGTTGTCGGCGGCCTGGCTGGGGTTCGCTGAGCTGGCCGGAGGGTGCTGGCTCAGGGAGGCGGCGAGCTGGTCGGCTGTGATCTTGTTCCAGCTTCTTCGGGCAGCCTGTTGCTGGTGGTGGTGGATCGTCGTTCTTCTGAAGGTGAAGTGGATGCATCTGTGATCCGTCCAGTGGAGTTCTGTGGCGTGGCTGAAGGCGATGTCTTTGCTGGATGAGAAGATGGCGTCGAGTGTGTGTCCGGCGAGGTGGGTGGGGGTGGACACCAGCTGCTTGAGTCCAAGGTTGGTGAGGTTGTCGAGCAGGGTGCTGGTGTTGCAGTCGTTGTTGTTCTCCAGGTGGAAGTTGAAGTCCCCCAGGAGGATGTAGTCGGCGGAGGGGAGGGCGTGCGGGCTGACGAAGTCGGCGATGTCCTCGCTGAATTGAGTGCGTGGTCCCGGAGGTCGGTAGATCAGGGTGCCTCTGAGGGTGGTCTTCGGGTCGGTGTGGATCTGGAAGTGCAGGTGTTCGGCGGAGGGTGGGGAGTTGTCGGTGCTGGTCGTGATGCGGATGGTGTTCTTGTGGATGATGGCGATGCCTCCTCCCACCTGGTTGGCGTTGCGATCCTTCCGGGTGATCTTGTATCCTTCTGGGATGGCGATGGCGATGGCGATGTCGGGCGCTGAGGAGGCGTTCATCCAGGTCTCCGTGATGAAGGCGACGTCGGGGGCTGTGGTGTCGATGAGGTTCCAGAGTTCGATGGCGTGTCTGTGGACGGAGCGGGTGTTGAGCAGGATGCACTTGAGGTGGTTGCTGCTGGTGTTCGGCATGGCAGGTGCTGGTGTCGGGCAGGTCCGGATGCAGGTGAACTTGCAGGCGTGGCAGCTGAAGGGTCCGTGGGTGTGCTTCGGAGTAGCTCGGTAGCATCCCTGGGTTCCGCCGGTGTTGAGTGCGATGAGGGTGGCGGCGTTGTACGTCAGGCGGGTCGGTCGGGGTCCTCGAGGGCCAGGGGTCCTGGCACTGGGCGCAGGCCAGGCGCGGACGGGCGCAGACGGGCTTGAATGAATGAATGAATGAATGGAAACTTGTAATCGCGCTACTTAGCCCGAAGGCATCAAGGCGCCTAAACAAAACAGTTCGAAAAAGAGGCAGATCGTATCTAAGCGTAGGCCTTGGCAAAAAGCCAGGTCTTAAGGGCCTTCCTAAAAGCCAGAGCCGAAGGAAGAGATCTTATCTCCAAAGGCAGGGAATTCCACTGCCTGGGAGCAAGAGTTGAAAAAGCTCTACCTCCCCACCTAGCCTTACGTATCCTGGGCACTGAAAGCAGAAGTTTATTTGACGACCGGAGAGTTCTGGGGGGAATGTAGGGGACCAGCAAATCCTTCATACCCCCAGACCGATTGGTTGCCAAGGCTCTATAAATCAAAGTCAGGGACTTAAAGGATATCCTGGACTCAATAGGGAGCCAATGCAAGGTCCTTCTTGCCTGATTAGTCTTGGCCCGTTTAGGCAGGTCCAGGACCAGTCTAGCGGCAGCGTTCTGCACCATCTGTAGACGGGTCACCAAGCCCTTATTGATGCCCAAATAAAGAGCATTGCAATAATCAAGTCTGGACCCAATCAATGCCAGGACAATTTGTTTCCTGGCCTGGAAAGACAGATAGTGCCTGATCCTCCGTAAGATGTTTATCAGTCCCCAGCAGGTGGAGATGGTCCTGCTTACCTGTTGATCCATCCTCAAAAGGGGATCGATCAAAACGCCCAGATTTTTGGCCAGGGTCGACGGTGTAGGGCACACCCCCATAGAGGGCGGCCACCAATCAGCTGACCAGAAATCCTCCTTTCCCCCGAACACCAGAAACTCTGTCTTATCCCCATTGAATTTCAATGAATTACCCACCATCCATTGAGCGACTGCCTTCAAACAGTTTTTAAAATTGGAGGCAGCCTGGATAGTGGGTTGGGTAAAGGACAGCAGAATCTGTGTGTCGTCAGCATAGGAGATAACCTCCATCCCAAAAGATCTAATAAGCCTGGCCAGTGGGGTAACATAGATGTTAAAGAGGGTCGGACTTAAAGCCGACCCCTGAGGGACCCCACAAAGCACAGGAAGGGATGGAGACAGAAAATCCCCCAGCTTTACCCTCTGTTCCCTCTGATTAAGAAAGGATGTCAGCAAACTAAGTGCTGTGCCCTTGACCCCGATCTCCCTCAGCCTTGATGTTAATACTGAGGGAGACAGGGTATCAAAAGCAGCCGAGAGATCCAAGAGGATGAGGAGAGTAGTCAGTCCCTTATCAACCCTAGTGCGAATGGTGTCGAGCACGATAGTAAGGGCAGACTCGGTACTGTGTTCTCTCCTGAAGCCGTGCTGCGAGTGGTCCAGCTTATCATGGGCTTCCAGAAAATCAACAAGATGCTTATTTAGATGGATTTCCAGCATCTTGGCAGGAGCTGGAAGCAACGAGATAGGGCGGAAGTTCTTAAGCACACCCGGGTCAAGAGAGGGTTTTTTTAAAAGAGGCTTGACCACCGCTTTCTTCCACTGAAGGGGGAAGGTCCCTTCCTTAATTGCCCCATTCATCACACCCAGTAATGGTGGAAGAAGACAGTCTTTACACTGTTTGAGGAGTTTAAGGGGGCAGGGGTCTAATGGGGAACCCGACCTAACCTTGGTCAAGAGGCCTTCAAGATCCAGTAGGGAAAGAGAGGGAAAACTAGACAAACTTCCAGAGGGCACCTCCTCAGATAAAGATGGCGGAACACAGTCTAAGGGGATAGATAGAGTCACCCTTTGTAGCTCCAGAGCTGAATAAATATCCACAATCTTGATGTTGAAGAATTGTGCAATATCATTGCACAGCTGTTGTGAGCTCACCACCGGGTCTGGCATCTTTAGTGAGGTAAGCGTGTCCACGATTTTAAAAAGATCTTTAGGTGAGGAAAGTGAGGCAGTAAGAGAGGTAAAATATTCTTGTTTGGTTTTTATTACCTCCTTCTTATATAGCCTCAACATAGTTTTATGTCTGTCCCTTAACTTTGGCGCACCTTCGGCGCACAATCGGCGCGCCCGCTGCGCGTGACCGCTGCGCGTTCGCACGGTCGCCGTATATGGCGAAGTGCGCGGGTGGGCGGGGCAGCTGGGAGGCGGGAGCGGGGAGGGATACAGAAGGCAAAAGGGGCGGGGCTAAGCGGCGGTGGCGGGAAGCGGGGAGGGAACAGAGGGACAGAAGACGACAATGCTGGCAATTAAGGAAAAAAAAGAGGAAATCACACAGAATAAAGCATACAGAACTGATTAGGGTAGACAGAAGACAGCAGGGCACAGGAGCAACCACGGACCTCGAGGCTCGAGGGAGGGGGCGTGGTCAAGCGGCAGCAGCCGGGCAGCGAGGCACAAGGCGGAAGGGGCACACGCAGCAGCTGGTGGCCGTGCGGCGCGGGGGTGTCCTACAAGTAGGTCACACTCACCTGCGTCGCACGGTCGCCATATATGGCCAAGTGCGCGGGTGGGCGGGGCAGCTGGGAGGCGGGAGCGGGGAGGGATACAGAAGGCAAAAGGGGCGGGGCTAAGCGGCGGTGGCGGGAAGCGGGGAGCGGGGAGGGAACAGAGGGACAGAAGACGACAATGCTGGCAATTAAGGAAAAAAAGAGGAAATCACACAGAATAAAGCATACAGAACTGATTAGGGTAGACAGAAGACAGCAGGGCACAGGAGCAACCACGGACCTCGAGGCTCGAGGGAGGGGGCGTGGTCAAGCGGCAGCAGCCGGGCAGCGAGGCACAAGGCGGAAGGGGCACACGCAGCAGCTGGTGGCCGTGCGGCGCGGGGGTGTCCTACAAGTAGGTCACACTCACCTGCGTCGCATGGTCGCCATATATGGCCAAGTGCGCGGGTGGGCGGGGCAGCTGGGAGGCGGGAGCGGGGAGGGATACAGAAGGCAAAAGGGGCGGGGCTAAGCAGCGGTGGCGGGAAGCGGGGAGCGGGGAGGGAACAGAGGGACAGAAGACGACAATGCTGGCAATTAAGGAAAAAAAGAGGAAATCACACAGAATAAAGCATACAGAACTGATTAGGGTAGACAGAAGACAGCAGGGCACAGGAGCAACCACGGACCTCGAGGCTCGAGGGAGGGGGCGTGGTCAAGCGGCAGCAGCCGGGCAGCGGGCACAAGGCGGAAGGGGCACACGCAGCAGCTGGTGGCCGTGCGGCGCGGGGGTGTCCTACAAGTGTTCAAAATCTCTTGAACTTACCAATATTTTTTTGAAAAACAGAAGGAAACTGTTTCAAAAGTTTTTCACCGACCTTTGTGCCCTCATCCATTACAAGTACTTTTTCCACCGAATTTGGGTCAAGAATTATATGTAAATTCCCCTGGTCTTTCCATCCCAATACTGATGGACCCTTTCTGGAAATATATAACTTACCATAGTATTGGCGATTTTTTAATTCAAATTTGAACCACTGAAAAACGATTTTATATACATTTTTTCACCCCCATAACCCTCAGGATCAATATCAGAGGGAAAGAGTTTTGAACCAACTTTGCCAATGAAGTTCTTTTTCCATACTTCTTCATTAACTATAGAATAGGGTGAACCTGAGTCAGCGTAAAATTTTACACGCACTCCACCTATGTGGATCCAACACCCTGGTTTATTTTCAATCAGCAAGCATCCATCTCTAATGTTGAGAAGTTTTTCTTTATAGCTACAGAACATTCAGAAACCTGTTCATCACTACTGCTAGCATCACCATCAGAATCTGTATCTACTTGGACACACTTAACAGCTTTATTTTTCCTCCTACATGCTTTAGTGTAATGTCCATATATACCACACGCACCACATTTAGTCTTTCTAGCGGGACAAGATTTAGCAAAAGCTAAATGTTCAAGACTTCCACATCTATAACATTTGGGTGGTTCACTGTACGATCTGGACTTACTCCATCCATCAGATTTTGGCTTGTTACTATAAATTTTTTTAATTGGAACTTACTTTAGCAACAAGATCTTTAGCAACACTTTCGTTTTTTAAAGCATTTGCACATCTACTAGATGTTTCCACTTTATGGACAACAGCAAGAATATTGTCAAGACTGGCATCACCATTAATCCATAGGCGTTCCTGAATAGCAGGATTATTGGCATGCATAACCACTTGGTCACGTACTAAATCCTCTAATAATTCACCAAAAGCACAATCCGTTGCCAATTTTTTAAACTCACTTACGTAATCATCAACAGATTCATTTTTTTGTTGTTTCCTTTGGAAGAATTTGTATCGGGTAATACCGATTCACACTTTGGGAGCAAAGTATTTATCTAAATTGGACAAATCAACAGTGAAAACATTGCTATCCCCACTCCCAACTATAGGTTTGTTCATTTGGTTGTACGATTTCAGTCCTTGTGGGCCTAGTGAATGTAATAAAATGCGTTTCTTCTGATCAGCTGACATCTTGCCGTCCGAATCCACGGTCTCAATATAGTTAAAAAAAAATACTCTTTCCATTCTGTCCATTTTAAAGCTGGTTCAGAACCACTAGACCAAAAAGCTTCAGGGTGACTTAATGAAAACGTTTGTTGACTCATGTTGCTAACAGCTACGAGAATAAATAAAGTTCCAAAAAGTGTCAACACCAGCACAAATACAGTGGAATTGTTCAGTGTAAGTTACAGCAAGACACTGTCCTTTCTTCACCACATAAATTAAAGTAAAAAAACAAATTTCCAGAATCAAAGTTCCAAGTAAAAAAAAAAAAAAAATGTAGGTTCAGTGAATGAAGATTAAAATGATTCACCTGAATGTGAAGATGTGGTGAAGTAAGTCAATCGCTGAAAAGAAATTCCTTCAAAACTCGAGGTGCAGAGGGAAATGCGTCTTATCATCAAAAACGCTCTTCATAAACTTGAAATAGGCCTTCCCAATCCAAGATGGCCACTACGTGTCATGTGACGCACCACGTTCCGTAAGAAAACCTGTGACGCGCACACAGAGTTCTCCTGAATCACTCGCAGCTTGAGGAGCTGGTCACGGGCGTTGAACAATCAGCTGGTTGCTATGGACTGCCGTTGGACTTTAATCTTTTGAACGGTAAGGTCCAGCATAGCATATGTTCAACTGTAATAGCGATTGAAATTTATTAAATTAATCGCTCACCAGTACGATAGGTTGCTCTTTAAAGTTTCGGTGAACTCTTTGAATTGCGTCGTGTCAACTCTGCCTGTATTTTCTTGTTTCTTGTTAAAAAAAATAATATATCTCCGTAAGTAGTAGGTTCGTGAGAAATCCCGATCATCGCCAATTGTTGAATAGATGATTCGTAGATAATTTAGTGAGTCAAATTATCTTTATTCCAAAGGATACAGGCAGGTACAGCAGCACAACCGGTAAGCTGGCCGTCCCCTTATCTCTAGCATGTAACTGCTCTTGGCTTCACGTTCCATGTTCTATGGAACGCGAAGACACAGAGCGCACAGCAAAACATACTAAAATGCATAACATAACAACACGGTATGTATGTTGGTTAGTGTCACCTTGCGGTGCTGTAAGAGCTACCCTAGTCTTGTGGGTTGGTATATCGCCTTGTACATTGTACAGCGTGTGTTTACATGTCTGTGTTTGTGTGTTCATCGCTGGCACCTTGCAGTGTTATAAGGGGTTACTTTATGTGAGTTATTTGGTATCACCTTTCAGTTCTGTCCCTGGGACAATATGTGTTGGCTGCTGTCAATGCACAGTACTGTAGGGGTGTAGTGTATGTATAGGGGTTCATACCCCCTTACTGTACTGTAGGGGTATAATTTCTACACTGACCACAGGCACCTTACAGATCACCTCTGCAGCACTAACAACCTCCATCTGGAAACCACTTACTGCAAGAAAACCTCTTCTAAACTGGACCCTTTTCAGGCTTACCCCTAAGCCTTGGAAGGACCTCCTAATGGTCATCAGGACAGGACCCACCTCTAAAAACAGGCTGGAAAACCATTTATGCTGAAATTACAAGACTCCTCCTAATGGACTCCCTCCCTGACTCCTTTCTCTCCACCGTATAGCTACACGATCAACCACTTCCCTCTGCGACTGACCACCAAGATAACCAGGGCCGAACCCTTCACTTGTGTCAATCGAGCACCCTTACTCCATGAGATTGTCCCCATCGCGATCTGCCTCTATCCTACGATGGAATCCCTGTGCCATCCTTGTAGCCTATGCGTGAGCTAACTGTCTTGTACACGCAACATACATCTACCTCATGACCACTGGAGTTTGTACACCTTGACAACTGCACCTAAGCCATCCCTGCACCTAATGCCTTGCACAAATATTGTGAGCAACAAACCTTTCCTTTCCCCTTCTACATGACCGTGGTTTGATGTCCTATACCTGTATATTTGTTGTGCCTGTAACTCATGCCTTCTGTAATATCTTCTATGTGCATCTTTTACTCCCTATACTACCACTGTGTGCCTGATTGTCATCCTCTTACACTCTTTAGTAAAATGATCCAATATCCTACTCGAATTATATTGATTATGTGGAAACATCCAACAAATGTATACATGGAGTAGTAGAGGATGTTTACAGTATGTGTGTTGATTGGCGTCATATTACACTACAGCAGGGGGTACAGTATGTCTGGTGTTGCCACCTTATAGTAACGTAGCGGTACAGTATGCATGTTGGATGGTATTCCTTTACAGAGCAGTAGAGGATGTATACAGTACGTATGCTGCTTGGTGTCATCTTACAGAGCAGTAGAGGATGTATACAGTACGTATGCTGCTTGGTGTCATCTGACATAGCAGCAGAGGATGTATACAGTTCGCATGCTGCTTGGTGTCATCTTACAGAGCAGTAGAGGATGTAAACAGTACGTATGCTGCTTGGTGTCATCTTACAGGACAGTAGAGGGTGTATACAGTACGTATCTTGGTTGATGTCATCTTACATAGCAGTAGAAGATGTATACAGTACGTATGCTGCTTGGGGTCATCTTACAGAGCAGTAGAGGATGTATACAGTACGTATGCTGCTTGGTGTCATTTTACAGGACAGTAGAGGATGTATACAGTACGTATGCTGCTTGGTGTCCTTTTACAGGACAGTAGAGGATGTATACAGTACGTATGCTGCTGGGTGTCATCTTACAGAGCAGTAGAGGATGTATACAGTACGTATGCTGCTTGGTGTCATCTTACAGAGCAGTAGAGGATATATACAGTACGTATGCTGCTTGGTGTCATCTTACAGAGCAGTTGAGGATGTATACAGTACGTATGCTGCTTGGTGTCATCTTACAGAGCAGTTGAGGATGTATACAGTACGTATGCTGCTTGGTGTCATCTTACAGGACAGTAGAGGGTGTATACAGTACGTATGTTGGTTGGTGTCGTCTTACAGAGCAGTAGAGGATGTATACAGTATGTATGCTGCTTGGTGTCATCTTACAGAGCAGTAGAGGATGTATACAGTACGTATGCTGCTTGGTGTCATCTTACAGAGCTGTAGAGGATGTATACAGTACGTATGCTGCTTGGTGTCGTCTTTCAGAGCAGTAGAGGATGTATACAGTACGTTTGCTGCTTGGTGTCGTCTTACAAAGTAGTAGAGGATGTATACAGTATGTATGCTGCTTGGTGTCGTCTTACAAAGCAGTAGAGGATGTATACAGTACGTATGCTGCTTGGTGTCGTCTTACAAAGTAGTAGAGGATGTATACAGTACGTATGCTGCTTGGTGTCATCTTACAGAGTAGTAGAGGATGTATACAGTACGTATGCTGCTTGGTGTCATCTTACAGGACAGTAGAGGATATATACAGTATGTATGCTGCTTGGTGTCATCTTACAGAGCAGTTGAGGATGTATACAGTACGTATGCTGCTTGGTGTCATCTTACCGAGCAGTTGAGGATGTATACAGTACGTATGCTGCTTGGTGTCATCTTACAGGACAGTAGAGGGTTTATACAGTACGTATGTTGGTTGGTGTCGTCTTACAGAGCAGTAGAGGATGTATACAGTATGTATGCTGCTTGGTGTCATCTTACAGAGCAGTAGAGGATGTATACAGTATGTATGCTGCTTGGTGTCATCTTACAGAGCTGTAGAGGATGTATACAGTATGTATGCTGCTTGGTGTCATCTGACATAGCAGTAGAGGATATAAACACTACTTATGTTGGTTGGTGTCGTCATACAGAGCAGTTGAGGATGTATACAGTACGTATGCTGCTTGGTGTCATCTTACCGAGCAGTTGAGGATGTATACAGTACGTATGCTGCTTGGTGTCATCTTACAGGACAGTAGAGGATATATACAGCACGTATGCTGCTTGGTGTCGTCTTACAGAGCAGTAGAGGATGTATACAGTACGTATGCTGCTTGGTGTCATCTTACAGGACAGTAGAGGGTGTATACAGTACGTATGTTGGTTGGTGTCTTCTTACAGAGTAGTAGAGGATGTATACAGTACGTATGCTGCTTGGTGTCATCTTACAGGACAGTAGAGGGTGTATACAGTACGTATGCTGCTTGGGGTCATCTGACATAGCAGTAGAGGATGTATACAGTACGTATGCTGCTTGGGGTCATCTGACATAGCAGTAGAGGATGTATACAGTACGTATGCTGCTTGGTGTCATCTTACAGAGCAGTAGAGGATGTATACAGTACGTATGCTGCTTGGGGTCATCTGACATAGCAGTAGAGGATGTATACAGTACGTATGCTGCTTGGTGTCATCTTACAGGACAGTAGAGGGTGTATACAGTAAGTATGTTGGTTGATGTCATCTTACATAGCAGTAGAGGATGTATACAGTACGTATGCTGCTTGGTGTCATCTTACAGGACAGTAGAGGGTGTATACAGTACTTATGTTGGTTGGTGTCGTCTTACAGAGCAGTAGAGGATATATACAGTACGTATGCTGCTTGGTGTCATCTTACAGAGCAGTTGAGGATGTATACAGTACGTATGTTGGTTGGTGTCGTCTTACAGAGCAGTAGAGGATGTATACAGTATGTATGCTGCTTGGTGTCATCTTACAGAGCAGTAGAGGATGTATACAGTACGTATGCTGCTTGGTGTCATCTTACAGAGCTGTAGAGGATGTATACAGTACGTATGCTGCTTGGTGTCATCTTACAGGACAGTAGTGGCTGTATACAGCACGTATGCTGCTTGGTGTCGTCTTACAAAGTAGTAGAGGATGTATACAGTACGTATGCTGGTTGGTGTCATTTTACAGGCCAGCAGAGGATGTATACAGTACATACGCTGGTTTGTGTCATCTTACAGAGCAGTAGAGGATATAAACAGTACTTATGTTGGTTGGTGTGGTCTTACAGAACAGTAGAGGATGTATACAGCACGTATGCTGCTTGGTGTCGTCTTACAAAGCATTAGAGGATGTATACAGTACGTATGCTGCTTGGTGTCGTCTTACAAAGTAGTAGAGGATGTATACAGTACGTATGCTGCTTGGTGTCATCTTACAGGACAGTAGAGGATATATACAGTATGTATGCTGCTTGGTGTCATCTTACAGAGCAGTTGAGGATGTATACAGTACGTATGCTGCTTGGTGTCATCTTACCGAGCAGTTGAGGATGTATACAGTACGTATGCTGCTTGGTGTCATCTTACAGGACAGTAGAGGGTTTATACAGTACGTATGTTGGTTGGTGTCGTCTTACAGAGCAGTAGAGGATGTATACAGTATGTATGCTGCTTGGTGTCATCTTACAGAGCAGTAGAGGATGTATACAGTATGTATGCTGCTTGGTGTCATCTTACAGAGCTGTAGAGGATGTATACAGTATGTATGCTGCTTGGTGTCATCTGACATAGCAGTAGAGGATATAAACACTACTTATGTTGGTTGGTGTCGTCATACAGAGCAGTTGAGGATGTATACAGTACGTATGCTGCTTGGTGTCATCTTACCGAGCAGTTGAGGATGTATACAGTACGTATGCTGCTTGGTGTCATCTTACAGGACAGTAGAGGATATATACAGCACGTATGCTGCTTGGTGTCGTCTTACAGAGCAGTAGAGGATGTATACAGTACGTATGCTGCTTGGTGTCATCTTACAGGACAGTAGAGGGTGTATACAGTACGTATGTTGGTTGGTGTCTTCTTACAGAGTAGTAGAGGATGTATACAGTACGTATGCTGCTTGGTGTCATCTTACAGGACAGTAGAGGGTGTATACAGTACGTATGCTGCTTGGGGTCATCTGACATAGCAGTAGAGGATGTATACAGTACGTATGCTGCTTGGGGTCATCTGACATAGCAGTAGAGGATGTATACAGTACGTATGCTGCTTGGTGTCATCTTACAGAGCAGTAGAGGATGTATACAGTACGTATGCTGCTTGGGGTCATCTGACATAGCAGTAGAGGATGTATACAGTACGTATGCTGCTTGGTGTCATCTTACAGGACAGTAGAGGGTGTATACAGTAAGTATGTTGGTTGATGTCATCTTACATAGCAGTAGAGGATGTATACAGTACGTATGCTGCTTGGTGTCATCTTACAGGACAGTAGAGGGTGTATACAATACTTATGTTGGTTGGTGTCGTCTTACAGAGCAGTAGAGGATATATACAGTACGTATGCTGCTTGGTGTCATCTTACAGAGCAGTTGAGGATGTATACAGTACGTATGTTGGTTGGTGTCGTCTTACAGAGCAGTAGAGGATGTATACAGTATGTATGCTGCTTGGTGTCATCTTACAGAGCAGTAGAGGATGTATACAGTACGTATGCTGCTTGGTGTCATCTTACAGAGCTGTAGAGGATGTATACAGTACGTATGCTGCTTGGTGTCATCTTACAGGACAGTAGTGGCTGTATACAGCACGTATGCTGCTTGGTGTCGTCTTACAAAGTAGTAGAGGATGTATACAGTACGTATGCTGGTTGGTGTCATTTTACAGGCCAGCAGAGGATGTATACAGTACATACGCTGGTTTGTGTCATCTTACAGAGCAGTAGAGGATATAAACAGTACTTATGTTGGTTGGTGTTGTCTTACAGAACAGTAGAGGATGTATACAGCACGTATGCTGCTTGGTGTCGTCTTACAAAGCATTAGAGGATGTATACAGTACGTATGCTGGTTGGTGTCATCTTACAGACCAGCAAAGGATGTATACAGTACATACACTGGTTTGTGTCATCTTACAGAGCAGTAGAGGATGTATACAGTACGTATGCTGCTTGGTGTCATCTTACAGGACAGTAGAGGGTGTATACAGTACGTATGTTGGTTGATGTCATCTTACAGAGCAGTAGAGGATGTATACAGTTCATATGCTGCTTGGTGTCATCTGACATAGCAGTAGAGGATGTATACAGTATGTATGCTGCTTGGTGTCATTTTACAGGACAGTAGAGGATGTATACAGTACTTATGTTGGTTGATGTCATCTTACAGAGCAGTAGAGGATGTATACAGTACGTATGCTGCTTGGTGTCATCTTACAGGACAGTAGAGGGTTTATACAGTACGTATGTTGGTTGGTGTCGTCTTACAGAGCAGTAGAGGATGTATACAGTACGTATGCTGCTTGGTGTCATCTGACATAGCAGTAGAGGATATAAACACTACTTATGTTGGTTGGTGTCGTCTTACAGAGCAGTAGAGGATGTATACAGCACGTATGCTGCTTGGTGTCGTCTTACAAAGTAGTAGAGGATGTATACAGTACGTATGCTGTTTGGTGTCATTTTGCAGACCAGCAGAGGATGTATACAGTACATACGCTGGTTTGTGTCATCTTACAGAGCAGTAGAGGATATAAACAGTACTTATGTTGGTTGGTGTCGTCTTACAGATTAGTTGAGAATGTATACAGTACGTATGTTGGTTGGTGTTCCTTTACAGTACAGCAGAGGAAATGTACAGTGCGTATGTTAGTTGGTGTGCACTTACACAGTACAGCAGAGGAAAAATACAGTATGTGTGTTGGTGTCACCTTACTGTACTGTATACATGTCAGCTAGTGTCACCTTACATTGCTTATGGAGGTGCAATACATATGTTGATGGGTGTCACCTGAGAGTGCTGTAGCACGCTAGGCAACGAGGTGGTGTAAACTCTGGCACGCTAGGCAACGAGGTGCTGTAAAGTTAGTTAGTGTTTTTAACCTAGCGCTTTTAACCTAGGATCTTTTACTCTGGCGATACTATTATTATTTTGATTAGCACTTCACTTTCATTTACCTGAGGGCTAGAAGGGACTCCGGCGGTGGCAGGTGGAGTCTCATCTGCCGCCAGTTCTTCGTCAGTCTTTCTGGTGTTTTTTTTTTTTTCCTCCCCGGTCCACCGCAGCACTGTGCTGTTTGAGTGGAGGGAGTAGCTGTTAGTGCCACTGATCCGGTTTCCACGGCCAAAGGAAGGGTGGCGGTCTAGTTGTTTCTCTCACCGTGCCCTTCTGGTATAAAATTAAAAAATGATGCAGACGCGCAGCAGATGCGCCGGCGGCACGCCAAAGGCAAGCCCGTCTGCGTCCGTCCGCTCTTGGGCCGTGCCTAGTGCCGGTCCCCCTGGCAGTTTCTCGATCCAATCCCATAGGGCGTATAAATATTCTAAAGACTTACTCTTAGAACTCAACTCAGGCAGGACTTGTAATGGCCCTGCCTTATCACCTGAGGACTGCGATAAGTCTGACTTGTCATGAATGTAACATGAGTCTTCTTAACTGGAAAGTTAATACTCTCTACACCTGATGGAAAGGTTGTTACTGATACCAATCGGGTTCAGTGCACCCTTATAAATGCACCTTCTTTGACAAAGCATGCTCTGGAGTCCACAGACTTTTTAGAAGCTCAGTGCTTAGACATAGCATTTATTACAGAATCCTAGTCTGACCCAGCGGCTGGACCGGACCTGGCCGTAGCAGGTATCCTTAATTACAGACTAGACAGGATAGGAAAAAAAGGGGGAGGTATTCTTATAATATACCGCCAGTCCCTTACAGGCTCCTTCACTGAACCTGCTAGCCCAAATGATGTAGAGGAGCTAGCCTTTAAACTTCAGCTGTCAAAACATTATTCCTTTAATGGAATACTTTTGCACTGGCCCCCAGGGACCTGTTCTGGTTTCTTTTCCACTTTCTCTCAGTTTTTAGATTTAAAAACCGATTCACTAGATTTCACGATTCTAGGTGATTTTAATAAGCATTTAGAAAATTCAGAGAACACGGACGTGGCATGTCTCACTGACATGTTGCTTAATCTCGGGTTAGGACAACGGGTAAATGAACCAACGCATCAGGCAGGCCACCTACGTGATGGAATCTTTTCTGACCGCCCGCACTTATCCACATCAACAGTCCTACCCTTGCTATGGTCTGATCATCAAGCAGTTCTATTTAATATTAATGTAGCCCACTCGAAGACACCTCAGAATAAAATTGATCCAGTAAGGCTCTCTCGTAATTGGCACCTGATAAAGGCGATACAATTAAATGCTATCCTATCAGAAACACTGCCTTCCCGGCGACTCATGTGGTGTCTATGTACACCGACGATACCTTGGTGTATCTTCATTGGCCGAGGGAGGCGGTTCCGGCACTCCTCGAGGAGCTGGCTGGTTTCGGAGAGATATCGGGGCTTTGTCTGAACCTGGGAAAGTCTAGGCTCTTCCCCATGGGCAGCCTGCAAAATGTAGAGGCGGGACGGGTGATCTACCTCATGTGGGGACAGCCTGGACTACAGATAACGGTGCGCTGCCTGGGGGTCCAACTGGCACACACGTCTATGGTCTATTTGGAGCGGAATATGGGCAGATGTGTGGAGGGACTCCGTGCGTCGGTTGGGTTCTGATAAGACTAACCCGTGACCCTGATGGGAAGGGTGGCCCTGATAAAAATGGTGGTCTTACCGCGCTGCCTCTGTTACACAAAATTCCCTTTACCGCATTCCATGGGAATATTTCTGCCAGCTAGATCGCCGAATGAGTTTGTTACTCTGGGGGACCAAACCAAAAAAAAGTGTAACTGGACACATTACAGAGGACGTGGGAACGACGAGGTCTCGAGGTCCCTCGCTTAAATTTTTACTACATGGGGACACAGCTGCAACATGCGGTGCAGTGGCTTGACGAGAATGACAATTGGAAGAAGAGACTGCTGCTTGGCACTCATTGGGAGGTGGCGCTTCCCGACCTTCTTATGATGGGCTCACGGGTGCCTGAACGATTTCCATATATTATACGACACGTGGCCTCAGTATGGGGATCTGCAATCCGAAATGTGGTGCGGCATGCACCCTATGCCCCTGAGGTCCTGCTTTGGGCCGTGACACCGTTCAAGCTAATCAGTCGCACTATGTCCGTTACTAGATGGATGGAGGGAGGGTGCCGCTCAATGGGAGACTTATACTCGGGACAGCGATTTCTTGCTACAGAAGATGCAGAGACAACATTCGAGTTAGGTAGGGGTCAATACCTTCAATACGCTAAGATCTCGGCGGTGGCACGAGAACTATGGCAGGTATTTCCGGAGGAGCCGCCTATTGTAGCCACCCTTCAGGCCCTAGTGACTCTGTCCGGGGGTCGTAGGCTGGTGTCTCACATCTATAGGGCATTACGGGAGGATTTGGACTCACGCCCACTTCCGGTCCAGGCCAAATCGGATACAGCACTAGAAGAACCTCCAAGGGAATCTGACTGGAAGAGAATACATGAAGGGGTTAAGCAGATTAGCACCAATACTAGATTCCGATGAACCCAGTTTAACCTTATTCATCAAACCTACCTGACTCCATGGCTGCTCCATAAGATATATCCGAATCGCTCCGCACGTTACCCTAAGTGTGGCTCCGATGAGGCACAATTCTTACATATGATATGGATTTGTACGAAGATGAGATCATTCTGGGGGTCAATACTGGAGCATTTACGACTAGTAACGGGGTGGACGCTTCCTCATTCTGTCAGAGAAATAATCTTGGATCTCCTTCCCCGCCCCAAGGGCAGAAAACTCAGGCGTAGATTCATCCAGCTAGGATTAGTGCTCGGCAAATGGCGGATTGCAATCAGCTGGATGGGGTCCAGACCCCCCACAGTGGAATGCTGGTCCAGAGACTTGAGGGAATGGGCGACAGCGGAACTGATTCGAATGAAATGAGTCCGCAGGGACGATAAATTGGACGATGACGCGCGGGAATGGCACCTAATGATTTCAGAGGTCCCAGTGAGGGAAGCCCCCAACAGTCGAGGGGTACCTCGCCTGATACCGACAGGTCAGAGGAGGGAGGTGATGGGGTAGGCAGCCCTGGCCCTTACACAGTGCAAATTACCTGATCAAGCAGTCCTAGATTACTCACACTTGGCGGGAACAGAACAAACCTTATGTCCGTGACCCGGGGGGTGGGAAGGGAAGTTTAGTTAGAATTTTATCTCTTAGTTTTGTTTCTTTAGTGCACTATTTACACAAAGTCAAATGCAGTACTGGGTGTACTAACGCTGATTTTAAGTGTTATTGCATTCCTCTCTGATAGGACTGTCTTGGCCTTAATGATTCTTTTCCTGGAATTATTTGTAAATGATCAGATTGCCATTTAGGTTGTACTGTGACTTCGGACGATACCACTGGACTGTGATTCTGTTGTATGTGCACTGTTTTTGAGATCCTGTATAATCAAAACCACAATAAAATCTTTATATATAAAAAAACAAATCCTATCAGAAAGACAGCCTTGCATAAACTCTGATCCACACAAAGCAGCTAATCTATATCAGGGTTGGCTGGAGAACTCCGCAGAAAAAATTGCACTGATCAAACCCCTTGGAGAAAACCGGGACACCTCTGAACCTTGGTTCACAGAAAGCCTAAGACTGCTTAAACAAGCCTGTCGTAGGCAGGAAAGGAAATGGAGGCGTCATTATGAGCACTCAGAAAAAAATAGTTATAAGCTTATCTTAACCTCATACAAAAATTTGATTTTTAAAGAAAAATCCAAATACTTTACTCAGAAGATAGAAGCAGCCAAAAATTCTACAAAAGAACTTTTTGCAACTGTTAAACAGCTATCTAAACCTCCTGAAAAGGGGTTTCAGGGAATGGATCAAATCTTTTGCAATTCACTGGCCTCCTTTTTTCAAGATAAGGTCAAGTCGGTTTTTAGTATTTTCTCCTCTAATCCTTTGGATGATCATAACAACTGCCAAATTAAAACTATTGAATGTTAGTGACTCCCAAGCTATTAATAATGAACGTAAGGTCCATTCAGCCTCTTTTACTGAACTTTCCCAGGACCAAACTAAAACCATCCTCCTGCAAACTAAATCAGGCTCTCGGCTTGATCCATGCCCACCGAAAACCATTCATTTAGTACCTGACACTATTTCAGACCATGTTTAATCTTATGATTAGGTCAGGAAAATTCCCTAGTGTCCGGAAGATAGCCTATATTCTCTCTTTAATCAAAAAAGCTAACCTAAATCCTTGGAACTACCGTCCCATTTCCAGATTGCCCCTTCCGGCGAAAATTATTGAAAAAGCACTTAACTCTCAGTTGACAGCTTTCATCGAGGACCAGAGCCACTTGGACCATTGCCAATTTGGATTTAGGAAACATCACAGCACAGAATTGGCTTTGATAAGCGCCTCGGAGCAGATTAGATGGATACTGGATGTAGGGGGCAGTGCAGTGCTGGTCCTACTGGACCTCTCGGCTGCATTTGACACCAGAAACCTCTAAATCCTGCTGTATAGACTGGAGAATATTGGTGTAAAAGATAAAGCCCTTGCTTTAGTCAAATTATTTCTGTCAGACAGAATCCAACTTGTTGCAGCTGATAATTTTAAATCCCCATCCTTCTCTCTCCCTTGCGGCGTCCCTCAGGGTTCATCTCAGTCCAACCCTTTTTAACATCTACGTGGCCCCTTCGGCCAAACTCATAAGATCATTTGGGTATTCGACAGTTGCCTTTGCAGATGACACACAAGTAGTGATCTCTGTATCATCTGATATCTCAGAGACTGCAAAACGCTTTTATAACTGTATGCAAGAGATTGGAAAATGTATGGCCCTAAACTTCTTAAAGATGAATTCAGGCAAGACTGAGGTGCTGCTCTTTGGGAGGGATACTCCCTTGTGGTCCCAAGGCTGGTGGCCACCGGAACGCTGACAACTTCAGCCGCCAGTCACGAAGGCAAAAAATATTGAAGTTATCTTTGATAACCAGCTAACCTTCGAAGGGCAAGTGAATACAATCACGTCTACCTCGTTCTTTACGATGAAACTCTTACAGAAGATCTTTCCTTTCATGCCGAAGGACATGCAAAAAAAAGTAATCTTTGCTTTGATACTTTCAGAGATTGACTATGCAAATGCCCTTCCGCTTCTCCATTGGTTACCTATTGAGAAGCGTCTACAGTTCAAGGCCCTGTGCATTGCCTTCAGGGCTCTTCATGGGGAAGGCCCACAAGTTTTTAAGCATTGGTTTCAATGGTATTTTCCGCCACGATCCCTTTGGTCAGAAACAGCATGCAACATCATTGTTCCCAGAGTAAAAAGAGTAAAATGGGGTGGGAGAAGTTTTATTGGCGGCACCTCCTGTCTCTGGAACAGCCTCCCTTTATTCCTGGAAAAGGAATCCGGCCTTCTCTGCTTTAGGAAAAAATAAAAAACCTGGCCTTTCAATCTTTAGGAGTCTCCAACCTTCGGACAGCCTCATCACCTGGTACTGCCCAGTTTGCAAGCTTGCGCCCCTAGACACCACAGGGTAGTAGTGTGCGTTTATTATAAATTTTCATTTCAAGAGGCGATCGTATCTGTTTTTGTTAGAGTTACCTCCATCTACATGATGTACAGGATGTGTGTGTGGGTCTTCAGCAGCGTCTTGGTGGTACGGATGTTGTGTGGGGTGGTGTCCCATGTTTCTGATGCTGTCGTTTCCCAATATCTTTCAGAGTTGTTGTCACCTTTCCTGTGCTCTGCCAACAAAGTACAAAGTTTGCAAGTGGGCCCCAAATTGAAGGTGGATGCTCAGGTCACTGTGACTGCCCTTGTGTTCTCTTCTTCCTTCCATATGTCGACGTTTAGACCCATCCGGCCTTTTCTAGTTCTGTAGAGGGAAGCTGCTATCAATGCTCAGGTTAGCTCTCGCCTAGACTAGTGCATCGCCTTGTATCCGGACATGAACATAATCTTGACACATCAACTCTATTCCTCACCAGATCAATCTGCCAAGCTGGCCACTCCAGCATCCCATTTCACCAAAGCGAAGGATTGTCTTTGGAGTTGTGGCAGGTGGCCTGCTGCCTGCTAGGCAGGCCGAGGTCACGCTCTCCTCCGCCCTGGAGGATTGCCCATTGTATTTAGAAATCTCCCCCTGCCTTCTGGAGTTCTCTGTGCCCCCAGGGAAGCCGTCACCCCAGTGGCTCCTCTGAAGGCATTCTAAGTTTCAGCCAACTTACCATGTTTCATGTGACCACCCAGCTTACTTTCTTGTATTTCAGAAACAAACACCCAATGTGGGAGTTTGTACTTGAAAAAAAAACGATTGACCCTGAACTCGGACAGTTTGCAAGTATTCCTGACTTCACATTACACCCTAAGTGGCAGGGGTATGCCCAGACCTGGGTTCCCTGCTCAATGTGCCAATGAAGCCAAGCTGTACTCAACTAATGTGCACTAATCGGGGCAAAACTGGCATTGGGTTGCTTGTGTTCAGGAAGGACCTGGGCTGGCAGTTCGGGCTGGACTCTTCCCATTGGAGTAGGGTCAAGAGTGATTTGCATAAGGATGGGTCCAAAGTGAGGTGGCATGGGGAGCAAAAGAATGATTGGTTGGAGTGCTACCCGAGCCATTGCCAGTGGTTAGACAAATTGCAAGCATCGTCCCATCACCTTTTGTGGGATTGACTCGGATAGTTTTCACCCGGGGTGTGAGGGGGTCGTTTTAATTGTTTTCTGTTCAGTATCACCAGGCTTTTCCTTGTGGTTCTGAAAAGGAAAAATAGTATATCAGAACATCTTTTGTATATAGGGGCAAGTCCAAGGTACTTGGACTGACATCCTGATAAACACCAGGCCGCTGGTCTATGGTTTCAGCCATTGGAGCTAGCCGGAAATCTGCTGGCAGAAATATGATGGTTCACCCAACTCTAAATGGAGTGGGTGGACCGTCGGTTTTTGCGGACAGGGTGCTCCACCACATTTGTGGCAAAGTACCTTTTCTGCCAAATGTAACCTAACCCCCTAAGTCTATATAAAGACATATTCGCTGGCTCCCTATCCACTCTAAAATAAAATCCAAAATTGTCTGCATTGTGAATGTGCCTTTACGGTTCTGTACCATCGCTCCTCACATTACGGATTTCCAGATATGAGCCTAATTGATCTTTATGTTGCTCTCAACTTCACCTCCTTAAGGCTCCTTTTTTTTCTAAATCTTCTTGGCCGCTTTTTCTTCGTCCTCGCCCCTAAACTGTAGAGTGATCAACTATTTGAACTCAAATTGATTTCTTCCCACATCTATGTCAGAGAAAGACTTCAGACCTGGCTATTTTCCAAATAAATTGCCCTGCTGACTCTTTCTTAGTGTCAAGAGACCTTCAGGTGTGAAGAAGCTCTACGCAACTCATCAATAAGAGTATGGCTGTGTGATGGTGTCACCTTATTTATGCTAAGTTGGTAGTAGCACACGGTTCTGTAGGGATGCAGTATGGTTGTGGGTTGGTGTCACCTTTTTTAGGTTCATTTGGTGGCACTTTATAGAGCTGTAGGGATGCAGAATGGTTGCACGTTTGTGTTGCCTTTATGTTCAGTTGGTCGTAACTTACAGCTACCAACTCTGTAGGGATCCAGTATGGTTGTAGGTTGGTGGCACCTGTAGCTTATTGTGCACATTTGTAGGTGAATCCCACTATATCATCCTCACCCTCTTCTCTTCTCTTCCTTATCTGGCTGTCTAGATATCCAGGAGTTTTACGAGGTGACGGTCACCGAGAACCAGCACACCGCCCCAAGGAGGCGCCATGCTAAGGTACGGAGTAGCTGATAGACATCGGGTGTAGGATGTGGGGCATAGTGGATAATTTATATAGACATTGTATCTCACTAGATAAATCTTCATTGCAACCTCGCTCCCAGGCCGCAGGGGATTTGCTGTCTCATTGGAAGCTGATATCTCAGACTTTGGGATTGACACACTCATTGGATGCACTGTCGCTCACTAGAGAGGTGATTTATATCAGACTCACTGATGGCAGGTACGTCTTGCTCACTAGAGATGTAGTCTCTCAGACATTAGGTCAGATTCAACCATTGGAGGCCCTTCCCACTCACTAATTAGCCATCCATTAGGCTTCAGGATACACATATAATCACATGTGGGCCATCTTGTCACTGGAAGGTAACCTCTAAGTCTCGGGAAAAGACTTGCTTATTAAAGGTTTCCTCACTCACTAGGTGAGTAGGTTAGAGATTTTCCCACACACTAGATAAGTATGTTAGAGGTTTCCTCACTCACTAGATGAGTAGGTTGGAGGTTTCCTCACTCACTAGATGAGTAGGTTAGAGGTTTTCTCACTCACTAGATGAGTAGGTTAGAGGTTTCCTCACTCACTAGATGCGTATGTTAGAGGTTTTCCCACTCACTAGATGAGTAGGTTAGAGGTTTCCTCACTCACTGGATGAGTATGCTAGAGGTTTTAACACACATTAGATGAGTAGGTTAGAGGTTTCCTCACTCACTGGAGGAGTATGCTGGAGGTTTTCCCACTCACTAGATGAGTAGGTTAGAAGTTTCCTGGCTCACTAGAAAAGTAGGTTAGATGGTTCCTCACTCACTAAATGAGTAGGTTAGAGGTTTCCTTTCTCACTAGATGAGTAGGTTAGAGGTTTCTTTTCTCACTAGGTGAGTAGGTTAGAGGTTTCCCCACTCACTAGATGAGTAGGTTAGATGTTTCCTCACCCACTAGATAAGTAGGTTAGAGGTTTCCTCACTCACTGGATGAGTATGCTAGAGGTTTTCCCACTCACTAGATGAGTAGGTTAGAGGTTTCCTCACTCACTAGATAAGTAGGTTAGAGGTTTGCTCACTCACTGGATGAGTATGCTGGATGTTTTCTCACTCACTAGATGAGTAGGTTAGACGTTTCCTCACTCTCTAGAAGAGTAGGTTAGAGGTTTCCTTTCTCACTAGTCGAGTAGGTTAGAGGGTTCCTCACTCACTAAATGAGTAGGTTAGAGGTTTCCTTTCTCACCAGATGAGTAGGTTAGAAGTTTCCACCCTCACTAGATGAGTGGTCTGGAGGTTTCCTCATTCACTAGATGAGTAGGCGTGAAGGCTTTGGAAAAGGCTCAATCACGGAGGGCCTTTATTATCACTCGAAGGCGGTCTCTCAGGATAGATGACTGAATCACTTACTCAATTGCCATCTCGCTTACTGGAGGTGATCTCCCAGCCATAGGATAGGCTCACTCGCTGGTGCACACTCTCTCACTAGAGGGTCAGTCACTCTAATTTTAGTATGAATTTTTGCTTGGGGAGAATTGGACGAAAATGGCCATGCTTTCTCTGCAGAATATTGGAATGAAGGGCCCTTTCCATGTTGGTCGGATGCCACCATTGGTGAGGTACCTACGAAAGTTTGTGCCTACACACTCCAACACATATATCTGTGGCCTCCCTTGTCCACAAAGCAATTCAGTAAATACATTGATTGCTTAAGCTCAGTAGTGGCATCCTCCACAGTTGGAATGGGCAAAATGCAACAGCCGATGTGATTGGTCACATGTTGGCCAAATAAATTATCAGAAACAGCCAGGAGTTTCAGACATTGTGATGATGGCAGGGAGTCCTTTCAAGGAGGCTAAAACCACTTCTGCCCTCCTAGACTGATCTTGACGTTCATGTACACTGCTGAGGTGCTTCCTGGGTGCTCTGTCTAGGCAGGGAGCAATGGATTCCATCAGGGATTAAATCTGGTTTACATTCTTTTGGTTTTTGTGCCACTGGTCACAGTGCTTTTACCCAACCCTCTTTATGGCGTGATGCTGCCACTAGCGTAAGGTTAGTTTTGCAGTTAGTGTTTCAGGCCTACTCTCTGCAGGCAGTCTTTTTGGTTTAGGGAAGTTGTGCTTGTTTGAGCGCGGTCTTTCAGGATATTTCACGGTCTCACTCACTTTTAGTTGGGTGTAGGAAGGTCTCATTCACTGCAGAGTTGTCTCATCTAGGCCAGAGAGAGATTGGTCCCCAGAGTTGCCTCCTTCGAAAGAACCGTCTCGTCTGATGGAAGAGTCGTTGCTCCTTGAAGGGCTTCACGACTGTCTGGATGGAGGTCTCACTTGGTGTGGGTTGCTCTCCTCCATGGGTGAATAGTTTCACACCCACCTAAGTTGTCTTCCACTCTAGTGATTTTTTTTAGTTCTGTTTTCCTCCATTAAATGCAAATACTTTCAGTGTGAATTCTTCATTGTTTGTGAAAAGTTATTGCTATGTACATAAGACATTCAGGTGGGGTTTGAGGTCCAAGACATTGTTTCTACATTTCAAGATGGAAGCTGCATAAGCTCGAGATCCTACGGGTGTCAACCTCTACTTGAAGGACCTCTGCGGCACCCAACCCAAGAGTTGCCGCCACTTCACACTGTGTCCTTTAGGCAAGAAGATCCTAGGTTTGGGCATTTTGTTACAGGTCATGGTTGTCAGATGTTTCGGTCCAGCTGGTTCAGTGGCTGCAACCAAGGACTACAATCCCCAGAACAACTGAAGTTCTCCAATGAAAGTCAGAGGCTGCTGTGCTGATGACATGGAGTGAGGTGGTACCCCACCCCGTCTCCAGCTGGGCGGTCTGATCTTTAAGGTCAGGTCTGCATTCCTTAATTCACAGGATGATGGCTTATAGAAGAGCTTCCCTGCTGCACATAGTGACTGAAAGGGGGGATCCTGGTACCCCCTGGGCCTTTTCCTGCCAAAACAATACCAGCTCTGGCAGGTCCAAGAGATACAAACAACACAACCTAGACAACACTTACGTAGACTGGGAGGACCCGTATGATCACAAAAACATAGTCCAACACTCAGGGAGAAACGGGCAACAATATGTAGGAGCAGAGGACCGAGCCTGAGGGGGAGAGCATTTAATTCAAAACCTACAGGGAGGGCCACTGGAATTATGTGGCAAGAGAGGGCCAAATTACGCTGTAGGGTTGAGTAAATTATGCAGCAAGAAAAGGCAAATTGTGCGGCATAATGTGGCACATTTCCTAATAGTGTTACTTCATTGTATTTACATTTTAAATCTTGGTAACTCTGTGTGGGCTTTGGTTGTGCCTGATTAGTACTAACAACACCCAAATATAGCAATAAGAGAGAGAAAGGTGACCATTCCAGTTATGCAAAGGGCCTCCCACTGCGGGCAACACAAATCTACCATATGCTAAAGGAACTGACAGAAAGAGCGGCCTCTTCTAATCATAAACTTTGTTTTCCATCTTTTTGGAGGCCTGCTGTTGTTACCTGAATGGTTTATGTGTGGTGTAATGTGAGTCAAGTTTCTAGTGAATGTCTGACCTATCCGTTGAAACTATGACGGAAAGATAATGGGAGTTGATGCTGAACTCCCCCATGCTGGCTCCCTCCATTCTGAATATACACCTGTTACTTACCTGATGGGCTTGAACTCTGCTCGGTCGAGGGTGTTCTTCAAACTGCCTGCATCTCTGTGCTCATTTCGGTCTGGCTAAATTACCAATTAACACCTAGATGCTGATCTGGGTTGATCCAGAAAACGAGGGTGCTTTCTGGCACTGCAAGCTTGTCAGAAAAGAGAAAAATGTGTGTCCAAACCCTTTCCTGCACAAGATCATAGGAAGTTTAGAAGCCCATGTGTGTTGGGTCCTCCTGTTTGAAGAGTGTGACATTGACAATCCTATTGGTGCTGCTAGGGTGCTATGAAATGAAACCCGACAGAAAAGCCTCCACATGCATGCATATTTGTAAAGGCTCATGGGAAATGGAGTCCCGGAAATCAGGGGCACTTATCTGCCCAGAATTGTTATATATATTTATATGCCTGTGCCAAGTTCGTGGAATTGTCTAAAAATCCTGGTGTCAGGTTTGACTTATGATGCATGTCCTTGTAGAGCGCCCAGCGTATAAAGTGACTTCTTCCAGGCTCTTGCTACAGCATAAAACATAACCAATCCCTCAAAACTATCATATAAAAAATGTTCAATGGATCCGCAAGAATCCTATTCGGAAAGTTTGCTCTGTTTAGTCCTCCTCCTGTCCTCTTCCCTTCTACCTTTCTGCCCTGAAAAACAGGCCAAATAAATTCTGTTGGGGTCGAAGAGTGAAGGGAATGATTATTATGTTGCGGTGAAATGCCACGCGACGCACATTTCAACTACCAGATTTGTTTTATAAAGTATGTTATGTTATAACAATTTATATAGCGCACTAATACCCATAGGTGTCTAGGCGCTTACGGTTCACATACTGTGTTAGAGAAACTAATTTGCAAAAAGCCATGTCTTGAGGTGTTTCCTAAATTCGAACAGGGATGAAATCTTCCTGAGAGACAGCAGAAGAGAGTTCCATATCCTGACAGTGTTATGTCTGAAACTCCCCCACGTTCATTCTTTTGACTCTGGAGGTGGGCATCAGGAAAGCATTGGGCGAGCGTAGCGGTCTGCTCGGAAAGTACCAGCTAAAGGCATCCCAAAGAAATTGTGGACCTTCTCTGTAAAGTGCCTTGTGTGCAATGCAAAGTGCCTTGAATTTTATGCGCTGGACGACTGGTGGCAATGCAACTTCTGTATCCCAACCTTCATGGACTGGTGTTTGGGACCATCCAGTACTAATCTGGCGGCGGCATTCTGTACCGTTTGCAGTCTTCTGAGTAGATTGGACTGTAAGTACAAGCATCATCACCTAAACATATTAAAATGTGTGTCTTAAACTTTGCTATCCCGCTTGCCTGAAATAGAATCCATGTCTATAGTGTAAGCTAACATTCTCTGATCGTCCCAGTAGCAAACAGTAGGATTATTCGGTACTGAACAAAATACCTTTTATTTGCTCAGTCAGAAGAAAGCGGTTTTTACCATATAACTGACGTGGGACTTCTTGCTCACATCAGCATGTAAGATGACTCCTAGATTCTCCCAGCTCTTTTTGGTTTCTGCTTGAATACCAAAAAAGAGGGGGGTAAATTCTGGCGTTTTGGAAAGCAGAGAAATGGACCCTGGAATTAGACTCCCCACTTTTTCATCCCTCTGTCAAAGACTGTCCTGTTCCTTCCTCAAGAGCCCTGAGGTCCTTGATAAGGTGGAAAACTGATTTTCAAGCCCAGTTCCTTGCAGGTAAACTTGGCTTCGGGGTGCTAGCTGAGGTAATACCTTCTGATTGGGTCCTGGTGTGGTCTGGATTGGACCTTAAACAGGGTATCAGTTCTACACGTGGTACAGAGGAGCTCTGGGCACACATGCCCAGCAGAGCCTCCTGCTATCGGTCAGGAAAGACTGAGGCCAACTCCTGGACTGAAAGCAGCTGATCCAGTGGGAAGTTCTGATCTTATGTTTCAAAGGCTGGTGGGTGAAAATATAAGAATAAGATCAGACATCGGAGATCTCTCAGATCAAAGAGACCCCCCCCTACATTGACCAATCAGGATTCTCATTGATAGGATCTTATCAAGGCAGCAATCAGGTGATCATTTGCAACACGTCTGTGTCCAAAGATGGTATATTTAAAAGAGGTGTAATAAAGTCACTTGTCGTGGCCTTTTCTAAAGGCAAATTAATAACGTTTGTGGGAGCTGTAAGGAGACCTGTGCACCTTTACAAAACCAATATCACAGCATGGATACTAAGCAAGGGGAGAATGAAAGCTTGTTCTGCTCTGTAAACTCTTCCGCTGTAGCGCCTTGGTGGTGTGCGGCTCCTTCAGGTCTGTGACACTGATGGGGCTTGAACTTCCAAAGCCCGGACTGACGGTCCCTGCTAGACTGACGGATCCATAACCAATGCCAGAAGAGATCTCCTTCAGTTCTGTTGTGCATGAGAAATAGTCCAGTGGCCCAAATTTATTTTGAAATAAAAGCCACAGCGTGTTAGCTCCTCTCCAAGGCCTTGCGGTGTGTCTTATTTCTGGAAGTCCATCTAAGAACTTAGGAGCCTTCCTCTAAGAACGTTCATCTTGTAGGCCATGATGTTCATAGGTTTTTTGTATTGTTTCAGTTGAGATCACACCATCTCTGGGTAATCAGTGCTACTGTTTGTTTTAAAGGATCTGGGGACTTATGTCTTGTCATATATTTTTATTTACTTTTTGATCTATGCTTAGCTTAATTTTTTTATATCTTATCTAGAGGTCTAGACCTGCAGTCATATTGAATTAAATGATCATCAGTTTGAGGAACAGTTACCACTTTTACAAATCAACCAGTACCCCATATGTAGCAAATCCATCCAGCAGTGACCTTTGTTGTGGAGTGCTCCTGTAAGAGCAGAATAAAAAAACCACAACATTTGCAAGAATATTCTGGAACTGGCAATCGATAACCCTTCAAATCAATAATGAACACTGCCATGTAATACAAACTAATATATCCTACTGCCATCACAAGTCCTGGGATGGGAAGACAGAACTGATAATCAGGAACTATTTCCTATCAACAATCTAGACGATTCGATGCCGCGGGGACACAGATGCAGAAGAAGATGTTTGCTTGAAAACGTTATCAGAAGGTTTAAGTCTATAAATGGCTTATCTGCCTCTTCCATGTTGCTTCCTGTTTTTCATGTAAACTGAGAACCACATCACTTCGAAGGGCATCCAGCGAATGATGCCTTAGAAGGTTTAAAAACTCAAGAAGACCTCATCATATAAAGGAATTTTCTGGAATGCCTTTTGTTGGTGATTCTTAGTGATGTATCGGCCCCCAGGATCGGCTGGTCCTTGGGTGTCATCATTCCCAGACCTGATTGCCCCTTATCTACTCAAAAAGGGCTAATTTCACCATTTTGGGTGATTTAAATCTTCACCTTGATAATACTGATTGTACTACTAGTGGCACATTGATTTCGGATCTGGCTGCTATGAACCTTCCACTCTGCAATAGCGGCCCAAAGCATGTGGTGGGCCACTTATTGGATCCCATTTTTTCTAATTTACTTGACATTCAATGTCCTCCGGCCTTCCCCTTGTGTTGGTCAGATCATTTTGCTGTCAAGTTCTATTTTACAGTCTCAGGGAAGGTATTAACTTCAGTATCTGGATCACAATCCCAACCCAGGAACTGGGGAAAAATGGACATTGACACATTTAATCGAACCCGGTTCAACAGTGCTCCCACCATGGATTCGATATCTATGTCTTCTTTAGAGACCATCTACAGTTGGATCTCCAACGCAACTGATGAATGCCTTCCTACCTCTGTTAAAAAATTATATAATCATGATCTTCCTGCTCCGTGGTTCACTGAACAATTAAAAATTGAAAAAAGTATATCATTGGAAAGATGTTGAAGAAAAAATTACTCCTCAGAATCTAAAATCCTATATAAAACCACTTAAAAAAAATACCATGCTTTATGTAAACTGGCTAGAGTGGAATATGTTTCCTCCACTATTTCCAATGTAAAGAATTGTCCACGTACATTGTTTTCCATGGTTAAAAAGTTAGCTGGCTCAGATACACAGCCCACCCGCCCGCTTTAGATGAGTCACAATGTAATAGCCTCGCTAATTTTTTCATATATAAAGTGGAGCAAATATATTTACCATTAGATAAAACTAGACCACTAGTGCCTATCCAGTTAGCTTCTTCGTCTGAGCCTATTTCTTCGGACAAACTGTCAACTAAACTGGAAACGTGGTCTCCTCTCAATATTGAGTCTCTAAAAAAAATTTAAACCGTCTTAAGTCAGGGTCTCCTTGTGATCTCCTTCCTGCTTTTGTACTTCAACAATTTGAGTTGCCATCTTTGGAAATCATTATGAGGCTACTTAACGCGTCGCTCCAAGAAGCCATTGTTCCGCCCGATTGGAAACATGCCATGGTCCTCCCACTCTTGAAAAAGGCTAATGCTGACCCTGATCAGCCATCTAATTTTAGGCCCATCTCTTTACTCCCAATCTTTACTAAGATTTTAGAGGAACACGTTAATCTACAGCTTACTGAGTTTGTCGAATCTTCAAATTTTTTACATTCATCCCAGTCTGGCTTCTGTGCAGGTTTCTCGACTGAAACGACTCTTCCTGGTGTTAATGAAATGTTGCGCAACACTTAGATAAAGGTAACACAGCAGCCCTTGTTCTATTGGACTTGAGTGCTGCATTTGACACGGTTTCTCATACCGTGTTAATAAAATCTTTACAGTCTCTCGGTGTTACTGGTATGGCGCTTGGCTTGCTGTCCTCTTTTCTATCCAGGCGGACTTTTCAAGTTTTCTCCTCTAGGGCCACGTCAAAAACCTACTCTTCTCCTTATGGCGTGCCTCAGGGGTCCATCCTTAGCCCTCTTCTGTTCAATATATATGTGCAACCTTTGGCAGCAATTGCAGAAGAGGCTGGGCTGTCTCTTTTCGTACGCTGACGACACCCAAATAATTTTTTCCCTCTCAGCAGAAAAGCTGTCAGGCCCTTCCACTCTTCAAACTGGCTTAAGTAAGATTGAATCTTGGATGCAAAGCAATCTACTCAAGCTCAATGGTGAAAGAACCAAGATCCTTATTTTAGGGAAAAACAAAGATCTATGGGGCCCCCAACACTGGCCCACTGTAATGGGTCCTCATCCTGTGCCCTCCTCCCAAGTCCGCAACCTGGGATTTATCATGGATAATAATCTTTCTATGAAAAAACATGCGGTAAAAACAGCGGCCACCTGCTTCACCATATTGAAATGGTTGAAGAAAATCATTTGGATGCTCCCTAGCGCTACCCAAAAGACAGTTGTCCAGGCACTTGTAACATCTAGACTGGATTACAGAAATATCCTTTTCTTGGGCGCAAATAGGGATGTACTACGCAAGCTTCAGGTGGTCCAGAATTCTGCCGCAAGATTGCTCTGCAAACTCCCAAGAATGACTTCTACTACTACTACTGCCTTGAGAGATCTTCATTGGCTCAGAGTGGAAAATCAAACTAAATTTAAAGCTCTGAACTATATGTTTAAGATCAAGACAGGCACTGCCCCTCATTACCTGCAAAAGTTAGTCCGTTTTCATCTACCTTCCCGCTTGTTGCGGTCCACCACTCAGGAAAAATTTGTGGTCCCTAGGGTCAAGCTTAAAAGAATGGGTGGTCGTTCTTTTTCCTATCTTGGCCCTCTCTTATGGAATTCTCTCCCCTTAATGATTCACAGAGAAAACACTATACACGAATTTCTGTAAACTACTAAAAACCTGGTTATTTAATCAATAACTTTTCATTTTTCACTTCCTTTGTCCTTCAGTCCTGCGCTGGGAAACCCTTTTTGGGTAGCTGTGCGCATTATAAAATTATTGTAACCTAACATGTAGGGCTGTGTAAAGAGAGGTGATTTACTCTACAGTGGTGGCCCTTTAAATAGCGTAAACGCATTAAAGGCGCAATAAAATGCAACATTTGAATCTGAAACTAGTGAAATTTACTGAAGTGCCTTATAGCCATTGTGGTATGGAAATGACCATTGTTTATGTCTCTTGAACATATCCCACAATCCTGCGTGGGAGTATCCTCAGCTGGTTCCTTCACTCACCGCCTCTTCAATAACTTCCATTGCTCTGAGAAGCTCCCCCTGTGTTCTGGGCGCGCTTCCTTCAGCACTCGATGCTCTGAGAGTCCTTTCTGCTTTTACTTGGTCCAGTCTAACTGAGTATTCCAGCAGATATTTACCATGTTCATCCTGGGTTCAGTCTGTGTTATGACTCGCAGTGGAGTGCATAACATTGGTGCTCTTTGTAAAGTGCAAGGGTCTTGTGTAAAAGTGGAAAGTGTTAGGGTCTTGTGTGTAAAGTGTTAGGGTCTTGTGTGTAAAGTGTTAGGGTCTTGTGTGTAAAGTGTTAGGGTCTTGTGTGTAAAGTGTTAGGGTCTTGTGTGTAAAGTGTTAGGGTCTTGTGTGTAAAGTGTAAGGGTCTTGTGTGTAAAGTGTAAGGGTCTTGTGCAAAGTGCAAGGGTCTTTTGTAAGGGTATTGTGTAAGGGTCTTGGGTAATGTTCAAGGGTCTTGTGTGGAAAGTGCAAGGGTCTTGTGTGTAAAGTGTAAGGTTCTTGTGTAAAGTGCAAGGGTGTTTGGTAAGGGTCTTGTGTAAAGTGTAAGGGTCTTGTGTGGAAAGTGTAAGGGTCTTGTGTGGAAAGTGTAAGGGTTTTTGTAAGGGTCTTGTGTGTAAAGTGTGAGGGTCTTTTGTAAAGTGTGAGGGTCTTTTGTAAAGTGTGAGGGTCTTTTGTAAAGTGCAAGGGTCTTTTGTAAGGGTATTGCGTAAGGGTCTTGGGTAATGTTCAAGGGTCTTGTGTGGAAAGTGCAAGGGTCTTGTGTGGAAAGTGTAAGGTTCTTGTGTAAAGTGCAAGGGTGTTTGGTAAGGGTCTTGTGTGGAAAGTGTAAGGGTCTTGTGTGGAAAGTGTAAGGGTCTTGTGTGGAAAGTGTAAGGGTCTTGTGTGGAAAGTGTAAGGGTCTTGTGTGGAAAGTGTAAGGGTTTTTGTAAGGGTCTTGTGTGTAAAGTGTGAGGGTCTTTTGTAAAGTGTGAGGGTCTTTTGTAAAGTGTGAGGGTCTTTTGTAAAGTGCAAGGGTCTTTTGTAAGGGTCTTGTGTAAAGTGTTAGTTTCTCATGTGTAAAGTGTAAGGGTCTTGTGTAAAGTGTTAGGGTCTTGTGTAAAGTGTTAGGGTCTTGTGTGTAAAGTGTTAGGGTCTTGTGTGTAAAGTGTAAGCGTCTTGTGTGTAAAGTGTAAGGGTCTTGTGTGTAAAGTGTAAGCATCTTGTGTGTAAAGTGTAAGGGTCTTGTGTGTAAAGTGTAAGCATCTTGTGCAAAGTGCAAGGGTCTTTTGTAAGGGTATTGTGTAAGGGTCTTGGGTAATGTTCAAGGGTCTTGTGTGGAAAGTGAAAGGGTCTTGTGTGGAAAGTGTAAGGTTCTTGTGTAAAGTGCAAGGGTGTTTGGTAAGGGTCTTGTGTGGAAAGTGTAAGGGTCTTGGGTAACGTTCAAAGGTCTTTGTTGTACAGAGCTGATGGTGTTCGCATGCAGTCAGCTCCATGAGACCAGTTTATACCTTTTGGTTAATGTGTTAGGCTTGCGGAAGTTGGGGCGCTTTGCACTTCCTGTAATAAAACAGAACATACCCTCACAATGGGCCCCAGGACGACAAACATACAGATGAAATTATGCGCAACGGCCCATAAAAACATTGCTGTAAATCTACCAGAGGCCACCTTCAACCTACAGAGCCTTGAAGGTGCAACTGGTTGTGTCGCCCGACCCTGGCAGAGGTCACTCGCCGTTCAAGCAGCTGCCTTGCATTGCCGGACTCGGTTGGGGGCGCCACTGTAGTTAAATCGGGTGGCAAAGCAAGTCTGAATTTGCTGCTGACTTTGGCACCATGTCACAAAGCGCAGAAATCATTTCCCAAAGGAATGTAATCCACCGTTGTTCGATTCTTGGATGAGTCTTGCGGATTTACTCAAGGAACGAACAGTTCTTTGGGATGGGGAGGTGCATATGACCTCTCCAGGTTGATTTTTGGGAAGGACCAGTACAAAAGCAAGTGAATAGAGGGGCACAAACATAGCTTGGAAGGACAGAGGCCACTCTCTTCTGTTTCCTCTACCGGTTCTATTCAGCCATTCTAAAACTACAATTTGTGTATTGCTCTCTGGAAATGGCAACATAATTCACATATGTTTGTGGACAGTCGAGCATTTACGCAGACTCTGATAGGCTGTTGAGAAATTATCATTTTGTGTCCTCCACAATCTTCAGAGGTTTGTGGACCTCTGAGAGTTTTGCAGACTTCTCAGTCGAAAAAGCTTGCACGAGGCCACACGGGCCCACAAGGGCTGGAGCAATCTCTAGAGGATTGGAAAGCGCCCCCCCCCCCCCCCAAAGTGTTTTTTTTTCTACATCTACCCTCATAGCACTGGATCGGTCTCCAAATAATATGCCAATTTTGTCTTCCAAAACCAGATGCAGTAAGGTGTCACGAATGTCTAATTTTCATATAAATTGAATGTGTAACCCAACCTCTGCACTGGCACCAGTCTGTCCTGTGAGCAGGGATGGTCACTGTTCATGCCATCTCCTCTGTGCCAGTTGGTTGTGGTACATTTCAATACTTTGGAGTTTGCGTACCAACTTCACTACCATGCTCTACGCATTCAATCACAATACAAATGGAGAGGGATATTATGTTTAGATTTTAAAAAACTAAAAGCCTCTGAAACTGACCGGTTATGGTTATGCTCACACCGGAACCATAACACTCCAACTCCAACAGCAAGAAGCATGAATCGGGGGCGCGCGACGATGGGGACAGTGTCCGTTATTAGAACTGGCCAATTTAAGAGGGTTTTTAATTAATTTAGGTCCTGCTATTCCTCGTGTGTAAATGGAAGGCAAAGGCAAAGAACAGTTAAGAAGTCAATAAAGTGATCCTAACTATTATCAGTCCGAAGTTGAAAGGGGTTCTGAGTGTGGTATTCAACCTATGGACCCATTGGTGAAGATCTTCTCATCTGTGTCTCAAGTGGGTCTTTCCATATCCGTGTCGGATGTCTGCATAAGCGAGGTCTGAGCGAGCTCCCTGTTTTTACCCAGTAATCCCCTTCGGTCGCAATTCAGCATCCAGTCTTTTGCAAGGTGTCTAGTTATCTAGCATCCCTCCATAGACGTGATGTCCTTCAAGGACAAAGCAAAGTGCTTCCAGATCACCTCTTGGATGGAGAATGGTGCCCTCTTCCTGATGCTTTCCTTCTCCACTGGAAAGTCCTCCTGCTCGCAGAACTTGCCTGCCAACTCCCTTGATCCCACGGTAGTGCCACAGTTTCAGAGAAAGACACATTGCGCATTGATCTTTGTGGCTCCTAGATGGCCGAAGACTTCCGTGGTTCTTGGACATTAATGTGGCGTATGAAGAGACCGTGATCACTACAACATCCCATGAGGTGTCTCCTCATCAGAATGGAGGAGCCTCTGTGCTCGCCTTTGATCACCGAGGTTTAGCACCTGCTGTCATGAGTAGGAAAAAGCGATCACCACTAGCATGGTGGTGGTGATATTCCATGCTTACAGTTAGCACAGATCCCAAACTATATGACAGGTGGTGTAACCCACAGTTGAATAGGGGAAAGGGGATTGAGATGAGTAGAGTAAGGCATTCTGGTGGCCGTCTGTTCTTTGAGGCCTTGAGTCACCGACCCGCCTTTGGTACGACCAATTATTGTTTCCCTTATGTACTTCCATCCACCAAGGAAGGATATGGATTCCTATAAAGAAATTCAATATGTTACATATTTATTCCCTTTTTTTTTTCTTTTTTGTTTCCTGGTATTTTTTTTTATCTCCTTAAGCATTCTATCAACATGTATCGGAGGATGTCTCAGCCCCTCTGCGTAATTTTTCAAAGTATTCTGTATTCTGGGCACATGAATAAGAGCAAAGTGACTCCTCAGAAGGATTACTGTGTTCCCTCTAAACGTCTGCTCCTTTATTAATTTTTATTTTAAAGATTTCCCCACAAAAACACCCACCTGCCTTAGATACCCCCCAAGACAGAGCCTTTATTTCCTGAACCTCACTGTCTGTTTCAGGCATAGATGGGGATCTCTCTCTATTTGTACTTAAGATGTAAAATGCTGGAAAAGAGGGACTTGGCCCCAGAGAAAAGACTACCAGCATTGAACGCAAATAAATAGAAAGTATGGATGAAAACAAGAACTAAATCAAGTAGTTTTCAGCTTTCCAGAAAGCAAATGTGGTCAGTGATGTGGAAAATACAAGAAGCTTTCAATACATGTGGCTGAAAACTTGAAAGACTTCAAAAAAGACCCAATGAAGATCTAGAAGAACTCTGGAAACACCAGTGGGATGCAGTAAATTCTAAGGGTTAGCGCCACTGAACCTGTAGGCTCCGCATTTTGGCCGCTTCCAGAGGTCTACACCGGGCGGTTCTTCAGGCACAGATAAAAAACATGGGACTGGTGCAGAAGGCCCTATCACATGGGCAGATGTAGCGAAACCAGGTGACTACAAGAGGTTTCAAGTATATTGGAACCGAGGGATGGGCGCTGTACCAGGACCGCTCACAGAAGACGTCTGTGAGGAATCGCACGTGAACAATCCCATGTTGGGTGTATGTTTGGTGGCGAAAGCGAATCTTCCGCTTGCAGCGCGGGTATGGGCCCGTATTGCCATGATTTCTGAAAGGGATCCATAAATTGAAAAGTAGAGTATTCCCAGGATAGTCGCTTAACCAAATTTGAGTATAGCATCTCGGTGAGGTCTGGAGGCGAAGAAGCGTAGAACAGAAGACTGATGTGTTCCGGTGAAACCGACCAAAGGAAACTATACAAAAAGCAACTTTTAATGGATCCCTCTCCTGACGCGCCGTCGAAGGTCCATGCTGTAATGGTCTCCAAAAGAGATGTCATTAAACATTGGAGGAATCCAGTTGTAATATTTACATCAAACCTTAATAAAGGAGGTAAAATGACTGCTTGGGCTGTGTTTGTTGGGTAGTCAAGTAACGTTGCGGTGGTGATGTAATGTGGAGAGACGCTTCCCATACCGTGGAGTGTCGAACGGGTGGCCTGTGTATGGCGACTGCTAAATGATCGCGTGTATGTGAAGCTGGTGATATTGGTGGAAGATGTAGGGATGAAGATGGAAGAACTTTGCCAAGAAAATGTGCAAACAGCTTTAGCTAAAGGAACATCACCGAATAAGCACTTCGAATGTAGAGTAGTGCGGGGGGGAAACGTATTCTTGCATATATGACCCTAGTCTTACTAGTAATGTACTGTGGGGTGAAGTGGACTCCTTGTCCTCGGAAGGATTCACTTCCGGCTTAGAGTGTGGTCTTCCACAGAGAGAGCACAATGTCTAGGGACGAACTTCAAATGACGCGAATGAATTGAGACATAGTTGGCAACTTTTGAAACTTCACAGACTCCAAATAACCTGCTAGTATGGTTGAACCCAAAGAACACTGGTGGCCTAGATATTGAAATCCTAGCATAAACTCTCAAATATACAGAATTAATATATTATGAGGCCTGAAAGCAAAGATAGCTTAACAAACACGTACAACAATATACATTTTCATTAGAAAGATCATGTAATGACCATTGATAAGTTCTTTCCAGAAACTTTATTCGGTAAAATACCATAACAGCTGCAATAAAATATACTATAAAAATTAAGACCTTTACAGACTATTTTGAGCAAAGTGTGCGCTACGTACCACGTAAAGTGCTGGGGTAAATCCGCAAAGAAAGGTCCTATACAATCCAGCTATCACAAATAAATCAAATGCAACGGCAAATATTAATCATACTACAAGTTCATATCTGCTCCTCTCTGCTAGGGCTGCAGGAGTAAAATGAATGACAGCAAAGCGTGTATCTCGATGAGCCCATGAAGGTGTTCAGGCAGACAGACAAAGTGTACTAACCAAAAACCATGAGTTCTAAGGGACGTGTATTGTAACTTGACTAAAACCAAATGAGGTACGAGCAGAGAGTCAGATAGAACTGTACCGAGTTATAAGTGTGAAAGAAGTGCCCCTGGTGCTTGGTCAGTGGTATGCACAATCAAACCACGCACTGCACAATCAAACCTCGCTCTGCACAATCAAACCTCGCTCTGCACAATCAAACCTCGCTCTGCACAATCAAACCAACTAATCCACAATCAAACCTCGCTCTGCACAATCAAACCTCGCTCTGCACAATCAAACCAACTAATCCACAATCAAACCTCACTCTGCACAATCAAACCTCGCTCTGCACAACCAAACCAACTAATCCACAATCAAACCTCGCTCTGCACAATCAAACCAACTAATCCACAATCAAACCTCGCTCTGCACAATCAAACCTCGCTCTACACAATCAGACCTCGCTCTGCACACTCAAACCAAGTTATGCACACTCAAACCAAGTTATGCACAATCAAACCTCGCTCGGCACAATCAAACCTCGCTCGGCACAATCAAACCTCGCTCGGCACAATCAAACCTCGCTCTGCACAATCAAACCTCGCTCTGCACAATCAAACCAACGTATCCACAATCAAACCTCGCTCTGCACAATCAAACCTCGCTCTGCACAAGCAAACCTCGCTCTGCACAATCAAACCTCGCTCTGCACAATCAAACCAACTTATCCACAATCAAACCTCGCTCTGCACAATCAAACCTCGCTCTGCACAATCAAACCAAGTTATGCACACTCAAACCAAGTTATGCACAATCAAACCTTGCTCTGCACAATCAAACCAACTAATCCACAATCAAACCTCGCTCTGCACAATCAAACCTCGCTCTACACAATCAGACCTCGCTCTGCACAATCAAGCCAAGTTATGCACACTCAAACCAAGTTATGCACAATCAAACCTTGCTCTGCACAATCAAACCAACTAATCCACAATCAAACCTCGCTCTGCACAATCAAACCTCACTCTACACAATCAGACCTCGCTCTGCACAATCAAACCAAGTTATGCACACTCAAACCAAGTTATGCACAATCAAACCTCGCTCGGCACAATCAAACCTCGCTCGGCACAATCAAACCTCGCTCTGCACAATCAAACCAACGTATCCACAATCAAACCTTGCTCTGCACAAACAAACCTTGCTCTGCACAATCAAACCTCGCTCTGCACAATCAAACCTCGCTCTGCACAATCAAACCTCGCTCTGCACAACCAAACCAACGTATCCACAATCAAACCTCGCTCTGCACAATCAAACCAAGTTATGCACACTCAAACCAAGTTATGCACAATCAAACATTGCTCTGCACAATCAAACCAACTAATCCACAATCAAACCTCGCTCTGCACAATCAAACCTCGCTCTACACAATCAGACCTCGCTCTGCACAATCAAACCAAGTTATGCACACTCAAACCAAGTTATGCACAATCAAACCTTGCTCTGCACAATCAAACCAACTAATCCACAATCAAACCTCGCTCTGCACAATCAAACCTCGCTCTACACAATCAGACCTCGCTCTGCACAATCAAACCAAGTTATGCACACTCAAACCAAGTTATGCACAATCAAACTTCGCTCTGCACAATCAAACCTCGCTCCTCGCTCTGCACAATCAAACCTCGCCCTGCACAATCAAACCTCGCTCTTCACACTCAAACCAAGTTATGCACAATCAAACATTGCTCTGCACAATCAAACCAACTAATCCACAATCAAACCTCGCTCTGCACAATCAGACCTCGCTCTACACAATCAGACCTCGCTCTGCACAATCAAACCAAGTTATGCACACTCAAACCAAGTTATGCACAATCAAACCTTGCTCTGCACAATCAAACCAACTAATCCACAATCAAACCTCGCTCTGCACAATCAAACCTCACTCTACACAATCAGACCTCGCTCTGCACAATCAAACCAAGTTATGCACACTCAAACCAAGTTATGCACAATCAAACCTCGCTCGGCACAATCAAACCTCGCTCGGCACAATGAAACCTCGCTCGGCACAATCAAACCTCGCTCGGCACAATCAAACCTCGCTCTGCACAATCAAACCAATGTATCCACAATCAAACCTTGCTCTGCACAATCAAACCTTGCTCTGCACAATCAAACCTCGCTCTGCACAATCAAACCTCGCTCTGCACAATCAAACCTCGCTCTGCACAATCAAACCAACGTATCCACAATCAAACCTCGCTCTGCACAATCAAACCAAGTTATGCACAATCAAACCTCGCTCGGCACAATCAAACCTCGCTCGGCACAATCAAACCTCGCTCTGCACAATCAAACCAACGTATCCACAATCAAACCTTGCTCTGCACAATCAAACCTTGCTCTGCACAATCAAACCTCGCTCTGCACAATCAAACCTCGCTCTGCACAATCAAACCTCGCTCTGCACAATCAAACCAACGTATCCACAATCAAACCTCGCTCTGCACAATCAAACCAAGTTATGCACACTCAAACCAAGTTATGCACAATCAAACATTGCTCTGCACAATCAAACCAACTAATCCACAATCAAACCTCGCTCTGCACAATCAAACCTCGCTCTACACAATCAGACCTCGCTCTGCACACTCAAACCGAGGTATGCACACTCAAACCGAGGTATGCACAATCAAACCACGCACTGCACAATCAAACCTCGCTCTGCACAATCAAACCTCGCTCTGCACAATCAAACCAACTAATCCACAATCAACCCTCGCTCTGCACAATCAAACCTCGCTCTACACAATCAGACCTCGCTCTGCACACTGAAACCAAGTTATGCACACTGAAACCAAGTTATGCACAATCAAACCTCGCTCGGCACAATCAAACCTCGCTCGACACAATCAAACTTCTCTCTGCACAATCAAACCTCGCTCTGCACAATCAAACCTCGCTCTGCACAATCAAACCAACTTATCCACAATCAAACCTCGCTCTGCACAATCAAACCTCGCTCTGCACAATCAAACCTCGCTCTGCACACTCAAACCAAGTTATGCACACTCAAACCAAGTTATGCACAATCAAACCTCGCTCAGCACTATCAAACCTCGCTCTGCACAATCAAACTTCGCTGTGCACAATCAAACCAACTTATCCACAATCAAACCTCGCTCTGCACAATCAAACCTCGCTCTGCACAATCAAACCAACTTATGCACAATCAAACCTCGCTCTGCACAATCAAACCTCGCTCTGCACAATCAAACCAACTTATGCACAATCAAACCTCGCTCTGCACAATCAAACCTCGCTCTGCACAATCAAACCAACTTATGCACAATCAAACCTCGCTCTGCAAAATCAAACCTCGCTCCTCGCTCTGCACAATCAAACCTCGCCCTGCACAATCAAATCTCACTCTTCACACTCAAACCAAGTTATGCACACTCGAACCAAATTATGCAAAATCAAACCTCACACTGCACACTCAAACCAAGTTATGCACAATCAAACCTCGCACTGCACAAACAAACCTCGCTCTGCACAATCACACCTTGCTCTGTACAATCACACCTTGCTCTGTACAATCGAACCTCGCTCTGCACAACGAAACCTTGCTCTGCACAATCAAACCAAGTTATGCACAATCAGACCTCGCACTGCACACTCAAACCTCACAATGCACAATCAAACCTCACAATGCACAATCAAACCTCGCAATGCACACTCAAACCAAGTTATGCACAATCAAACCTCGCACTGCACAATCAAACCTCACTCTGTACAATTGAACCTCGCTCTGCACAATCAAACCTCGCTCTGCACAATCAAACCTTGCTCTGCACAATCAAACCTCGCTCTGCACAATTGAACCTCGCTCTGCCCAATCAAACCTCGCTCTGCTCAATCAAACCTCGCTCCGCAGAATCAAACTAAGTTATGCACACTCAAACCAAGTTATGCACAATCAAACCTCGCTCTGCACAATCAACCTCGCTCTGCACAATCAAACCAACTTATGCACAATCAAACCTCGCTCTGCACAATCAAACCTCGCTCTGCACAATCAAACCTCGCTCTGCACAATCAAACCAACTTATGCACAATCAAACCTCGCTCTGCACAATCAAACCTTGCTCCTCGCTCTGCACAATCAAACCTCGCCCTGCACAATCAAATCTCGCTCTTCACACTCAAACCAATTTATGCACACTCGAACCAAGTTATGCAAAATCAAACCTCACACTGCACACTCAAACCAAGTTATGCACAATCAAACCTCGCACTGCACAAACAAACCTCGCTCTGCACAATCACACCTTGCTCTGTACTATCACACCTTGCTCTGTACAATCGAACCTCGCTCTGCACAATACAACCTTGCTCTGCACAATCAAACCAAGTTATGCACACTGAAACCAAGTTATGCACAATCAGACCTCGCACTGCACACTCAAACCTCACAATGCACAATCAAACCTCACAATGCACAATCAAACCTCGCAATGCACACTCAAACCAAGTTATGCACAATCAAACCTCGCACTGCACAATCAAACCTCACTCTGTACAATTGAACCTTGCTCTGCACAATCAAACCTTGCTCTGCACAATCAAACCTTGCTCTGCACAATCAAACCTCGCTCTGCACAATTGAACCTCGCTCCGCAGAATCAAACTAAGTTATGCACACTCAAACCAAGTTATGCACAATCAAACCTCGCTCTGCACAATCAAACCTCGCCCTGCACAATCAAACCTCGCTCTTCACACTCAAACCAAGTTATGCACACTCGAACCAAGTTATGCACACTCGAACCAAGTTATGCACACTCGAACCAAGTTATGCACACTCGAACCAAGTTATGCACACTCAAACCAAGGTATGCACAATCAAACCTTGCTCTGCACAATCAAACCAAGTTATGCACACTCAAACCAAGGTATGCACAATCAAACCACGCACTGCACAATCAAACCTCGCTCTGCACAATCAAACCTCGCTCTGCACAATCAAACCAACTAATCCACAATCAAACCTCGCTCTGCACAATCAAACCTCGCTCTACACAATCAGACCTCGCTCTGCACACTCAAACCAAGTTATGCACAATCAAACCTCGCTCGGCACAATCAAACCTCGCTCGGCACAATCAAACCTCGCTCGGCACAATCAAACCTCGCTCTGCACAATCAAACCTCGCTCTGCACAATCAAACCAACGTATCCACAATCAAACCTCGCTCTGCACAATCAAACCTCGCTCTGCACAATCAAACCTCGCTCTGCACAATCAAACCTCGCTCTGCACAATCAAACCAACTTATCCACAATCAAACCTCGCTCTGCACAATCAAACCTCGCTCTGCACAATCAAACCAAGTTATGCACACTCAAACCAAGTTATGCACACTCAAACAAAGTTATGCACAATCAAACCTTGCTCTGCACAATCAAACCAACTGTTGGAAGGCGTTCCCCGGGGAGGCTGCGGAATGCATTCCCGACCACACGGAGGCCCACCTTACCCAGAGTTAGGCCGAGCAAGAGCAAGGAGGCCCTTCCTGGAAGGGTCTCGTACCTAGGATCGCACACGCTGCGCTTACTTTCTCTTCGGATAGAGGGACACCACACAGTAATTCGTTGTAAGACAATATGCTTTTATCGGTGGTTGTCAGGGATCTTTATGATCCGGCAGGCTGGTGCAGAATTAATGCCACAAGCGGCAGCGATCTGGTGAGAAGGGAAAGGGTAGCGGGACAGTCTTTAGATCAGTGTCTCTGCGAGGTATCCGGCGCACAGCTCTCAATCCTCGAGCTGAGGGGATGTTGCTTCTCTTGGCAATCTCTGCCGATTCTCTTGGAGGAGCGGGCCGCGAGTCACTCAGCAGGCACCGGAGGGTCGTAGTTCAGGGAGCCGCGACGGCGTCAGCAGGGCTCAGATGGTTCAGAGTTCGGGGAGCCGCGACGGCGTCAGCGGGGCTCAGATGGTTCAGAGTTCGGGGAGCCGCGACAGCGTCAGCAGGGCTCAGATGGTTCAGAGTTCGGGGAGCCGCGACAGCGTCAGCAGGGCTCAGATGGTTCAGAGTTCGGGGAGCCGCGACAGCGTCCGCAGGGCTCAGGTGGTTCAGAGTTCGGGTAGCGTTCTTCTGTTCGGTGAGCGATCGAGCCGCGACCAGGTCAGCAGGCTCTCGTCAGTCCAGGTCTTCTCTGCTCCCGTCCCTTCAGCATCCCTTGTTATACTCCCCCTCCTCTTTGAAGTCCGGAGTCCTCGCGGAGAGGGGTCTGGTGCCTGGGGGGCGGTGTTGCGGGGTTTCCTGTCGCTCGGCCCTTTGATCTGTTCAGGTGGGTCTGGGAGGGACTCCAGACACCCAGCAGGCGAGACGCCCGCTCACCGGGGGCCTGGTGGTCGATCGAAACCTCCCTCGGGGGAGAGACCAGAGGTGTGACAGGGTCGGCGCCTCTCGGTCTGGTTTGGTGGGGGGTTTCGTTCTCCCTCGGCCGGGCATGCGTGTTGGGGATCTGGTCGGCCCTCGGGATGTTGGCCCACGGGAGCCGGAAGGCCGTGTCCACGAGGTTCGGCGTGGTTGTAGGGTAACTTGCTGGTCGGGAGGGCCCACGCCACGAGGCCGGTCTCACACCAACTAATCCACAATCAAACCTTGCTCTGCACAATCAAACCAACTAATCCACAATCAAACCTCGCTCTGCACAATCAAACCTCGCTCTACACAATCAGACCTCGCTCTGCACACTCAAACCAAGTTATGCACACTCAAACCAAGTTATGCACAATCAAACCTCGCTCGGCACAATCAAACCTCGCTCGGCACAATCAAACCTCGCTCGGCACAATCAAACCTCGCTCTGCACAATCAAACCTCGCTCTGCACAATCAAACCAACGTATCCACAATCAAACCTCGCTCTGCACAATCAAACCTCGCACTGCACAAGCAAACCTCGCTCTGCACAATCAAACCTCGCTCTGCACAATCAAACCAACTTATCCACAATCAAACCTCGCTCTGCACAATCAAACCTCGCTCTGCACAATCAAACCAAGTTATGCACACTCAAACCAAGTTATGCACAATCAAACCTTGCTCTGCACAATCAAACCAACTAATCCACAATCAAACCTCGCTCTGCACAATCAAACCTCGCTCTACACAATCAGACCTCGCTCTGCACAATCAAGCCAAGTTATGCACACTCAAACCAAGTTATGCACAATCAAACCTTGCTCTGCACAATCAAACCAACTAATCCACAATCAAACCTCGCTCTGCACAATCAAACCTCACTCTACACAATCAGACCTCGCTCTGCACAATCAAACCAAGTTATGCACACTCAAACCAAGTTATGCACAATCAAACCTCGCTCGGCACAATCAAACCTCGCTCGGCACAATCAAACCTCGCTCGGCACAATCAAACCTCGCTCGGCACAATCAAACCTCGCTCTGCACAATCAAACCAACGTATCCACAATCAAACCTTGCTCTGCACAAACAAACCTTGCTCTGCACAATCAAACCTCGCTCTGCACAATCAAACCTCGCTCTGCACAATCAAACCTCGCTCTGCACAACCAAACCAACGTATCCACAATCAAACCTCGCTCTGCACAATCAAACCAAGTTATGCACACTCAAACCAAGTTATGCACAATCAAACATTGCTCTGCACAATCAAACCAACTAATCCACAATCAAACCTCGCTCTGCACAATCAAACCTCGCTCTACACAATCAGACCTCGCTCTGCACAATCAAACCAAGTTATGCACACTCAAACCAAGTTATGCACAATCAAACCTTGCTCTGCACAATCAAACCAACTAATCCACAATCAAACCTCGCTCTGCACAATCAAACCTCGCTCTACACAATCAGACCTCGCTCTGCACAATCAAACCAAGTTATGCACACTCAAACCAAGTTATGCACAATCAAACTTCGCTCTGCACAATCAAACCTCGCTCCTCGCTCTGCACAATCAAACCTCGCCCTGCACAATCAAACCTCGCTCTTCACACTCAAACCAAGTTATGCACAATCAAACATTGCTCTGCACAATCAAACCAACTAATCCACAATCAAACCTCGCTCTGCACAATCAGACCTCGCTCTACACAATCAGACCTCGCTCTGCACAATCAAACCAAGTTATGCACACTCAAACCAAGTTATGCACAATCAAACCTTGCTCTGCACAATCAAACCAACTAATCCACAATCAAACCTCGCTCTGCACAATCAAACCTCACTCTACACAATCAGACCTCGCTCTGCACAATCAAACCAAGTTATGCACACTCAAACCAAGTTATGCACAATCAAACCTCGCTCGGCACAATCAAACCTCGCTCGGCACAATCAAACCTCGCTCGGCACAGTCAAACCTCGCTCGGCACAATCAAACCTCGCTCTGCACAATCAAACCAATGTATCCACAATCAAACCTTGCTCTGCACAATCAAACCTTGCTCTGCACAATCAAACCTCGCTCTGCACAATCAAACCTCGCTCTGCACAATCAAACCTCGCTCTGCACAATCAAACCAACGTATCCACAATCAAACCTCGCTCTGCACAATCAAACCAAGTTATGCACAATCAAACCTCGCTCGGCACAATCAAACCTCGCTCGGCACAATCAAACCTCGCTCTGCACAATCAAACCAACGTATCCACAATCAAACCTTGCTCTGCACAATCAAACCTTGCTCTGCACAATCAATCCTCGCTCTGCACAATCAAACCTCGCTCTGCACAATCAAACCTCGCTCTGCACAATCAAACCAACGTATCCACAATCAAACCTCGCTCTGCACAATCAAACCAAGTTATGCACACTCAAACCAAGTTATGCACAATCAAACATTGCTCTGCACAATCAAACCAACTAATCCACAATCAAACCTCGCTCTGCACAATCAAACCTCGCTCTACACAATCAGACCTCGCTCTGCACACTCAAACCGAGGTATGCACACTCAAACCGAGGTATGCACAATCAAACCACGCACTGCACAATCAAACCTCGCTCTGCACAATCAAACCTCGCTCTGCACAATCAAACCAACTAATCCACAATCAACCCTCGCTCTGCACAATCAAACCTCGCTCTACACAATCAGACCTCGCTCTGCACACTGAAACCAAGTTATGCACACTGAAACCAAGTTATGCACAATCAAACCTCGCTCGGCACAATCAAACCTCGCTCGACACAATCAAACTTCTCTCTGCACAATCAAACCTCGCTCTGCACAATCAAACCTCGCTCTGCACAATCAAACCAACTTATCCACAATCAAACCTCGCTCTGCACAATCAAACCTCGCTCTGCACAATCAAACCTCGCTCTGCACACTCAAACCAAGTTATGCACACTCAAACCAAGTTATGCACAATCAAACCTCGCTCAGCACTATCAAACCTCGCTCTGCACAATCAAACTTCGCTGTGCACAATCAAACCAACTTATCCACAATCAAACCTCGCTCTGCACAATCAAACCTCGCTCTGCACAATCAAACCAACTTATGCACAATCAAACCTCGCTCTGCACAATCAAACCTCGCTCTGCACAATCAAACCAACTTATGCACAATCAAACCTCGCTCTGCACAATCAAACCTCGCTCTGCACAATCAAACCAACTTATGCACAATCAAACCTCGCTCTGCACAATCAAACCTCGCTCCTCGCTCTGCACAATCAAACCTCGCCCTGCACAATCAAATCTCACTCTTCACACTCAAACCAAGTTATGCACACTCGAACCAAATTATGCAAAATCAAACCTCACACTGCACACTCAAACCAAGTTATGCACAATCAAACCTCGCACTGCACAAACAAACCTCGCTCTGCACAATCACACCTTGCTCTGTACAATCACACCTTGCTCTGTACAATCGAACCTCGCTCTGCACAACGAAACCTTGCTCTGCACAATCAAACCAAGTTATGCACAATCAGACCTCGCACTGCACACTCAAACCTCACAATGCACAATCAAACCTCACAATGCACAATCAAACCTCGCAATGCACACTCAAACCAAGTTATGCACAATCAAACCTCGCACTGCACAATCAAACCTCACTCTGTACAATTGAACCTCGCTCTGCACAATCAAACCTCGCTCTGCACAATCAAACCTTGCTCTGCACAATCAAACCTCGCTCTGCACAATTGAACCTCGCTCTGCCCAATCAAACCTCGCTCTGCTCAATCAAACCTCGCTCCGCAGAATCAAACTAAGTTATGCACACTCAAACCAAGTTATGCACAATCAAACCTCGCTCTGCACAATCAACCTCGCTCTGCACAATCAAACCAACTTATGCACAATCAAACCTCGCTCTGCACAATCAAACCTCGCTCTGCACAATCAAACCTCGCTCTGCACAATCAAACCAACTTATGCACAATCAAACCTCGCTCTGCACAATCAAACCTTGCTCCTCGCTCTGCACAATCAAACCTCGCCCTGCACAATCAAATCTCGCTCTTCACACTCAAACCAATTTATGCACACTCGAACCAAGTTATGCAAAATCAAACCTCACACTGCACACTCAAACCAAGTTATGCACAATCAAACCTCGCACTGCACAAACAAACCTCGCTCTGCACAATCACACCTTGCTCTGTACTATCACACCTTGCTCTGTACAATCGAACCTCGCTCTGCACAATACAACCTTGCTCTGCACAATCAAACCAAGTTATGCACACTGAAACCAAGTTATGCACAATCAGACCTCGCACTGCACACTCAAACCTCACAATGCACAATCAAACCTCACAATGCACAATCAAACCTCGCAATGCACACTCAAACCAAGTTATGCACAATCAAACCTCGCACTGCACAATCAAACCTCACTCTGTACAATTGAACCTTGCTCTGCACAATCAAACCTTGCTCTGCACAATCAAACCTTGCTCTGCACAATCAAACCTCGCTCTGCACAATTGAACCTCGCTCCGCAGAATCAAACTAAGTTATGCACACTCAAACCAAGTTATGCACAATCAAACCTCGCTCTGCACAATCAAACCTCGCCCTGCACAATCAAACCTCGCTCTTCACACTCAAACCAAGTTATGCACACTCGAACCAAGTTATGCACACTCGAACCAAGTTATGCACACTCGAACCAAGTTATGCACACTCGAACCAAGTTATGCACACTCAAACCAAGGTATGCACAATCAAACCTTGCTCTGCACAATCAAACCAAGTTATGCACACTCAAACCAAGGTATGCACAATCAAACCACGCACTGCACAATCAAACCTCGCTCTGCACAATCAAACCTCGCTCTGCACAATCAAACCAACTAATCCACAATCAAACCTCGCTCTGCACAATCAAACCTCGCTCTACACAATCAGACCTCGCTCTGCACACTCAAACCAAGTTATGCACAATCAAACCTCGCTCGGCACAATCAAACCTCGCTCGGCACAATCAAACCTCGCTCGGCACAATCAAACCTCGCTCTGCACAATCAAACCTCGCTCTGCACAATCAAACCAACGTATCCACAATCAAACCTCGCTCTGCACAATCAAACCTCGCTCTGCACAATCAAACCTCGCTCTGCACAATCAAACCTCGCTCTGCACAATCAAACCAACTTATCCACAATCAAACCTCGCTCTGCACAATCAAACCTCGCTCTGCACAATCAAACCAAGTTATGCACACTCAAACCAAGTTATGCACACTCAAACAAAGTTATGCACAATCAAACCTTGCTCTGCACAATCAAACCAACTGTTGGAAGGCGTTCCCCGGGGAGGCTGCGGAATGCATTCCCGACCACACGGAGGCCCACCTTACCCAGAGTTAGGCCGAGCAAGAGCAAGGAGGCCCTTCCTGGAAGGGTCTCGTACCTAGGATCGCACACGCTGCGCTTACTTTCTCTTCGGATAGAGGGACACCACACAGTAATTCGTTGTAAGACAATATGCTTTTATCGGTGGTTGTCAGGGATCTTTATGATCCGGCAGGCTGGTGCAGAATTAATGCCACAAGCGGCAGCGATCTGGTGAGAAGGGAAAGGGTAGCGGGACAGTCTTTAGATCAGTGTCTCTGCGAGGTATCCGGCGCACAGCTCTCAATCCTCGAGCTGAGGGGATGTTGCTTCTCTTGGCAATCTCTGCCGATTCTCTTGGAGGAGCGGGCCGCGAGTCACTCAGCAGGCACCGGAGGGTCGTAGTTCAGGGAGCCGCGACGGCGTCAGCAGGGCTCAGATGGTTCAGAGTTCGGGGAGCCGCGACGGCGTCAGCGGGGCTCAGATGGTTCAGAGTTCGGGGAGCCGCGACAGCGTCAGCAGGGCTCAGATGGTTCAGAGTTCGGGGAGCCGCGACAGCGTCAGCAGGGCTCAGATGGTTCAGAGTTCGGGGAGCCGCGACAGCGTCCGCAGGGCTCAGGTGGTTCAGAGTTCGGGTAGCGTTCTTCTGTTCGGTGAGCGATCGAGCCGCGACCAGGTCAGCAGGCTCTCGTCAGTCCAGGTCTTCTCTGCTCCCGTCCCTTCAGCACCCCTTGTTATACTCCCCCTCCTCTTTGAAGTCCGGAGTCCTCGCGGAGAGGGGTCTGGTGCCTGGGGGGCGGTGTTGCGGGGTTTCCTGTCGCTCGGCCCTTTGATCTGTTCAGGTGGGTCTGGGAGGGACTCCAGACACCCAGCAGGCGAGACGCCCGCTCACCGGGGGCCTGGTGGTCGATCGAAACCTCCCTCGGGGGAGAGACCAGAGGTGTGACAGGGTCGGCGCCTCTCGGTCTGGTTTGGTGGGGGGTTTCGTTCTCCCTCGGCCGGGCATGCGTGTTGGGGATCTGGTCGGCCCTCGGGATGTTGGCCCACGGGAGCCGGAAGGCCGTGTCCACGAGGTTCGGCGTGGTTGTAGGGTAACTTGCTGGTCGGGAGGGCCCACGCCACGAGGCCGGTCTCACACCAACTAATCCACAATCAAACCTTGCTCTGCACAATCAAACCAACTAATCCACAATCAAACCTCGCTCTGCACAATCAAACCTCGCTCTACACAATCAGACCTCGCTCTGCACACTCAAACCAAGTTATGCACACTCAAACCAAGTTATGCACAATCAAACCTTGCTCTGCACAATCAAACCAACTAATCCACAATCAAACCTCGCTCTGCACAATCAAACCTCGCTCTACACAATCAGACCTCGCTCTGCACACTCAAACCAAGTTATGCACAATCAAACCTCGCTTGGCACAATCAAACCTCGCTCGGCACAATCAAACCTCGCTCGGCACAATCAAACCTCGCTGTGCACAATCAAACCAACGTATCCACAATCAAACCTCGCTCTGCACAATCAAACCTCGCTCTGCACAATCAAACCTCGCTCTGCACAATCAAACCAACTTATCCACAATCAAACCTCGCTCTGCACAATCAAACCTCGCTCTGCACAATCAAACCAAGTTATGCACACTCAAATCAAGTTATGCACAATCAAACCTTGCTCTGCACAATCAAACCAACTAATCCACAATCAAACCTCGCTCTGCACAATCAAACCAAGTTATGCACACTCAAACCAAGGTATGCACAATCAAACCACGCACTGCACAATCAAACCTCGCTCTGCACAATCAAACCTCGCTCTGCACAATCAAACCAACTAATCCACAATCAAACCTCGCTCTACACAATCAGACCTCGCTCTGCACAATCAAACCAAGTTATGCACACTCAAACCAAGTTATGCACAATCAAACCTTGCTCTGCACAATCAAACCAACTAATCCACAATCAAACCAACTAATCCACAATCAAACCTCGCTCTGCACAATCAAACCTCGCTCTACACAATCAGACCTCGCTCTGCACGATCAAACCAAGTTATGCACACTCAAACCAAGTTATGCACAATCAAACCTCACTCTGCACAATCAAACCTCGCTCCTCGCTCTGCACAATCAAACCTCGCCCTGCACAATCAAACCTCGCTCTTCACACTCAAACCAAGTTATGCACACTCGAACCAAGTTATGCACACTCAAACCAAGTTATGCACAATCAAACCTCGCTCTGCACAATCAAACCAAGTTATGCACACTCAAACCAAGGTATGCACAATCATACCTCGCTCTGCACAATCAAACCTCGCTCTGCACAATCAAACCTCGCTCTGCACAATCAAACCAACTAATCCACAATCAAACCTCGCTCTGCACAATCAAACCTCGCTCTGCACAATCAAACCTCGCTCTACACAATCAGACCTCGCTCTGCACACTCAAACCAAGTTATGCACACTCAAACCAAGTTATGCACAATCAAACCTCGCTCGGCACAATCAAACCTCGCTCGACACAATCAAACCTCGCTCGGCACAATCAAACCTCTCTCTGCACAATCAAACCTCGCTCTGCACAATCAAACCAACGAATCCACAATCAAACCTTGCTCTGCACAATCAAACCTCGCTCTGCACAATCAAACCTCGCTCTGCACAATCAAACCTCGCTCTGCACAATCAAACCAACTTATCCACAATCAAACCTCGCTCTGCACAATCAAACCTCGCTCTGCACAATCAAACCTCGCTCTGCACAATCAAACCAAGTTATGCACACTCAAACCAAGTTATGCACAATCAAACCTCGCTCGGCACAATCAAACCTCGCTCGGCACAATCAAACCTTGCTCTGCACAATCAAACCTCGCTCTGCACAATCAAACCAACGTATCCACAATCAAACCTCGCTCTGCACAATCAAACCAACGTATCCACAATCAAACCTCGCTGTGCACAATCAAACCTCGCTCTGCACAATCAAACCTCGCTCTGCACAATCAAACCTCGCTCTGCACAATCAAACCTCGCTCTGCACAATCAAACCTCGCTCTGCACAATCAAACCAACTTATCCACAATCAAATCTCGCTCTGCACAATCAAACCTCGCTCTGCACAATCAAACCAAGTTATGCACACTCAAACCAAGTTATGCACAATCAAACCTTGCTCTGCACAATCAAACCAACTAATCCACAATCAAACCTCGCTCTGCACAATCAAACCTCGCTCTACACAATCAGACCTCGCTCTGAACACTCAAACCAAGTTATGCACACTCAAACCAAGTTATGCACATTCAAACCTTGCTCTGCACAATCAAACCAACTAATCCACAATCAAACCTCGCTCTGCACAATCAAACCTCGCTCTACACAATCAGACCTCGCTCTGCACAATCAAACCAAGTTATGCACACTCAAACCAAGTTATGCACAATCAAACCTCGCTCTGCACAATCAAACCTCGCTCTGCACAATCAAACCTCGCTCCTCGCTCTGCACAATCAAACCTCGCCCTGCACAATCAAACCTCGCTCTTCACACTCAAACCAAGTTATGCACACTCGAACCAAGTTCTGCACACTCGAACCAAGTTATGCACACTCAAACCTCGCTCTGCACAATCAAACCAAGTTATGCACACTCAAACCAAGGTATGCACAATCAAACCACGCACTGCACAATCAAACCTCGCTCTGCACAATCAAACCAACTAATCCACAATCAAACCTCGCTCTGCACAATCAAACCTCGCTCTACACAATCAGACCTCGCTCTGCACACTCAAACCAAGTTATGCACACTCAAACCAAGTTATGCACAATCAAACCTCGCTCGGCACAATCAAACCTCGCTCGACACAATCAAACCTCGCTAGGCACAATCAAACCTCTCTCTGCACAATCAAACCTCGCTCTGCACAATCAAACCAACGTATCCACAATCAAACCTTGCTCTGCACAATCAAACCTTGCTCTGCACAATCAAACCTTGCTCTGCACAATCAAACCTTGCTCTGCACAATCAAACCTCGCTCTGCACAATCAAACCTCGCTCTGCACAATCAAACCAACTTATCCACAATCAAACCTCGCTCTGCACAATCAAACCTCGCTCTGCACAATCAAACCTCGCTCTGCACAATCAAACCAAGTTATGCACACTCAAACCAAGTTATGCACAATCAAACCTCGCTCGGCACTATCAAACCTCTCTCTGCACAATCAAACCTCGCTCTGCACAATCAAACCAACGTATCCACAATCAAACCTCGCTCTCCACAATCAAACCTTGCTCTGCACAATCAAACCTTGCTCTGCACAATCAAACCTTGCTCTGCACAATCAAACCTCGCTCTGCACAATCAAACCTCGCTCTGCACAATCAAACCAACTTATCCACAATCAAACCTCGCTCTGCACAATCAAACCTCGCTCTGCACAATCAAACCAAGTTATGCACACTCAAACCAAGTTATGCACAATCAAACCTCGCTCGGCACTATCAAACCTCGCTCTGCACAATCAAACCTCGCTCTGCACAATCAAATCAACTTATCCACAATCAAACCTCGCTCTGCACAATCAAACCAACTTATGCACAATCAAACCTCGCTCTACACAATCAAACCAACTTATCCACAATCAAACCTCGCTCTACAAAATCAAACCTCGCTCTGCACAATCAAACCTCGCTCTGCACAATCAAACCAACTTATGCACAATCAAACCTCGCTCTGCACAATCAAACCTCGCTCCTCGCTCTGCACAATCAAACCTCGCCCTGCACAATCAAATCTCGCTCTTCACACTCAAACCAAGTTATGCACACTCGAACCAAGTTATGCAAAATCAAACCTCACACTGCACACTCAAACCAAGTTATGCACAATCAAACCTCGCACTGCACAAACAAACCTCGCTCTGCACAATCACACCTTGCTCTGTACAATCACACCTTGCTCTGTACAATCGAACCTTGCTCTGCACAATCAAACCTTGCTCTGCACAATCAAACCAAGTTATGCACACTCAAACCAAGTTATGCACAATCAGACCTCGCACTGCACACTCAAACCAAGTTATGCATAATCAAACCTCGCACTGCACAATCAAACCTCGCAATGCACACTCAAACCAAGTTATGCACAATCAAACCTCGCACTGCACAATCAAACCTCACTCTGTACAATCAAACCTCGCTCTGCACAATCAAACCTCGCTCTGCACAATCAAACATCACTCTGCACAATCGAACCTCGCTCTGCACAATCAAACCTCGCTCTGCACAATCAAACCTCGCTCTGCACAATCAAACCTCGCTCTGCACAATCAAACCTCGCTCTGCACAATCAAACCAGGTTATGCACACTCAAACCAAGTTCTGCACAATCAAACCTTGCACTGCACAATCAAACCAAGTTATGCACAATCAAACCTCGCTCTGCACAATCAAACCAAGTAATGCACAATCAAACTTCGCTCCGCACAATCAAACCTCGCTCTGCACAATCAAATCAATTTATGCAAAATCAAATCAATTTATGCACAATCAAACCTCGCTCTGCACAATCAAGCCTTGCTCTGCACAATCAAGCCAAGTTATGCACACTCAAACCAAGTTATGAAAAATCAAACCTCGCACTGCACAATCAAACATCGCTCTGTACAATTGAACCTCTCTCTGCACAATCAAACCTCGCTCTGCACAATCAAAGCAAGTTATGCACACTCAAACCTCGCTCTGCACACTCAAACCTCGCTCTGCACAATCAAACCTCGCTCTGCACAATTAAACCTCGCTCTGCACAATCAAACCAAATTATGCACACTCAAACTATGGTATGCACAATCAGACCTCGCACTGCACACTCAAACCAAGTAATGTACAATCAAACCTTGCACTGCACAATCAAACCTCGCTCGGCACAATCAAACCTCGCTCTGCACAATCAAACCAAGTTATGCACACTCAAACCAAGTTATGCACAATCAGACCTCGCACTGCACACTCAAACCAAGTTATGCACAATCAAACCTCGCACTGTACATTCAAACCAAGTAATTCACACTCAAACCTCGCACTGCACAATCAAACATCGCTCTTTACAGTCGAACCTTGCTATGCACAATTAAACCTCGCTCAGCACAACCAAACCTCGTTAGGCACAACCAAACCTCACTCTGTACAATCAAACCTCGTTATGCACAATCAAACCTTGCTCTGCACAATCAAACCACGTTTTCCACCATTGGCCAATGAAGTGACCACCTGTATGTGGAGACATGTGACTGTCTTTTCAGATTGAATATGAAACGAAATGCTACATTCCGGATCAATTGGAGCTTCTTAATCTCAGTTTTAGGAAACCGTGGGTACAAAATGTTCCAGTAGTCCATTCTGCATAGAACTAGAGCTGGTGCTGCGAGCCTATGGCCGTCAGACAGAAGGAAGGGGAAGATTTTCTTGAGCATTCAGAGCTGGAATATGTAGTTATCTGTATAGTAATTATCTTGTTACTTTCTCTCTAGCTACTCAGCCAGTGTGAACGTGCTGCATGGAATGTTGGTGATAGATGGAATGTTTGGGTATCTGAAGTGTGACGGGTGGAGTATGGGTTGAGCCTCCCGGTGGGGCTGCTTCACATGAACTCTACAACTTGAATCTACAACTTAATAAATCTAACTAAAAAAAGTACATCTCGGCCACTGGACATCATTACTACAGAATTTACCATATTAATTTGATGATGAAAAGGCAACTTGTTTTCTAAATAAACCCTTAACCTTAGCTTTGGGGGTTGGGATGGAGCCAAATACTGCTGACCACTGAGGGTCTGACCAAATCGAGTTGTCCTGGCTTAAAACCAGTACATGTCTCTTATCGAGATAGATATATATTTTTCAATTATAAAGTTTCTCCGTTTCAAGAAACAAACCGGCACTCCAGAGGTTAGTTTCACTCGAAAACTTTTATTTTAAGGTGATGGCATATCCACGCATTTCGGCTGCAACCTGCAGCCTTGGTCACGATAACAAGCCATGTTTTTTTCTTTATTTAAATACATACGCCACTTCTCAAAAAAGTAAAAGGAAAGAAGCCCGGATACAAATATAGACAGAGGACAAACCTTTACATACATTAGGTATTTGGGTTTTAAGATTTTAGGAGCCATCTTGGAATGTTCTTATTCGGCATACAAAGTTTTTATAACTGGGATATATATTAGACTGTTGAATTGTTATAAAAAACATTTACAAAAGATTCATTAAAATCATGATTTGTAAAACGATTTCAGTAAAATATATACACATTTCAATATTCATGTGACTTTTAACAAGATGACAAAAAACGCCCATAATCAAACACATTGAAGGGGAAAGATCCCAAGTCTGTAAAGTGCTCCAAATATTCTAGTATTTAAGCACTAAATAGTGCTTAAATACTAAACTACTTCAAATCGAAACACTAAAAATATTGCACTTCTCTACGGCGTCTAGTTATATTGACTTGTCATAAATGTCTGCTCCCTTGTCTATTTGGTTATTATAGAACAAGGTCAGAAAATGTGTAATAGCAATTCTAACAGGAAAAACATATTGTAAATTGTAAATTTGATACTTGTATAGCGCACTACTCACCCGCAAGGGTCTCAAGGCGCTTGTACGAATACCGCTGTGGAACCCATCCTGGCTTTTCCTGTGAGGCGTCCACTCCTGGGCACCCCCAAGGTGGAGGCCAGGCATCCTTAGCGTTGTGGGGGCCGTTGTGGAGATTAAGCAAGCTATTGCCCAGAGTTGCAGAGTGGGACTCCATGATTGGAATGGCACCGATGCGAGAATTATCAGGTCCGTGGAATTTTTGAGCCCAAGACCCGCCGAGGCGGGGAATTGAACCCTGGTCCTGGGCTAGACCTCTGCATCAGGGTCTGCTGCTCTATTCATTGAGCCACACTTCTCCACAGTCATATTAAGTCCCATTCGTAATACTAAAGTGGGCCGTGCTAAAAATTTCCAAAGCTGCCATTTGAATACACTTGCTTTCCTCAAGTGTTAACCACAATTTCATACCTTTTGTATCTAAGTGTTAATGCATAATGTATTTATTCCATAAATTGATATAGCTTTTTTTTATATATTTTCATTTTATTTTTCACTTCTCTTTACCTATTAATCAAAGTGCTAGTGCTCTATATTACTAAATAAAGTGCTGATATTCAATAAAGTGCTTTGTACAAACGTCCTCTTCCATGATGTACACAAACTTAAAAGACTTTTAACTAAAAAATGGCTTTCTTGAGTGTGCAGTTTTTACACCTTATTGATACAGACATGTGAACAAGTTCTCATCCACATTCAATCCATTGGGCTCTTTACTGTCCAGTTCTAAAATGTAATAAGTTTCCAGTCTTCGTAGTTCTTTCTCTCGATTGCCCCCTCTTTTCTATTTAGGCACTTCTGATATACAACTATAGCGCATTTGTGTTGGATTACTTAGATGTAATTTTCAAAGTGTCTTGCAACAGGGTAACTATGATTATTGTTACTTATAGCCCATATATATATATATATATATACAGATCCTGATATTAGTAGAGGCTGTCTATTTAGGGCGGTCCTCGCTCAGGGTATCGGCACCCTGTAATATGTAATACCCAATTTCCAATATTTTGAAAAAATGCCAGGACACCTTAGAAATGCCATGTAAATAATACTGACTGCACCAGCAACGCGTTTCAGCTTTCGCCTTGGTCACGCTGAGGATTACGCAGAAACAGTACCCATTAGGGCAGAATCGTTTGTTGAACAAACACATAAGAAATATAGATAAGACACATTAGCCCACTAGGGCGTAATTCTATTTTGGTTTGTGTTGTTTTGCTTTGCCTTGCTTAGAATGTATATGTATAGGCATTAAAAGCATTACCGAGGAGTATTTGACAGTACTAAGATGGCCGACATGTTTTTTGAATGAATTTCATTGTATAATACACTGGTCCTTTCACTATGTTTACTTGAGAAATAAGAAATAAAAAAGATACTGTTTCTGCGTAATCCTCAGCGTGACCAAGGCGAAAGCTGAAACGCGTTGCTGGTGCAGTCAGTATTATTTACACTGCATTTCCAAGGTGTCCTGGCATTTTTTCAAAATATTGGAAATTGGGTATTACATATATATATATATATATATATATATATATATATATATATATATATATCCAATACCTCCTCCTCGATATGAAAAAGCACGACACACTCCGGAGTTTGAAGGCAAGGGCTTTATTAATAAAATATGCGCGTGGTGCTGGCAGTCCCTTGAAACGCTAAGGCAGACGCGTTTCAAGCCTTCCAATGGCTCTCATCAGTGCCTGTTCCTGGGTCTCCGCGCTCTCTCTGATGGTCTAACAAGGTGCAGGTGAGTAGAAAACCACTCCTTTATGATGTCATCGCGCTCCTCCTCCAATGGGAGGTATCCTAACCACTCGCGCTTTTAGCCTGCCAAGCAGAGGCATGCTGGTAAATGCAGTCCATACGGATGTCTGTACAGTGGCAAAGACTCTCCTCACATCAAGTGATGTCCCCAATTGCTGGATATGGGCAGTACTCCAGCTCAAGTGCCCAGCAGGACGACCAAAAGCCTCTCACCCAACTCCTAAATCAGGCGAACAGCATCGCCTCCTCTCTCCCCAGTGCAGCATATCACACCATAATGGCCGTCCAAGCCGCTAGGGGGGGCCTCCGTGTTTATGCAGTTCATGCAAATGTCCAAAAAGAAATACTGGTCTGAACACGGTGCACCAGACCGAGAGGGTGTGCCGTTAGTCAGCGACCTGCTTGCTGACAACACACAAAACCAATACCTCCTCCTCGATAGGAAAAAGCACGGCACACTCCGGAGTTTGAAGGCAAGGGCTTTATTAATAAAACATGCGCGTGGTGCTGGCAGTCCCTTGAAACGCTAAGGCAGACGCATTTCAAGCCTTCCAATGGCTCTCATCAGTGCCTGTTCCTGGGTCTCCGCGCTCTCTCTGATGGTCTAACAAGGTGCAGGTGAGTAGAAAACCACTCCTTTATGATGTCATCGCGCTCCTCCTCCAATGGGAGGTATCCTGACCACTCGCACTTTCAGCCTGCCAAGCAGATGCATGCTGGTAAATGCAGTCCATAAGGATGTCTGTACAGTGGCAAAGCCTCTCCTCACATCATACACCATACATACATATATTTTAGTTGTATATAGCTCAAACTCGATCTGAAGGTATCCGAACGCTTAACATGAGCACCAGTTGCGTTACAGACGGACACATTCATTTTTGTTATTCACGGGGAGATTAAGTGATTCGTCCAGAATCACAGGATGTTGAGCGTGGTTGCCGAGACTCGAACCTAGTTCCCCAGCTTCGAGGTCAACCGCTCTAGCCGTTAGGCCACCTCCTCTCTATCAAGTGTCAAAGCTTTCTTCCTCGTCCAGTTGGCTTTCTCTGACGAACAGGCTAGCCTTGACGCACAGTTCTGCTTCTGATCTCCATTAAGGCACATGACACGCTGGCTATCATCTGCATACATCAAGAAACAATACCTATAGGATCTTAGAAGTCTCACCAAATGAGTTACATGAATGTTAAATAGAGTGGGAGCTCTGAGGAACTCTAAACTTAACCGGAAAAGCCTCTGACATCGAGGAGGCAATTTTTACCCCTAGTAACAAGCGCTGAGGTAGGAAGCCAACCATTGTAAGGTCAAGCCCTAGCAGCATTCTCGCTCAATGTAGCTAAAAGGATTGTATGGGCGATAGTGCTGAAGATGGCTGACAGATGTAAAACCATCAGGGCTGCACAGCCGTCCTGATCTAAGACCCACTGCGATTCAATTCATCAGCTGCGGCTACCAAAGCGGATTCTGTAGAATGCATTGGGCTGACACCGACTGAACTGGGTCCAGAACCGATTGAGATCTTGTAAATAGAGACTGGGGGTTGTTCACATACTGCTCTAAGATAAGATTTTAACTGGAATCCGCAATAAAAAAAACGGTTGAAAGTTGGCCAGAGGGCGTTTCTTTAAGATATATGAGACAACTTCGAGTCTCCATCCACAAGGAACTAATGCTAGGCTCAGTGGTGCATTAGGCAATCTAGTACACACAGGTCCCAACTTGTTAATGCCATGTGTAAGATGTAAAATCCTGGCAGACCACAGCTCCGAAGGGGAACCTGACTTCACTGCAAGGAAGAGCTCCTTCACCGCCTGCATCTTGAGATGGTGGCTGAAACTGGGAGAGCAGAGACTGAGCCGATGGTGTGGCCTGATCCGCCTGCACTGCATGAGATCTAGCGATTCAGCAAGATCAGAACGACTGTTATCAATTTTCTTATAAAAGAAGCAAGCCTATTGGTAGTTCTTGAGGGTCTGCAGTATTCAGAGAAAGGCAGCTGTGGTTGACAGAATCTTAAAACTTTACTTAGACAGGTTAGACCAGGCAGAAGTCTAGGTCACCCGAGGTGATTTATTAGCTAGCCTCAACCGATTCCTTTCATTGGGAAGGACTGCTACATACTTCTCCCTATCTTCGCCTACTTATGGTATCTTTACCATTCCCTCTGAAATCTCAGATCTCTTTTCTTAACTTGCAGAAGTTCCTCAGAGAGCCCAGTGCTGATCTTCCGGCACGCTGCAGCTTTACTCTTCTCGTTCGAGGAGTTCTGGCCAGGGCACTGACAATCAATTTGCTAATCAAGGAATTTAGATTTACCACTTCCACCCATAGACCCAAGGCCAATGTTGTGTCCTCTAGTGCAGCTCAAACGGACTCTTGTGGTGTTTTATGCCAGGCCCGCATCTCAAACAATGTCGAAGGAGGAACCATATATCTTTTCCAAATCTAACCAGATAGTCCCATTTTTATGTGATGAAAAGTGGCATTTTTAAAGAAACGGTAGATGTGGCTGATTGCCATAGCTCAGAGGATCATTTTTCACTGAGGTAAACACATGTAATGAGGGATTCTTTAAAGTTTGCTTACATTGATAATGCTAACATTCCGATTAGTGTCAAGGAGACTTTCTTTGCAGCAATATGGGGGTTCATACAGGCAATAGGCACCCCAATGCATCCAAAACCTTTCCAAGTTCTTTCAAGAGAACTGAATTTGCCAGAATCTGCAGTTGACACAGAAAAGTGAAACCATGGTGTTTTTTGTATTAATAGTTTGACATTTGCAGGGCATCTGGCTAAGAAAAAGAGTTGGTGTCTACATAGATCACACCACTTATGACTCCCTCCGTTTTGTAGTTTTTAGAAATGTCAGTTTTACAAAGTGCCAGCTGACTCTGGGCTCAAATGCAACAGCTATACCATCTCAAAAACTAACCCAATTTCAATCTATTTGTCACAGTCTTGGACCCACATACACTTGTGAGTTACGATATAACATGGAGAAGTGTGGGAACAAAGAATGCGAGGACATTTGATATCATTGAATTTCCATATAGTTTTGACTTCCTGTTGTAATTCAATGTTTACAAAAACACCTTTTAAGAAACTTCCTCAGAATCACCTAGTGTTATGGATAATCCAGACTGCGAAGGGGTGCATGTAACCCCTATTCCTAATCCTAGATTTGTGAGTACAGTTCAATAATACAAGGCTTTCATTCACCTGCGTTTTCTATTCATTAGATGTTTTGGTTCTTAGGTGTTGCATGGTTGGTATATAATAAAATGCCTTTGAAACTCATTGACTTTTTGGCTTTGGGTATCATGGACATTAGAACATACTGCAAACACTATATATCCCTGCAACATAATGGTATATTTTGGGACTCTGCCTCCTGTGCAAAAATTACACTATAAAACTTTTTTTTTAAAAGGTGTTTTACAGGTCGATCCCTCTACATTTTCACCCATTTGGACCGAGCTGCTGGTTTTCGACTCTGAGAGTGCCCAGATGCTGGCTAACCAGACCTCGGTACCAGTGTTCTCAACATTACAAAGTATATGTCAAATTGGCTATCCCCACTTTGCAATGGCTGACTTACTTATAAGTCCCTAGTATATGGTACCCAGGGTACCAAGGGCATGTAAGGCAGAGTGTCCACCCAGGTCTACAGCACTGTTTGTGCCGCCCTGTGTGTGACAAAGTACAAAATGGCTCCCAGCCTGCCACTGCAGACTGGAAGGGCAGTTGTCACACTGTCAGTTCGACTTTGCCATTTAAACTAATGGCAAAGTCCCCAGTTCCCTTAATAACATATGTACGTCTATTCTAAGAAAGGCCCATTGAGCCCTAAGGCAGGTTGCTGTGTATTATTAAGGAGCACATATAGTTTAGGGGTTTTGCTGCTAAGACACCCATAAAGTTGTCGTTTTGCTGTGGAAAAGTTAGTGGTCCCATTGGCTAACACAGGGTTACAGGCTGGCACCCCAGCCTGGCTAACTTCTGAATGGGACTACCTACCTGGGTACTGTAAGATATCAAATTAATCGTGACATTAAAACAACCTGATGCCCAGGTGTAATTTAATGTCCTTATTAAAGTAAAGCAAGTTTTAGAAAGTTGCCACTCTGTGTCCCAACTGGTCCAGTGGCCTCACACGCGGCACTTTGGAAAAGTTTGCAAAGCTTTTGTTTCCCAGTGCTTGTTTGCAGTTGAATTACAAGAAATGATCAAACGTTTAAAAATCTGTGTCTCTGGAACCCTCTGGTGGATTTTGTTAATCAAGATCTCGAACAATTCATAAAAATATACTCTATTTTTATAGATTGGTGTTGTTTATTTTGTGTTGTGTGGATTTCTTATTTCGTTGCTTGGTGCTGTTAAATGCTTTAGACTAAGTTCCTTTGTCTAACCCTTGCTGCCGGAAGCCACAGCAACAAAGGGTTGCGCTTAACGTTTTACAGACAAGTCTGACTGGACCCAGTGAAGGTTTTGCAAGTGTATGCACCCAGATCCTCACAAAAACCAAGCTAACATTTTCTTTTCTTTGCCCAATTGTATTCTCTTTTCTTGTTACAAATATAATTTATTTGAGAAAAGCTAGAGCTAACTGCAAAAAATATTCCTTGATGAATTCAGAATTTTGTCTTCTTAGCAATCTATAGCATTCTGCGATCTTCCTTGAATTCCACATCTGTTTCACTTCCCCAAAGCTGGAAGTGCAACGCGCGAAGCCCACAAATAGCAGATTCTGGTTTTTTTAAGCTAAGGGAAACCCAAGCATCATCTGGCTCCTTGCTGTTGCTCTGACACACAGCTTCTTTCTCTCTGAATGCCTCTCATGGGGAGAGGAGCATTGTTGTAGGAAAGAGCTGTGTATCTGTTCCTTAGCAAGGAACTTAGACTGTTTCACAAGCTAAGAATAAATCCAAATGGCATCCGGAAATGTCTGCGTCTCATTTTACCGTGTACCTCTGAGTGAGGAGCTTAATATTGACACAGACACAGAAACACACACACACAGACACACAGACACACACACAGACACACAGACACACACACAGACACACACACACAGACACACACACACACAGACACAGACACAGACACAGACACAGACACACACACACACACACACACAGACACACACACAGACACACACACACGCACACACACGCACACACACGCACACACACACACACGCACACGCATGTGCACGCACACACACACCTCTTACAAAGAAATAATGTGTCCTGAAATATTCTGGGGGCACAGTGGTGGGCCCATGAGTTTCTTTATTTGAAATGTGAATCACATTTGTGATGTATTTACCTGTCTTTTGTTTTAGAAAAGGTAACTATCAAAATCTTTAAAAGGAGGAAATAGTCGATAATGACATCTATCTAAGAAGCGTGGGTGCTTAGAATAAGACTTGCACCTTTTATGCTAGTTTTTGTGTAGGGGTACCATTCCATGATCCAGAAGGGGTGAATATCTTGCTTTGCGTTGCCTGCCCAAGGGTAGATGAACAAAGTAGATTTCACCCATGCTCTTATGTACCCAGGAATGTCCACCCTAATGTCCGTCCTCCCTCAGACCATCTGTATGGGTCTTAAACACAAACTCTGAGACAGGAACCATTATCTGATGAATAGAGCAAGGAAAGTCAGGAACAAAGCACATCCTGAGTGTGTATACATGTGTGTGTGTGTGGGCACATATTCACTTGAAATAAACACAGGTTAAAGAAATGTTATAGTTAGGTGAATATGTTGGTGGCAACAGTAAAGTTTTGACCTAAAAAACACACAGACATTCACCAGTTCTAGTTAGCAGAGTTAACTATAACTTGCACCTCGCCATGCACTGCTTATGACCTCCCATATGACATCTCAAATGATATCATTGATGACATCACTGAGGCCATCATCCAGGCTTCTTTTGTTCGCATTAATCTATAAACTAGTATGGCATTGGATGCCTGAAACTAAGTACAAAATAGCTCAGAATAGACTTCAACTTTATAATTATGCTATGGAGTATCTGTGTTGTAGAGCACCCAACATACATTAATACTGTCACTTTCTCCTTTGCTTTTTTCCAGTGAATTTCTAGTTTTTTCTAATGTAAAGTAATTTTTCATTACCATACGTAAAGCCAACCCCCATTCCTTTACTCATACATGGTGGGGATGGGCCGCAGTACCTGGCCTATGGCCACCCCTTACTACAAAGCCTCTCACAGGGAGCCAATCCCACACTGCGCACAGCCTATGGCCATGCAGATCATTCGGTTGGCAAAAAGGGCCTGGCCGGTGGCCAGTGCATCCGAAGGTAGCCAACCCCCACCCTCCTTGCAGGCAGTCAATTTCACACGGCCTTTTGTCATTGGTGGTGTTGGGTTGGCTGTAGGGTCTGGTTTGCAGCCAGGCCCGGCGCCCAACTCCTGACAGGCAGCCACCCGGAGGTACTCAATCCCATGCCACGCACAGCGTTTGGTCGTGCGTGGCGTGGAGTTAGCCTAAGGGTCTGACTTGCAGCCAGACCCTGCTTTCAACTCCCCACAGGCAACCTTTGGCTGTGTGCAGTGTGGTGTTGGCCACAGGGCTTGGCCTTCTGCCAGGCCCTGTGGCCAAGCCCCCAGCAGGCTGCTAACCCCACACAGCCTTTGGCGTGTGCAGGGTAGGGTTGACCGCGGGGCCCTGGGACCCCCATCCACTGGTGTAAAACATATATATTAATGGGAGGGGTGGATGTAACCCCCTCTTTGACCTTTAATTGGGCACAGGGACCCCATATATAACACAATAAGACCTGATCCTGATCTCAGAACCGTCAAACTTGGATTTCTAAGTATCACAATTTAGCTCCCACAATTGTGTGTGCTGTGCTGGCAGCTCTATATATGCACTGTCTCTCACTGAGAATCCCTGCTCTGTTCTCTTTAAAAATCTAACTCGGCTCCCCCTGTTTACAGACCAGTGAGTGGTGTAACAGAGAATAGAAAGGGTACGGAAAAGATTAGAGAGAAAAGATTAGAAAAAATGGTGAAGAGGGATGGAGTGCCTCGCGGAAGTAACACCGTGGGAACCCACTGATAGGTTCTCACCAGTGGGCTCAGGTTCTCCTCATCAGCACTGCCAAACCGTAACAGAAAACGCGCAATAATTGTGAAGGTTGATAAATCATGTGGTGAGGATAAAACAGTCGTGACGTAAGCGCTGGGATGAATCTCCCTAGTGCTCACTGTTTCTGACCCCTAACTAATTAAGTGGAACCTAATGCTTTGGGACCACCTCATTAAATTAAGAACGAGCTAAACCACCACTAGCTATCCTTCTTTATTTTGTGCCGTGCCTCTGCTCACATTAAAAAGACACTCTGTTGCCTTCTGTCTCCATAGAGGGCCAACATGTTTCATTGCCTACTGAATTTTATGGCAATTTCTTCAGGGTGAGGGTCAGTTTTCATCACACTGCAGAAAAACCATGCGTGTATTTACCACTTCATTGCCCCAACTGGGCATACCGGTGACCCCCTCTCAATTTAAGATTTTATGTGGTCACACTCCATCGGTATGTCCCCTGGACTGCTTGTCGTCAGCCGGGTCTATCGGAGTGCTCAGCTTTCCCTCGTCAGCTCGAAGCCTCCTTGATGTCTTTGATGCTGTATGGGTGTTCCTCTTCCTCTGCACTTACTATGGAGCCCCATCGTGCACAGCATCCCGTTGCTTTCTATATCTAGGTTAGCACCGTACAACTCACATACATAGAAATGGCCGAGGCAGTGCTTAACTTGTGCCGGTGGTTTCGATGCTCGGCACCGGCAGTTAATTGTCAGCAGAATTGCTTGAAAAAGTTTGCCACAAGGTGGCGATGTCTGGCTAATTCCGAGATGATTAGAACAGGTAATTATTAATTCAATATACATTTAAAATGACGATTACCTGCCACCCAAGCTATTCTTATAGCTTTGGGGGCTGAAATAGTCTGAATTGTCATACTTGCAAGAGTGTGATGGTTAATAGTTGTGTTGTTACTATCAATGGCAACATGGCAGGGGCATTGTGTGGTGCAAGCTGCAGTGGCCTCCTGATGACAGCCCCGGCACCGTTGTTTTAAAAAAATTAAGCACTGGGCAGAGGTCCCTTTCATGGGTTTCTGTTGGTAGGAAAAGAGCTTCTAGGTTTTGAGTCCGTTGCAGCGAGATTCACACAAGTTTCTTCCAAGCCCCTGCAGCACTGAAACAAATGAACTATTCTGACACACGGAGAAACTGGGAAGTTTTTTTATGAAAGGTTTAGGAAAAGCATGTACACATACATAAATAGCCATTTTAAGATCAAGAATAGTGATATTAGGGTACATTATAGTACCAAGACGAATTAGAAGCCCAGCGCTTTTTGCTATCTAAACTTCAAAAGATAATGCAAAAAAGAAAGCGTCCGATATGAAAGATACTGTATTTTATTGCAACATAGTTCTTTGAACCCCTATGTGAGGCTCAGAAGCACGTGTCTGCATGGGTAGCATGCTAAACCAGTCAAAAGAAGGGTTTTGGGACCAGGAGCCGTTATTTAACTAGGTCCTGCATACAGGGCTCCTAGTTAACTGTGCTACAAGGGGTATGCAGTTCCTAAGGGGATGGGAAAGACGGGTCTTTCTTCGTGATGCCCTCACACACCCCGAGAGGTGTCATGCTTCATCATTGGACTTTGCTCCTCGTCGGGCCGGCGCTGCAATGCCCGACGGGCTCACCGTAAACGGGGCTCTTTGGCGGAGATCTTTTTTTTTAAGAAGCCGTGGGGTGCATGCGGGCAATAATATTGGCACTAGACTTCTAGTAGTGCACCACGTATTCACTTAGGTCCTGAAGAAGGGCCACCCGACTCGTTAGGAGCGACAAGGGCACAAAACATGTCAACCCATTTCACAGTGAAAGCCCTCTAGGAACATTGCATCCACATTGGGCATCCACACACTTAACTAAGCTGGAACTACCTTAACCATTAAACTCTTTTTGAATAGGACTGCTCCAGACTTATTTTAATCCACCACCCGTGCACTACACTACCTCTGCCCTCACACCCGCACGTACCCCACGGCTATGGATGAAGCATGACACCTCTCGGGGTGTGTGAGGGCATCACGAAGAAAGACCTGTCTTTCCCGTCCTCTTAGCATGCTATACCACCTCAGGTGTGTTAGTGGAACCTTGTTGTCTTTATTTTTGATCCTATGTGGAGGTGTGTCCACGTTTTATGTGATGGCCACCAAGGTGCAATTATTGTTTTATGGCATGTGGGGCTTAGCTGTGCGATGGATGAATAAGTGTGAAAGATGAGTGCATAGTGTTTGATTTTCAGTGAGCCTGTAGCTTTTTAACAGCTCCGCAGGTCCCTCCATGTTATTTCTTATGATCATAGTTACTGAACTGGCATGTGGATTCCAAGATACTTTGATTCACGCTTAAGGTCCTGAGCAGACATAGGTTGGAGGGAGACGTGGTGGGGAGGTCTCCTGGGATGGACTTTGTTACTATCACCCCAATCTGACTGGCATTATGAGATGCCAAGAAGCGTTCATAGTATGTAGCTTGTTGTGACCTTCATTGGTGGACTAGATTAAAGTCCTCCGTTAGCCAGCGACATGTGACAGAACTCATCACTTGTTCCATGCCTGTTCTACTGGTGACGGGTGCTTTATTGCTGTGGGCTGGTACAGTACTGGGTGAGGGACATGAACCGTAGCAGGTTTATCTTATACGAGACACGCGGCATATGGAAAGGAGGACACAGTCTCTATGAACTACAATTGACAGCCCGACCATTGAGTGTTACGGTGTTAGTAGGTATGTGTAATAGTGTGGGCGAAGGGCAGCGGCGTCATGAGCCCCTCGCTTTTGCAGCTTAAGAGTGGGTTGTCACTGACCCCAGTAGCATAATCCGCCCGATCGTGCCAACATTTTTTTGATTCATTAGTCTCTTTTGTTTGTTGGTATGCAGATAAAATTTTATAAAATGCTCTAGGGTAATACAAGGGCAGTACATAGGGGTGGGAGGTAACAGCTGCTAAATGAACTAAAAATGGTACAGAAAAGTAAATAAAGTGAATACAAGAGAGATGGTAGCTAGAAATTGGACAGAAGAAGGAAGGTAGGAAGAAGCAGTAGAAGAAAGCATGCATGAAGGAAGAGTAGAATAAAGGGATTTTTAAAGTTTTATATAGCTGAACGAGACCTGAAGATATCGGGTATCAGTCTCGGAGTGCTTTACCCCCTTATGTGCTCCTGACGGCTAACGGCCGCTGCGATCACTACCTCTGTAGTGCTGCGCATGTCCGTTGGCCGACACGGCCCCACTCACTAATTAAAACCGCCGCCCCGCGGCGGAATTCGAACCGCGGTTAAGAGCACCAGTTTCGTTACAGACTGACACATTCATTTTTGTTAGGCATGGGGAGAATAAGTGATTTGCCCAGAATCACAGGATGTTGAGCGTCGTTGCCGAGACTCAAACCCATTTCCCCAGCTTCGAGGTCGACCGCTCTAGCAGTAAGGCTACATCCTCTCCCCCAAGTTGAAATGAACAAATAGATTAAGAGTTCATGATTGAAAGGGTGGAGCCATTGGTGAAAGGGTGGATGGATTGGTGAAAGGATACACGGATGAAATGGAGAAAGGATGGATGCGGGTGGATGTATGGATTGATGTGTGAACAAAATGATCATTGGATGGAATGGTGAAAGAATGGATGGATGGAATAATGAAGCATGGAAGGATGAAAAGGATTAGTGAAAGGATGCACTGACGGATGGAGGGATGGAAATATGGATGGAGGGGTGGAAGGGTGGGTGGATAAATGACTAGGAAGGGTGAACCGAACTATTCTAGGAAGAGTTGTACTTACTTGCTTTGCCCTGTCAGTGTCATTAGAAGTCTGATTCAAAGTGGGGAACATTTTAATATTCAGGCCAGGAGGTTTTATATTGTATTGTAATTGCATTTATATAGCACTAACCACCCTTATGAGGCGTTGATGCGCTTTACGTCGGGCAGGATGTTGATTCTGAATGCAACATTAGTTCCTTTTTCAGAGGTTATTGTTGGTTATTGGGATTGGTTTTGTACTCTTAAGGAATCAATTCCATGCATTTACTCCAGTTTCTAAGTAGTAGATTAGATTAGCAGGAGTGAGATGTGATCTTTAGTGGAAAGGGGGCTATGAATTCCAGCCGATGGTTGGCATTATTAATGTATGAGCTACAGGAGATTAGGTATTGTTAGATTGCAGGCGTATGACTTTTAAAGGAGAGGTTGTGGTCTTTGAAATGAGATGTGGGCAGTCAAAGCAAACATGCCTGTGACTAAGGATAAGCAGTGTTTAGGAATAGGAGGCATGCAGAGAAGGCACAGCAAGGGGAGCTTCATTGAAATACAAATGGAAACCAACGGTGGAATGATTTCAGTCGTGGCCCGTTTTCAAGGGAGTACAGAGGAGACCTTTTTGAGATTTACATCCACTCTGAGAACACAAAACTGTAGAAAGAAGCAACAGTTTTTGCTTGTGTGAGTGCTAAATTCAGTACTTTCGATAAACACTATATTCAGAAAAACAGAGAATCACCTGAAAGGCTACCCCTAGGCCGGCGCTTTTGCAAGAACAGCTGATCAGCTCAGGGGCTGGAAGTATGAAGTAATGACTGGATGCACATGCTTGGAAATATCGAGAGATTCAGGCAGCACTCAACGTCATCAGTAACCTCATAATCATAGCAACGTGAGAGATTTTTCATGGTAAATAATGTAAACATCGAAAAGGAGATTCTAGAAATACTGGGGTGGATTTATTTTATGTTCGCTCTTGAAATTTGGCTCAACGTATTTGTCACATAAGCGAAGTGGTATCCATTTAGGATGACCCTGGTTGTGGTATAAGCAAAAGGAACAAATGATGGACGGAATGCCGAACAATGCAAACATTCATTCCCAGTCAAAAGATCTGTCGTTCTTTTGCTCACCGCGCCACCCCAGTTTGGACCCAGCCATATGCAAATCAGTCTTGACCCTCCATGCCGAATGCAGTCCTCCGCAGCTGCCATGTCCTCAGGTTCGATGGATCCCTCTTCCGGCCAGGGATGATTATACTGGCCCTTCCTATTGGTCCAGTAGGCCAGTAGATGGCAGAAAGACCGCCTGAAGGCCTGGCCCTCATCTTGGGACACAATTTTTTTAGCGGTTGGGTTGCGTGACCGGCTAGTTCGGGGGAGGCGGTAGACAACCTCGTCATTGCTCTCCTCATGCGCGTGTAAAGGTGCCATCCTGCTCCTTCTGTGTCTCAGTTATTTCAGTCAGGCTATCCTGAATACTTATTTCTTGGTCTACCCCTTTCCTGTTCCAATGGCCAGGTGCTGTTTGTGCTTCTGTTAGGGGTCTTCCTTCTGACTCTTCCCTGGGCACATCCTCATGTGGGGCCCAGAGCCTAGCCCAGTCTTCCTCCGGGGGAGGGGGAGTTGTTCCCCCTCCCTGCTGGTTTTCCCATGCTAGAGCTCTCTCTCTTTCTATCTTGAACTCATGCCTGTCCTCTAATTCCCACCTGCACTCTTTCCTTCGCTCAGTGCTGCATGCTATTCTTCTAGGTAATGTCCCGGCCTCAAACTCACACCCTGATGCTTCCTCAACACCATGGGCATACCCTGGGGGAGTATAGCCCCTGACTTCCCCTTTGGAGTTGGATTTTGGAGGATTGGGGCCCCTGTCTTCCCCTCCACTGATGGAATCACCTTCCAGGACGGCCACAAACTTCCCTCTGACCTTAGCTCATTTTGCTCGGACCTGATGGGTTACGACCGATGGGTGGGGGGTGGAACCCCGAAAGAGCCTGGAACTGGACTGAACTGGGCTGACTTTATCTCGGCTGGTAGGACTGGTAATCTAACCCCCTCTCCCTCCAGGTCTGGTGTCTTAATGCCACAGGGGAGGTCCATCAGCCTCCTCAACTGATCGTTTGGTGTAACCCAGCACAGGTGTGATTGGGATGGCCGGCATCAGTGAGAGCACATCCCTGTGGGTGTATGGTGGAGGAGGTGCAGATGCCTCCCTTACAGGTTCGGAGATAGTCTTATAGGCCGGGACCATCTCAAAGATGCCCATAGTTCAAGTAGGGCGTCTTGTAAGCCCTCTTCTGATCTGTATATCTAGTCTGTATGTGTGTCTTTGTGTGCTCTAAGATGTTGGTATCTAATGTTCCCTCCTCAGATCAGGGGAATGTGTATACTTTGGTGTGGGCGTGTCTCTCGCAGCAAGGTTTTCCTAATTTCCGGGCCTGTGTGAGGAACCTAGCTTGCATATGGTCGAGTGGAGTCTCCATGATGGATTATGGAACTCGTTTTAAGGAATTTACAAACTTTTGATTGTCTCGAGATTTTAAATGATTACAAATTGTGCTCTAATTGCGGGGGAAACTGTGTACACAGCGTTGTACCGGAAACAATCTACAGGTTATAAGATAAAAAAACTGATGCCTCAAAAGAAGTTTAACAATTTGACAATGACAATAGCAACCTGCAACAAAGTGTAATGGTTGGTTCAAAACAAGTAGACTTTTAGCAGTGAAATAGCAAATATAGAATTCTGATTTATGGAAAAAATAGTTATTGCTTCATGAAACGCATAAACTTACTAACATGACACAGCAGTTAAACATGAAGAACAATTTGCAAAATTTCAACAACACCATGACATGAATAATGCATAAAATGGAAAAATCTAAATGAGACTAGAAGAGAAAATGGTTTCTTTGTCGAAAAAACCTAACTCCCCTCCCAGCGCCTACAGCTGGAAGATAGGGATGCTACCTGTGCTATGGTTTACAGTTTGGAGTGTGGGGGTTAATGTAATGTTAGGTAAGGTGTCTATATTGGATAACATCTTAACACAAATTCAGGGGGACATTCTCTTTGTGGGAACAGGCTCTTGACTACTCTTCAGTAATATTACTGCTTTAATCTGCCGCTATCTGGACTTAACTTTCGATAGGACTACTACACACGGGGCCCAACAGTAGTATGTAAGCCATAAATTTATTTGCAGCATCCACCAATGGCCAATAAATAGCTAAGCATAGGTTCATCTATGGGTGGCAGCGGAATCCAGTCCGACTGACCTACCTACCATGCAAGCCATCGACTGTGTGTATCAGTGCTACAGACGTGGAATCACAGACTTGCTCTTCTTTCTGTTATTCAGAAATCCGTCTGCTCTCCACAAACAAGGGGCCAAATGCCTGCATGAACCCACACCATGGAATGCCTCACATCGAATACTGTCCGGTTTATAGTTCATCACCATATATCCGCATACAAAGGAACAATATGCAGATAGAGAACATTTTCAGCTTCATCAATGGTTCTCTACAGCTCAACCAATGCAAGTCAAAGGGTGCACCTCACAGTAGACAGTGCCAAGATATCCAGAAGAGTAGCCATTCTGCACGGCTCACACTTGGATTTGGTGCCTTACCTGTCATCCTAGTCACCACATGTTGCAGTTAATGTTGCTAGGAAATATTCCACACCTATTCTATATATTCTTCACAGCAGCAATGTCTTGATGGCAAGGCATCTGGTGTGCGGAGGATGTCGGGGGCATGGCCCATCGTCAGTACTTGAGATGCAGGCTGGCAGGGGCCTGGCTGGCTGCCAGGTCCCTAAAACAGCACATCCTGCAGCCAGCCGACCCTCCCCTACAGTGGGCACCACTGTGTGTGGCTAGTGCGAGGGGCGGAAAGGTGGCAGCTCTGCTCAGTTTGAATTAGCCGTGGCACCTTAAAAAGAACAAGAATACGGGTCAATGACAGCGTATCATAATATTTGAATAGGAAAAACCCAGAGGGGCGACATCTTTGGAACTGTTAACATGGCAGACACAACTATAAACTGTAAACAGAGTGAGTACTAACTTTCCCCAAAGCAAAGGCAAAAAGAAATTACTTGATTGTTCAAACACTAGTTTCTTTTATGGTCTTCACTGCAGTTTAGCCACAGGTTTAAATAAGAATTGACAATGCAAATGTTTGATATGTTATGTTATGTTATAAAATTTATAGAGCGCAGCTGTTACCCGCAGGTGTCCTGGCACTATAGTAGGAAGTCCCTCCTTAGGTTGAGTTGTATATGAACAGTACCACTAGAGCACGAATAGCCAGGTTTTCCGTGCCTTCCTAAAACTCAGGTGATTTGAAGTGTCTCTGAGGTATCGTAGGAGAGTATTCCAAGCCTTAGTTGCTCCAACTAAAAAGCTTTGTCCTCCCCAATTAGCTTTTTTTACCAAAGGGATTGAGGCCAATTTTGCCTCAGATGAACGTAACATTCTTCTGGGCGCATACCACCGAATGTGCTTAGTCAAGTAGGTAGGCCCCTTGCCTTGAAGTGACCTGTGCACGACACACATGGCTTTAAACAGTATTCGTTTTTTCACTGGAACCAAGTGAAGTTTTTTGATTTCAGAGGAGATTGCAGCATATTTTGGAATCCCTGAGATAAGTCGAGCGGCTGCATTTTGTAATAATTGGAGTTTTTGCAATAGCCCTTCCCGAATATTTAGATAAAGGCTATTGCAATAGTCCAATTTTGAAAGGGCAAGGGCTGAGACCACAATTCTTTGACTCTCTTTAGGCAGCAGGGGCAGGATTTTCTTACATGACCTCAAAGTAAATGAGGTAGCAGAAGCTACCGCATTAACTTGTTCTTTATAGGACAGCTGGTTATCTATCAATATACCAAAGTTTTTTACTTTCCTACTGGGCGACGGAAGTGGTCCCAATGAATCTGGCCATCATTCTGGGGTCCAGAGATTTAAATCATTACCGAAAAGGACCACCTCAGTTTTGTTGGAATTCAACTTAAGGCAATACTCAAAAGTTACGAACTTATCAATGTTCCCCTCATTTACACTATTTTCTCTAGCCATTTCTTTTTCCTTGGAAATTTACAAATTCATGGGGAACCTACGACTGGGGATGTAAACTGACTTTGTTTAATTTCCACATATATCGGTGAGAACTATGCTTGTGGCACTTAAATACTTCTGGCTTTCTGAATCATATGTTGATCACAAATCAGTTAGGACCTTTACTGTGAGCAAGCCAAACTTGTCCCTTACAAAAGCTTTGTGATTCTAGGCCAACCGATTCAAAGAACTGGAGTCTTTTTGCACCTAAAAGGTAACTTCTCAGGCAATGTATAGCTTAATACTTGCTTATGGTGAAGCTGAAAGTGCTGCTGCAATGGCTATAATTAAGATCAAACTAAGCTGTAGCAATGCACTCATACCTTGAAAAACAGACCACTGACATTTGGAGGAAATAACTGACCACTGACATTTGGAGGAAATCTCAAAAACACCTAAGGCCATTTGATGCAAGAAAAACAATCCGATCTTTGTATAGGAAAACATTTTGCTTGCCTTGGAAAACAGTAAACTCATTTCCATGTAGGATTACTTTTTCATTCTTGCAAAATGAACTATAGAGATACAGGCGGCAAAGGTCTGGTTGTCAGTAAAGCCGTCAAAATTACACATCCTGCAGTCAGCGACCCAGTGCCTGCACAGTGAGCACCGGTCTGAGGGGCGAGTGCACCAGACTGAAAAGTGGCAGCTCTGCTCAAGGGCTTATGATTGGAGGTGTGCACGACAAGGTAAAAACAAAGCTGCCAACGTAGCCTTTGTATGCCTGTCTGGCTGTTGGACAAATCCTCTCCAGCAGCCTGTGGTCACAAAGGGTGGTGCCTGCACCGTAAAACAAAAAAGAATGGCATAAAACGTGCTACAGTCTGTCTGCCAGACTGGTGTGCATGTTTCACTCTGCTGAGAGTGAGCCCACATGGGCTAGGTCCACCCAGTCCACTGAGAGGCTGAGTTCCCTGTTTGACTGGGAGCCCAGGACAGCCCCGCCGTGAATGTAAACACTGCGGCCAGTAATGATTTGTGGAATTCAACTCATTTCTCACAGAGACAGGCTGCAGAGCAAGCCTGTTTTAATGTGCTGGATGGCTGCTTTGTGATTAGTACAGCTGAGCTGGCATTAGCGTGCCTCTTTGTAGGGTATTTCCAAGGGTGCTCTAATCTGTGACAAATGCATTTTAATGTGGTGATGCGGACACCAGCATTAAAATGTGTTAGTCTAACCCCTGATGCGTGGTACTTGGCAGGGCTGAACACACCAATGGCAGGTGGGTGTACCGGTTGTGCCACGCTCAACAGTTCAAGCACACAAAAGAACTGTAGCTACATTTACCTTCTCTAGCGTGCTGACTAGGGGAAAAGCAAAACTGATCTACGTGCTTGTCCTAGTTTGCCACATGCCACGTAATGGGACTAAGGATCAGATGTGTGAGAAAATGGGGTTCTGTTGCAGTAACCTCCACACACTTTTTACCTGGCTTTTGATGCAACTTTTACTGTAGAGTACTAGGTCCCTGCTGTCCAGGTTCCCTAAAACTGATCCACAATTGGCCCTTCATGCCCCTGAAAGTCCCTAGTAAAAGGTACATGGGTACCTAGGGCATTGGGACTGAAGAGGGCAAAGACCCTGCAAGAAGACGAAGCCTGTCCTGCAGCCAGCGACTTCAAGAAACCCAAGGAAATCTGTCTGAACTTTTACAAAGACCAGAACTCCCGAGGACAGCGGTTCTGTCCCCAAGAATCCAACACCAAAGACCTGCTGGAACCGCGAGTCCTGACCACTCTTCACCCAAAGCCCACGGCCCATGTCCAGGTGTCTCACTGACCCAAAACATGTTCCCCAGGGATCCTGACCTCAAGTCCAGCATTCCCTGACCCCTCCTGGACCCCACAACAATGCCTGCAGCCTGCATCCAGAGGCTCCCCCTGGGTCCGACTGTCTCCGGTAAAGGCACCCCTGCATCTGAAGCCCCTGGAGCTTGGTGAGCTGAATCGACTCTGCCCCTAGGACCACCTACATCTGTACTTACTTCTGCTGTCATTGGTCTCCCTCCCGCAACTCTGGTACGATGCCTGCAGCCTGTTTGTCCGAAGCAAGTTCTCTATTGAAAAACATTTGGTGCCCGATGCTGAATTTGCACCTGGCTGTCCCTGTGCCACTTATGGTGTATATTTGGTGCTGCTTTGTGGGCCCCCTGTGCTTGATCTTACCCCGAATACTTTGCCCCTGCAACCGATTTACCTACCTGCAAGCAGCGAAGCTTCAAGTACCCTCAGTCTCCATTGAAATGCATTGGGGCGAACTCCGATTTTGACCACTGCACCCGGCTTCCCCTGTGCCTCTGGTATTGCAGTTTTGGTACTCACCTGACCCTTGCCTCTTGCTGACCTTTGGTCCCGAAGACTGGAACTGTAAGTTTAATACTTATCTGTATAACTGCATTATTGTTTTCCTCCATAGGATACCATTTAACTTTTTGAAAATTGCGCTGTCGACTTTTGAAACTGAAAATTATTTTTATTTACAAAAGTACTTACCTTATTGCAAAGATCTTGGTCTTAAAATAAAACTCAAACAATGCTTATTTTTATAAAATTGGTGTGGATCTCCTTTTGGAGTCGTTATTGGTCAATGTTGTGCAATAAATGTCTTACGCTCCTCTGTGTTAGGCCTAAGACTGCTCGCCCACACTGCCACTAATAGAGCAACTTGGGTGTGCATTGAGCCCTGTGCACTTCTGGGGGAATCTCTGGACTCTGTGCAAGGTATAACCACCTAGTGGTATACCATGTACAGAGCCAGCTTCCTATAGACTGCTGTCTCCGGACGGACTTCTGCAGTGCTTAATTTGTAAAATTTGAAGTGCAGGTGCTAAAACCTTTGTCGGAGGCCACACCTACTTTTTCTTTGGCTCCACCCACTTCCTCCACTGGCTCCACCCACTTCCTCTATTAGCTCCACCCACATCGTCAACTGGCACTGCGAAAAGTCAGATGAATTTCAGCAAGGGCGCCTGCCTTCCTCATAGTACGGTTTAGATAGGAGGTTCCCCTGCCCTGTGAACATTTTCAAAAAGATTAAATCAAAAGTGCATTTAAAGCACAATTTTGAAATAAATTAGATAAAATCACTAATGCATTGAAAAGGGACAATTCCAGTGCTCTATGTGCTAATTTGGGGAAAGGACAATACTGGGGTAGGGTATGCCCTTTTTAATAGGGAAGCAAAGTGAAAGAAAACACGCTAGACGTGTGAAGTGCGATGTCAATTCGTCTAAGTAACATGCACAATTAATATTTATTTGCAGTTTGCACCAAAGACATTTCTGCATCTGCACATATATTACCATCCATGACTGACTACAAGTACAATCCAAATGGATCCTCCTCCTACTTTGCCCACCCAAATTCAGGCCTTTTCCAAATCATACCCCGGCCTGCTTGCCCTGCAGCGCTCACTCGAAAGAGACACAAAGTCTATACAGTTTGCCTCAATTTTAAGCTTTGGCTTCTGGAATAGCAAAAGCAGGGTAAGGTGGCAGTGTGCAGAGTTAGTTACACACTGTGATTCACAAAAATTAATTAATTAATTGACACTCAGGGCCGGACTGGGAACCCAAAGCAGCCCTGGCAAGTTTTGTTACACCAGCCCCCATACGGTGCATAGCACACAAGCACAGCAAGCGTAATGACTGCCACAGGTGTTTGCATGGGGGAATTCTCCCCTCGAAAACATTTTGCAAAAAGAAAAACCAAAATGGTGCACAACACATTTTCCATTACATATTTAGCTGTATCAACTTTCAAAGCATAGTAAATCATAAATGAGGACCTGACATAAGCACCCAGGCCAGAAAGCATGGAAATCTCACACTCATAAGTACTCAGACAAGGAAACATGGAAATGTCACACAAAGGCACCTAGGCCAGAAATCATGGAAATGTCACACAAAGGCACCCAGGCCAGAAAGCATAGAAATGTTACACAAAGGCACCGAGCCAGGACAGAAAGCATGGAACCGTCACACAAAGGCACCCAGGCCAGAAAGCATAGAAACGTCACACAAAGGCACCCAGGCCAGAAACCATAGAAACGTCACACAAAGGCACCCGGGCCAGCCGGCCAGAAAGCATGAAAATGTCAAAGAAAGGTACCCAAGCCAGTGGGGCTGGAACAATTTTCAGAGTGTTGGTGCTGCCCTCAATGTTACATCACTGAATGAAGTCATAAGATTGAGAAAAATGCAAACATCACACACACTAAGGACAAACATAGCAAATGAGCCTTGCCCATTCCGGCGGAGGTGGTGAGAGTGTGGTATGTTGCAGTGGAGCATTTAGAAGCCCACTGCTTGTTGAGTGGTGTTGGTGAACTCAACTGTATGAACCAAATCTTTCCACAATCCTAAACTCACCAACCCCAATTGCCTCAACTTCCTGCTCTATCCAGTGCTGTGGTAGAATACCTGCATATCGGCTGATGCTTTCGACAGTTGAGTAGCTTTGATGGGAAGAGGAGGTTTCTGAGGTGGGAGTATCAGGCAAGTGACACTTCTCGGGCTCCCTCTGTGCGAGCCTTTAGGGAGAATCCCTCTTCATTACTACCTCCGGCTCCACCTGACCCTGGACTCTGCAACCCACTCCCTTACAGGCTTGTTTATCCCAGTAAAAACAATAGTAAAATCACCTTCAAACTTAAAACATTGAATATAGTGGTAAATATAATTAGCACGCACTTCAAGTATGTACCACAGTAGCCCTTATGACCCCGACTGCTAATTAAATAAACAAAATCAGGAAGGCCATGACAGGGCCGGCTTCAGCGCTGATGCGAAAGTCTTTTTTGGCGTCGCACCAATAACCTCTCTCTCCGTAAATAACCTTTACTACCACCTTCCAACAGTGCCCCTCATCCCTCCATGGCCCCCCCTATTGACATCCTCCTCAGATTCCCTCACTGCCACACGCCACAAGTGCCCCTCATCTCCCCATAGCCCCTCCCCCTCATGACTTCCTCCTCGGATTCCCTCACTGCCACCCTCCACCAGTGTCCTTCATCTCTCTGTAGCCCATCCCCCTCATGACCTCCTCCTCGGATTCCCTCACTGCCACCCTCCATCAGTGTCCCTCATCTCTCTGTAGCCCATCCCCCTCATGACCTCCTCCTCAGACTCCCTCACTGCCGCCCTCCAGCAGTGCCCCTCATCGCTCCCTCCTCCACCCCATGACCTCTTCCTCGGATTCCCTCACTGCCACCCTCCACCAGTGTCCCTCATCTCTCTGTAGCCCATCCCCCTCATGACCTCCTCCTCGGATTCCCTCACTGCCACCCTCCATCAGTGTCCCTCATCGCTCCATAGCCCCTCCCCCTATTGACCTCTTCCTCAGATTCCCTCACTGCCACCCTCCAACAGTGCCCCTCATCTTTATGTAGCCCCTCTCTCATATGCATTTCATTTGTTGTATAGCGCTACTCATATCAGTGTCAGTACTTTACACCACTCACACATTATACAGGAGACAATGAATCGTACAAGTATGTAAATCAGTCTACAGGGAATGTCACATAAGCCAATGAGGATTACAAGGTGTATGAATCACGTGTCATCCATACCTGTGGGACGGAAATTTTACGAGGGTTTGGGCTGGTGAAACACAACCTTAGGATTTTTAAAGAGTATTCAATGGGGGTCAGCTTTACTGATAAAAATGTATATCTGCCCAAACATACTCATTTTGAAAACATTAGAATAATGAAAGACTGGGGAAGTTCTAACTATATCACACAAAAAGAAAGCAAAGTTCTAACTATACCATTCATGTTTAAACTTTGTATGTAGGCAGCTCTTTGGTGACAGTTCATTGGTCACTGTCCTATGTTAGGATTGTACCTTCTGAACTGCATGTAACACAAGGATCTCTGTGACAAATGCAGTAACCCACTGAGCTTCCACATAAAATACAGTTTATCTGCATTTAAAAACTACTAACAGACAAATGATTGCTCTCCAGCAGGGTCATTTATCACCAGCGTTATTACACTTGCTCATATGATTGAACACAATTATACCCGTCTGTCCTGTGCCCAATCCGCCGCTTTCTAGAAGAGACGCTACTCGATTGAACACATTTATGTTAGCACATTTCACCCAATGCCATTACGTTCAATCCAATTACAGATGGCCAGGCCAGCCATGGTGCAATCAAATGCAGATGATCCATCCATCGCCACTATCCATGCCACTATCTGACCAAGCACTCACCCTCGGTTTATTCTCACAATCTCACTTAGGTATTTGACCCACCGACCTACCCACAAAAAAGCAGTCTTGATGTCGATGAGTAGTTTGGGTACTAAAAATGGCCGGCGTGGGGGATGGACTGCATTCTGGAAGAGGGGTGGATAGGGTGAGATAAGGCAGCTGCCTAAAGGTGTGTGAAACAAGGGAATGGACATGGCCTGAAACTGAAAGTGGCACACACAACCTAAAGGAGACCTAATACACCGTCTCGTGCTGTACCGACGTGCACGGGCGGCTGTCAGACGTCAATAGACTCCCAGCAGTGGGGTCGGAGCCGGGACGGCAGCAGGCACTGCGGATACATTGGCGTTGACTGCGCAGCTCACTTCCGAAAGCAATTAGAAACCAGGCATTGATTAAGTCGGCATTGAGGGCTTGGCAGGCGACAGAATGATGGCACATAAAGTCACGGGACGGGCGCCAGAAATGCAACTTTTTTGCTGATTGTCAATAATGGAGAACTCCCACCGGGCGTGGGGCGACTCTCGCTTGGACAGCTGGCACATTAGGACGGATGCCAGCCACTAAATGAGTGTTTCGACTCGAGACCGTCAAAGGAAAAGGTCAGGACCTGAGAGGACATCAGGGTTAATTTGTTTCTGTCAGATAATAATAAATGCCATTTTCTGCAGCCAAACCGTTACATATCTTGTAAAGTATCTGTGTTAGCAACATGCATGCGATAGGTTCGATTTGGAGCATGGTATGGATAACACTCTATTTTAATTTTTGGGGAGAATAAACGTAGTACCAGTGAATTAAGTAGGGTAGGGGTAACTTTGTTATTTAATCCTGTGCATCTAACTGTGCATTTTCTCCGTGTGTTCCAAACTTTGAATCTATTGCTCCATTCCACGCAGCACAAGTTTCATCCTGGATGAAGGTGACCTGGCCCCTGTCTCAAAAAGTATGAGGTTTTTTGACAGGCTAGACTGTCTGAAAGAATGGCAGGGATGGGGCAGTGTCAGTTGCCTTTCATTGGCACCTGAAGTACAACTGGCATGGCTGATGGCTCCAACCTCATTGCCTTCCCTGATGCGACTTCCTGCCATAAAATCTCCTAATTTCCCTTTAGATCTGTATTCCTAACTTCTTGAAGTTTTTGGAAGCCCACAATTGTTGTATGCAGCTATGTTATTTGCAAGTTGTCAGAATGTAAGCAAGGGCATAACTTGCATGCTTGCTATCACAACAGGACCCTACCATTTTGGGGTTGAGGAGTGCAGTCCAAATGCTTTGAATTTATATTACGAGGTCAGAGAGTAAGTTCTCAGGGCAGGCTCACTTCCAGAGAACAAATCCCAGACCTCCTCATCGTCCGTCATGACCATAAAATACCTAAATGGCTGAGAGAGAGTGTGGGCATCGCTCACGTTTTGGTGTGATCATCATCATGATGTTGTTATTTCATTGATAGTACTATAGTTCCTACTTCTTATAGAAATGGCGGCAAGTCCGGCAACAACAACACTGTGAAACTCAAACTGACTGATCACATACATTAGGCGGCCGTAGGCGGAGAGGGACAGTAGCAGTAGGAAGGACTTATGCACTCACTGCCGGCTGCTGCCTGCGCAGCTTCATTAACTGTCTCTTTGTCGACTTTCTCCGATTGATTAGGGCTTACTTAGGCCTGCCGCCTGCTAGGAGGCAGGCCCTGTCTCACGCTCACCTGGTGGCACGGTGCAGCAGCTGTTGCAGACCTCAAGGCTCTCACAACGTCGTCCGACCGGCCCGGGTCACTGAGTGTGTCAGTAGTGTGAGCGCTGAGCCGCGGCCCGCGGCTGTTGACCGATTACAAAGAACGGGAACCAACCACGAGACTAGGTGCGGCACTGCGCGGCTATGCTGGGGCGTGGCACTGAATGCGTGGCGTGCGGCGTGCGCAATCAATCCAGAATTTTAACAAATCTGCGCAGTGCGCACGCTGCCGCGTACAGCCCCCGCCCCCAACCCGGCCCCGTCCGAGAAGTGAAACAAAATCGAGCCCTGCCCGCCCGCCCGGCGCCCACTGACAGTGCATCGCCATCATCAACCGCAAAAGAAAACGCGAGCGAGCAAGAATCTGATTGAGAACTTATTAACTCTCAGAAGTAGTGAAGTGAAGAAGGCAAGTAAAAGTCATACAGTCCGCCGGAGTCAGTCAGGAAGTACTGTAACACTTAGTTTTGCCACTGCAAAGTCCCGGCCGTAGCGCTTCGAAGCAAGTCAATCAATTACGTGCACCTGAGTGTGTAGACCCGGCCCTGATAATTAGGTGCCGGTGCTAAGCACCGGCAAGCACCGGCACAAATTAAGCACTGGACTTCTGCCCCTGTGGATTCAGCAGAACTTCTAATCAATTATGGCATCTGTTCAGCGATCTCGCTGCGCAGATGTGAATCCGTTTGGGCCTGGGTACTTCCTTTGACAGCAGTTGGGCTTGATAAATAAATCTTTCCTATCTGGCTTGCCAAAATGTAGCTTGAATATGAATTACCATAAATAAATGAAAAGACAAGAGTCACTTGGCAGAACAAGTTGGTTTAATTAAACGCAGTGGCAGGGGGGTCTCTGAAGACAGTCTCGGAGTACAGAAGTTTTGGCTGCACATATATACATTTTGTGGGTACAATAAAACACTTTGACATTCTTTGAAAAGCATTATAGTCATAAACAGCAACTACAACCATCTGATAAGGGGGGCACTGATGGCTATCAACCTTGGGGAGAGCTAGTATGGGCCGGTGTGTCGATGTCCTGTGTAGTGAGCGCATGATCACCCGAGCGATGTACATATCGTGTCATAGTTGGCTGAGTGTTCCTAACTTCATGTGGCATCTAACTTTGGGGTATTTTGTGAAAGCACGCCATTTTGCCAAATATGTTTTATTGGGGCCACTCTCCTTGTTCCTGTTTGTGCCTTAACTACCTATCTGTGGGATTGATCAGGGTTTTCCCTGGGTGCGCGCTTGTTTTTGGGCTAAGTATAACTCCACCAGATTTCTGTCAATCGGTAGGCTTGGGTTTGGGTCGCAGGGCCTGTCTGACCAAGTATCTCACACTTGGAGGTGATGGGGAGGTCATCTTGGATGAATCTGACCAGCAATGATACTAGTTTGTGAGTGCATGCACGTATACCATGGCGGTCATTGATATCATATTTACCGCCGCTATTCTCATTATTATATGTACAGTTGTTACATCGTACATCAACATTGCATTCACTGAGATTGACGTCATTATGCGTGCTTAAGTTATGGTGTACATTGACATTATATTCACTAGTATTGACATCACTGTGCGTGCATAGGTAACAGTGTACATCAATGTTGCATTTATTGGTATTGCCGCTGCTATGCGCGCATACATCAGGGTGTAAATTGCTATTGTATTTATCGATCTCAACAGATTATTGTCTGCACACAATATAGGGCACATATCAAAGACCATTGAGGACCAACTTGTAATTAATAATAAGAAATCTTCAAAACATCAGTTGTCAACCGCAACGTCAATAATGGCATCGATTTAGTTGAGAAAATTACCGGCGTTGATGGCTCCAATGCCATCAACGGTGAATCCGTCAACGATGGGTACGGCTCATACGAAAGCAACCATACCATTAACATTGCTCACAATGCTGTTGACACCAACACTGTTGATGAAGACATCATCGACAGCTGTAGCATTGACTGCGATACCATCAACAACAGTTTTAATGAGACCTGCGCTTTCACCATTGAATGTGTCAACCACAGTTCGGCTAAAATTTTACAATCTAATCAGGAGGAAGAGGCTAGTGACTATGCCTCTCACAGACTGCTTACGGTTCAATGCAATTGAATGTGAGATATGTCCCGGATTTTGGGGAGGCAATGGAAAACAACAATTGTTACTCAGAATAGGATTACCAGCAGGATTATATCCCTCAAACGTTGTTATTATATACCACTTGGCACCTGAAGAAATTCAAGTGCCTGTGGCTTTTTCTTCTACATTACAACAGATGATAGAGACTGTTAGACAGGTCACCTTTAGAGTGGTTTTCGCTTTATTCCTCCATTTTTTTATTATCTTGTTTTTTTTGGACGTTGGACTCTGTGCTCTTTACCGCTGCTATCCTATGATAAATTGTGTGTGCTCCCTCCCTAAAACATGGTAACTTTGTCTTACAACCAATTGGCACATTTAATTTACTTGTAAGACACTAGTATAGTGGTACCATATGTACCCAGGGCCTGTAAATTAAATGTTACTAGTGAGCTGGCGGCGCTTATTGTGCCACCTACTAAAGTAGCCTTTTAAACATGTTGCAGGCCTACTACTGCAGCCTGTGTGTGCTATTTCAAACTGCCATTTTGACCTGGCCAGGCCTAAATCTTTCTTTTTATTGCATATGCCCCCTCTTGGGCGAGCCCTAAGCAGCCCATAGGGCAGGGTGTGGTGTATTTAAAAAGTTGGACATGCACTTTTAACTTTTACATATCCTAGTAGTGAAACATTCACTTTTAACTACTGCAAGGCCTGCCTCTCCCATAGGATATAATTGGGTTACCTTATTACATATAGTAATGAATAACTTTCAATTGGGAGCAGGTAAGAATGTCAAGTTTGGTGTCCAGAGAATTGTAATTTAAAACCCTCTTTAATGGTAAAGATGGATTGTAAGTCACAATTCTAAAAATGCCACTTTTAGGGAGTTGGTATCTTTTTGTCCCAACCATTTGGTGCCAGCAGCAAGTATCCTCGGTCACATGACTAGGTGTAGCTGGCAACTGGTCTTTGTGTATTGCTCCCAGACAGAGAGATAAAGGCGGAATAGATGTTGGCAGGATGGGCCAAGCAATGATACTAGTTTGTGCCTTGAACGGGGGTGGAGCTGTCATCTACCACACTTACACATCACAAAGCCTCAGCACACTCACAAAGGGTTTGAAACTAGTCTTTTGTTCCCCCAGAGCTTCTGGGGGCAGGGCAGGGAGGCAGGAAATTACAAACATCTGGGGGTGAAAACCTATAGAACCTTCTCTTACTTCAAAGCTGGCAACAAGTATAAATATTGGAGCCTCAGACCCAACTCTTCAGTACACCTCTGGACCTTTAGAAGACTCAGAAGGACTGCTGTGCTGCTGTGCTGTAAGAAGAACTGCTACTCTGTTGCCCTGCTACTCTGATGCCCTGCTGCCTGAATGATAAGGATTGGACCGTCCGCTTGAACCCAGGACCACCACAGTGGCTCCAAGGACTAGTTGGAAGGCCTCCTGATCAGAACCTCAGGGACAGAAAAGGCTCCATCCACCTTGTACCCAGCACCTGGACGCAGTCTGCTGTGAAACCCGAGTGGTGCCACCCCAGTCCTGGACCTTTGGAAGTGGGCCTGAAGGTGCTCTGCCAGCCCAGCTGTGGTCTTCAGGGCAGAACTGATGCAGGGTGACGCATTTCCTTGCAGCTCCACATCGGAACCGCCGACACACGATGCATCTCTGACAAAGGATATCGCATTGCAGCTCGCAGCTCCTTGGAACCTCCAATGCACGAGGCATCCTTGATGTAAAACTTTGCATCACAAACCCACTGTCAATGGCTTCCCCGACAATGACGCAGAAACGTGCATCACAGTCCCGCAGCTTCCTCGGAATAGCCGCTGCGCAATGCATCCTTGATGCGGGAGTACAAACGTACTTTATTCAGCAGGCCTAACCTGGTACCTGTATCTGGCCCACACTCATCATGTTCAGCCTGAACGTGTGACATTGCTCTGGTCCATCATGACCAGATGCCCACAGTAGGTGCTTTGTTCTTTTAGGCCTTATTTTCACCTAAATCTTTAAAATTGCATAACTCTGGTTCTACTGATTGGATTTTTGTCACTTTGGTTTCAAATAATTTATTAAAGTTTAATCTATTTTTCTAAATTAGTTTGAGATTTTTCACATCTTGTGTTTTCACTTTATTGTTGTTTTGCCTCTGAAGTCTGATTTCTTTGTGCCAAGCTACCAGAGGATTAATCACAGATGAATGTGGAATTTGCTTGTGTTACACACTGACAAGAATTGTGGTTGCTGCTTCATTAGGGTTTCACCCCCCTCAACCAGTAATCCAACTTCCTACAGAGACTTTCCAAAAGATATTGTCACATTTGCCTCATAATCAACCTGCCCTACTTAATCCTGTGCCAGCTATGCTATGCTGCCTTGACAACCATCACTTCTTCTTCCTCCTCCACAAACACCAAGACAGCCATCCACCCAAACTATTAAACACTGATTCCACCAAAGTCTGAAAGCATGTATGGTGATGAATCCAATAATTCTATATACATTCCGATATAGATGAGGAGGAGGGTGAACATTCGCAAGATGATGGAGAACAGGATGATGTTGCAGGGGATGTAGCTTTCCCAAGGGAAAAGGATGATGTGCCTAATCCACAGGATTCAACAGATGATATTTCTAGTTTTCATTCATTAATGGAAAGAGCTGCTAAGAAGTTCAATCTACTAATGAAGTCAGTGGATCAGCAATGTGTCCTTTATGAATTTAAAGAACAGGCTTGGAAGTCTGTAAGCTCAATACAATCTGGTCAGAAGGCCGAATGCTAATAAACTCCGGTTATGGTTCCAGATGATACCTCATCTGGAGAAATTGTTCTTCCAGGTCATACTTTAGAGTTCATTCAAAGACCCCTTGCAAACCCACCCAAGAAGGAGCATCATCTCCATTTGAAGGAGCTTCAAAGGGAAATTCACTTGCTCCTGCTCAAAGGGCTATAGAGACTACCCCATGTCACAAAGAAACCAAGGGTTTTATTCCAGGTTATTCTTGGAGATCAGTGGAAGCCAATCCTGGATCATAGGCAGCTGACCAAATTTTCAAAAAACCCGTCTTTTCTGAAGTTTACTCTACAGGAAGTCCTCCTGGTGATGCAAGGAGCTCATTTTATGTCCTTCCTGGTTCTTCGGGATGCATATTTCCACATACCCATTCCCCAATAACACCTTCAATTCTTGGTAGCGGGACAGCACTACCAGTTCAAGGCACTACCTTTTGGGCTCAAATCAGCACCTCAAATATTTGCCAAATGTCTAGCACCAGTATCTGTCTTTGTCAGACGAGAATGTCGCAAGATGTTCCCATACCTGGAGGTCTGGCTTGTCAAAGTGCCATCCAGGAAAGAAGCAAAGACACCTACGATGGCCTGGATCAGTCTTTTCCAGAGACTGAGTCTCGCTGTGAACAGAGAGAAATTCTCTTTAGAACCCCAGACAAAGATCCAATTCCACAACACACAATTGGATAAGCCTTTTGCGTCAAAGGAAAGTGAGATAAAAGTTGCAAAATATGGCAAAGAGTATTTCTGCAAAACAATCACTCAGTAAAACAATGCAAGTCCCGGTTGGGTCTGATTGCATCATGTATAAGCCTCATTCCATTTTGCATGCTCCACATGAAACCTCTTCATTAAGAGCTGGACCTGGAATGAAAGCAGAATGAACCTCTCATGGGAAGATGCTATATGTTTTACAAGGCGTCTGAACACGCATTGCTTTGGTGGAGAATGCCAACACACTTAAATACAGGACATTCTTTTTAACCTATAACAGAAAAGCTAATACTCACAATGGATGCCTCATGGATGGGTGGGGAGCTCATGTACAAGAGCTGTCAACCAGAGGCCTCTGGTCACATGCAGAGGAGATACTCCAAGCTATATGGCTGGGGTTGCAAGTGTTCCTCCCCAGATTAGCAGGCCAGCCAGTCCTAGTCAGAACAGACAACACAACGTCTATGTTCTACATAGCCAAGCAAGGAGAAATACGGTCCAGACCCCTCTCAGAAAAGGCTCAACTGATGTGGAACTGGGCCATTTCTCACAAGATCAGCATCACTGTAGAATGCCTGCTGGGCTGGCAGAATGAACAGGCAGATACACTCAGTTGGCATCTTTCGGATTGTCCCAAGTGGAAACTGCACCAAGATCAAGTGAAATACATATTCAGTCAATGGGGTTGACCTATGATCGTTTGGTTCGCCACTCCGGACCATTTCGGAAGCGGTTTTTGGCATCCATGGACGATGAGCAATGCCCTTTGATAAGTCGGTCCAGAGTCTTTGCTTACACTTTTCCTCCATTTCACATGATCCCCAGGGTGCTGAGGAAGGTGAAGTTGCGTCATTGCACTGTGGTACTCATTGCTCTAGCATGACAATGCCAATACTGTTACAGCGATCTCCTTCAGGTATCCGCACATTCAGCCATTCCTCTGAAAGCGCATCTCAAGATCCTCTACAGACACCACTGAGAGATTCCCAAGATCCTCTCCAGACAGCAAAGAAAGATTCTCTATCATGACTTGAGTCACTGAACTTGACAACGTTGTAACTGACCACCCAAAGTTTGCCCATTTGGATGTACTGCAAGACTGTGGAAATATTTTGGAACAAGTTTGAGTCCAAGGGAGCACAAAGACCTACAAAGCCAAGTGGAAACAATTCTGTATCTGTTGTAGGGAAGAAGGTTATCATCCGCTTCGAATTACTCCTCATCAAATTCTCCCATGTTTGTTGCATCTAGCTTAGAGTGGACTTGAATATTTGCCAGTCACAGTCCATCGGCCTGCAATTTCAAAATATTGAAGAGAATTGAACTGTTGTTATCAACTCTGTTCTCCCAGTGGATGATAAAACAGTTTATAGAAGGGTTCTTTAGAGCATTCCCATATATTTGACATCCTCCGGTTCCACAGGAACTTAATACTGTCCTCAGGCAGTTAATGCCACCTCGTTTTGAACCAATACATAAGGCACATTTGAAATTCATCTCATGGAAGACATCTCCTAGCCTTGACATCTGCAAGGAGAGTGAGTGGAATTCAAGTGTTTACCGTCAATGAGCCTTTCCTCTGATTCACATAAGATAAAATATTTTTATGAACCAACCCTAGATTCATACCCCAGGTTCCTACTGACTTTCATTGAAATAAACCTGTCATTCTCAGATCTTTTGTTCCAAATCCATCCACAACATAAGAAAGATCTTTGTATTCATTGGATGTGCGTGGATGTCTCATTCGACATAGACAAAACAAAGAACATGCACACATCAGACCAGCTGTTTGTGTCTTTTGGACAACCAGAAAGAGACTATTCCCTGTTTAGCAGGGCATAGATTGTTGGCTCTAAGCATTTATTGCCTTCTGTCGCATCACAGCTCTGTGCCACTCAACGGAAGAGCGAGGGTGCATTCTACTAGGAGCATGGCATCAACTCAAGCCCTCTATGCTGGTGTAGGCAGCCACCTGGAAGAGCATGCACACGTTCGTGAAGCGCTACTGCTTAGACATGGACGCAGAAGCTCATGCAGCAGTTGGACAGGCAGTCCTGAGAAACCTCTTTTGATAAATGTGAGCCTCTTTCCCGCTTTTCATGTGTGCTGCTTGCTGTTCTGACTCTAAAATGTGAGTGTGTATGAAAGATGCAATGCTGGAGAAGAAATTAATTACTTACCTGTAACTCCAGTTCTCTAACATTGGTTTTTCTATATACTAACATGCAACATTCCCTCTTTCCTGGTCAGTGGCTCATTCATTATATGCTCTTTTCACACTTGTGCTTCGAAATCTGAGCTATGGGGGGGCACTAAGGGGAGTAGGAGAGTTAAGCTTCCACCTGATTGGCTAACGTTTGGGTTCTTTTCTTTCAAATGCGGTGGATGTGCTACTAAATAGATAATTGTTTTCAGGCCCATGGCCATTTTGACAGTGTATACTGCTATTTTAAAGTGCGGGGGATTCCCGACCTGACAACAGGGTATGAATCAAGGATGTGAATATATCAAAGACACCAACGTTGGAGAGCTGGAGTTACAAGTAAGTAACTCATTTCTTCTTCCTGAGCTCTGCCATTTGGTAGGAGGTAGGGAAGAAGGTTGTGTTTGTAGTTTCTGTTCTTCAAAATGAGTATGTCTCTAGGCCATGCCTGCCCTGTGTCTGTCCCTAATTACTGCTTTAGAAAGGTCAACGACAGACCGATGCAGGCATCTTACACTTCATGGAACCCGTGTTATGGGTACTCCTGCTTGGAGCCAGCCCTGGTGATTCCTGCTGTGAGAAGCATCACTCTACACAAAGGCAGGGAGCCTGAGAAGGACACTTGAAAGAGAACCTTACCAAGCTGGTTCTGCAGCATGAGGCAGCAGGATCACTCTCTTGGTTCCACTAGAAGTACTGTACTTTTTGCATCATGTTTTGACTTCTACAAAACGTTGAGGAGCTCTCTGTATTCTTTTAGTGCTCATTATTGGCTGTACGCCTATCAATAAATAACAAATAACGAGTCTTAAAGCAGAGAACAGCCAGCTCTGCCTTTGGGGGGAGGCAATTGGCAGACCCTTGCTGCCCACACTGCCCACAGGGAGGCCCTACTAGGAGGGTCCCCACCATAAACACAGGCCAAGCAAGACACCCCAGAACTGCCTACATTTCAGATGTAAAACCTGTCCCTCTGAAACTAAACAGTCTGCGAAATGCACCTAGTGCGGTCCTAGTGCTTGGGGATGGGGCACAATGAAAATGTGGGGTGCATATTTGGCTCGCGACATGCCTGCACCTCCTTCCGCATAAACACACATGTTCCTGGCGGCATCACTCTATTACGCGTGTTGGGAGTGCAACATGTGTGGCAAAGGTTGTGCCATGTATCCCCTAGTATCATGGGTTCAGTGGTGGGTAACCTTAAATACATCATTCGAGCCAGGGCTTCAAGTGGGCAGGGTCCTGCCGAGCACCGGCAGTTCTAAAAAGCAGGTGCTGAGACGGGTCTCTGTCGGGCTCTCCATGTTTGCTCTCACCCTCAGGACGAAAAAATAAATCTTAACTCTGCAGCAGAGCCGTCCTTCACTACCTTTGATGTAACTTCAAAGAGACCCGATATAGTTCTTTCGCAGTCTCATCATTTCAGAACAGAAGCATTTTCAATATGCTAGACTACGAATCCATGGTTGTTGCTTATTTATCTTATGTAGCTAACAACCATTGACAAAGCCATTAGTTCTGGCTTGCTGTAGGTGTAATTTTACTTCTTGTGTGTATGTGTATATATATATATATATATATATCTATGTATGAGATGAGCAGCAAATACCAGTCGGTCAGCACACTACGCAAAGCCCAGCTTTTCAGCTTACGTGTTTTTAAGCCACACCCTTAATTACATCAGCCACGCCCCTTTGAGTGACACCTTTCCCCAAGTTTTTTCATCCTACTTAAAGCCCTGATTGGAGTCCCACAAATTTGTAAAATGTGAGTGGCTATTGTACTTGCCCTTAAGGGACCTTCTACAAACTCCAGCTAAGTGACAACGCTCCTATTGGACTTTGGTGCTGGAGGTTAAAGCGCCGGGCAACCTTTCCCTCACACATGGACATAAAGCTAACAACCTATGTTCCTGACCACAAACAGTGCGACCGGCACGAGTACTTGTACCCTACTTCGCTTCAGTTTCCTCATCTGCGTAAACCTGGAGTACTTAGGAACAGAATGCTCACGTTTTTGTTCACTTTATAAATCCCAACTGGGCCATTCAGCGTGGAAAGAGCCTTCAGGTCACAAAACTCTGCTAGGATGCCGGTCACTCACCGACTCCGCGGATGAAATCTAATGCTAACCAGGGTATTAACACCCAATGCTGGGGACCCGGCACTAACCACAGACCTGGGTCTTCAAAATCCAGAAAGCCACCTCAGGGCTCCTCGGCAGAGCATGACCTAAACACGGCCAATCAGTGTAGGATCCAGAGGCTGGGCTAGTGCTTTCAGTAGGAGTGCCTGGAAGTCTGGGGTTACCACAGACACCCTCACAGACCTTTCTTTCCCTCTTAAGAATGTTCACGAACTCGCATGTTGGCCCTTCATAACGTGCTGTCAAAGCTACTCTGCAACTGGGAACAAAACCGGGCTACAGCAGGTCTGCGTCGCTGACGCAAAACAGGGCGCAAGGCGTCCGTGGGCGGAACACTTCCGGGGCGTGACCTCTCTGCAGCCGCTAATGCAGCCCGCTCAGCTAAAGCTGCGAAACACCAACAATAACAACTATCTGGAGGGGCAAAGTGTGGCTTTACCCTGCCTCTCTGTGTGAGCGCTGCACTGCTGCTCCAGTGCATTACTTTCCTAGAAATGTCGCTGTCACAAAGTGGGCTTGAACCCCCGTGTCTCATGCTATATGTTATGTTAAGTGGTTAGGCCGTGTGGCATGGGCGCCACATAAATGCAGCTCCTCCGCTGAGGCGGAGGCGCGCCGTCCCACTGCTCTTGGAGCAGTGCAAAAAGGAAAAATACAATGATAATAACACTATGTTATCATTTTATTTTTCCATACTGAGGCAAATTTACAGGGTGGACGGGGTTGGGCTGTCGTCACAGCCAGCGGAGGAGTAGAGGTTCGGCCACTTAAGTGCGCATAACGGTTTGGCCGGCCGTGTTGGGCTGGCCAGTCATGCAAACTTTACATGTTCTCCACTGGCCGTATTTTACAACCTGGGTGAAGAACATTCACAGGTTCATAGTCCTCATCTGAGCATGGAACCACGGCGCTCAGACCAATCCGAATGCTGCTGTCATGGGGACAGAAACGTTGTGATTGGCTTAGGGGAGCCTTTGTGTGCTTCCTGCTTATAGCAGGATGTGTGCTTCCTGCTTATAGCAGGAAGAGAAGAGGATGGAGGCGAGGTGGCAGTTGGTAGCAAGTTAAGACACTTTTAATTTATTTTTATATCCTCCCCGCCCACCCATACTACTTGGTGGCAACCGCCATTGCATAAATGCATACTTGTATTTATGTTACATTACGCACACATAACTGAGAGTGGGGGTACAAAGTAAAATATTTACCTCTGGGAAAAGTCATAATATACCATTTACATGTTATTTTGTGATTAATAGGCCTGGGCGGTAAATTCCGGTCCACTCATGGAATTGCGGAATTTGGGTAATTTCACGTTCCGCGGAGAACGAGAATTGCCCAAAATTCTGCGTTCCGCGGCTTCACGGAATTTTTTGCTTATCTCCATTCTCAAAATGCGTGTTTGCGAGATATTTGCCCCCGAGCACCTAAACAGCGTGCGTGAACAGGAAAAAAGCATTGCGAACAAGCAATTTCGCATGTTCTCAGAATTTTTGCGTGCTCGCTTAGATTGTTTACAGTTTTGCGGTGCTTTGCGTAGCGCGACTATGCAAATTCCGCTCACCCCTAGTGATTAATAGGACACAAGGATTATACTATAGGTTGTTCACCATTTCATGTAAATACAGGTAGTTGTATAGAATATGAATACCCACCGTATACAAGGCACACACATTGGAAACTTGATAAAATCCACATGAGATTGCGGTCCTGGTTGCTCACAGTATAGCTTTTCTACTGCGTAATCACCAGTCCACGATGTGTTGTAATAGCCATACTCCGAGCAGGGATTAATAAAAGGCTCGAGTCTCCAGTGGGCTAAAAGTGGGGTACAGTTAATTAATTGTGAAAGCAGTTTGTGTTCCCCATGGCCCTGTAACCATTACTGCACCTTCAGGGATCAGACACATAAAGAGCCCTCTTAAAGCATCTGCTAATCAGCAAACAATCACCGCAGCACATCCTCATTAGGGAGAGTCCGGAGTCCAGGAAAGATATCCAGTCGCTGTGGTGACACTAGACTTGGAGAGGTCCATGGCTCAGAGGAGGGCGGTGGTGCAATGTCAGCTCATGGTTGGATGCGTCTTAGGCAGTGGCCCAGAGGAGAGCGATGATGCAATGTCAGCTCATGATTTGATGCGTCTTTGGCAGTGGTCCAGAGGATGGAGATGGTGCAATGTCAAGTCATGATTTGATGCGTTTTAGGCAGTGGCCCAGAGGAGGGCGATGTTGATGCCGCAGCTCATGGTTGGATGTGTCTTAGGCAGTGGCCCAGAGGAGGGCGATGATGCAATGTCAGCTCATGATTTGATGCGTCTTAGGCAGTGGCCCAGAGGAGGGTGATGGTGCAATGTCAGCTCATGATTTGATGCATCTTAGGTAGTGACTCAGAGGAGGGCGATGATGCAGCCTCAGCACCTGGTTAGATGTGTCTTAGGAAGTGACTCAGAGGAGGATAATGGTGCAATGTCAGCTCATGATTTGACGCGTCTTAGGCAGTGGTCCAGAGGAGAGCGATAGTGCAATGTCAGCTCATAATTTGTTGTGTCTTAGGCAGTGTCCCAGAGAAGGGCGATGGTGCAAATTTCTGCTCATGATTCGATGAGTCTTAGGCAGTGGCCCAGAGGGGGGCAATTGTGGAATGTCAGCTCATGACTGGATGCGTCTTAGCCTGTGGCCCAGAGAAGGGCGATGGTGCATCCTCAGCTCATTATTTGATGCGTAATAGTCAGGGCCCAGAGGAGGGCGATGGTGCAGCTCCAGCGCATGGTTGGATGCATCTTAAGCAGTGACCTAGAGGAGGGCGATGGTGCAGCCTCAGCGCCTGTTTGGATGCATCTTAAGCAGTGGCCTAGAGGAGAGCAATGGTGCAATGCCAGCTCATGATTTGATGCGTTGTAGGCAGTGCCCAGAGGAGGGCGATGGTGCAGCCTCAGCACCTGGTTGGATGCATCTCAGGCAGTGACTCGGAGGAGGGTGATGGTGCACTGTCAGCTCATGATTTGATGCGTCTTAGACAGTGGCCCAGAGGAGAGTGATGATGCAATGTCAGCTCATGATTTGATGCGTTGTAGGCAGTGCCCAGAGGAGGGCGATGGTGCAGCCTCAGCACCTGGTTGGATGCATCTCAGGCAGTGACTCAGAGGAGGGTGATGGTGCACTGTCAGCTCATGATTTGATGCGTCTTAAGTAGTGCCCAGAGGAAGGGGATGGTTCAGCCTCAGCGTATGGTTCAATGCGTATTAGTCAGTGGCTCAGAGAGGGTGATGGTGCATCCTCAACGTATGGTTGGATGCGTCTTAGGAAGCGGCCTAGAATAGAATGAGGGTGCGGCCTCAGCTCATGGTTGGATGTGTCTTAGACGGCAGCCCATAGCAAGGTGTTGGTGCAACTTCAACTTATAGTTGAATGTGTCTTAGGCAGTGGCCCAGAGTAACGTGATGGTGCAGCCTCAGCTCATGGTTGGATGCATCTTCGGCAGTGGCCCAGAGAATCATGATGCTGCAGACCCACGCAGCTCATGGATGGATGCGTCTTAGGCAGCAGCCTAGAGAAGTCTAATGGTGCACCCTCAGCTCACATTGGAGGAGTATTAGACAGTGTCCCAAAAGAGGGCAATGGCGCAGCCTCAGCGCTTGGTTGGATGCATCTTAGACAGTGACCCAGAGGAGGGCAATGGTGCAGCGTTAGCTCATGGTTGGGTTTGTCTTAGGCCAGCGGCCAAGAGGAAGGTGATGCTGCAGCCTCAGCTCATGGCTGGATGCATCTTAGGCCATTGAAGGGCGATGGTGCAGCCTCAGATCACGGCTGTACACTTCTTAGGCAGCAGCCCATAGGAAGGTGATGGTGCAGCCTCCACTTATGGTTGGATGCATCTTTGGCAGTGGCCTTAGGAAGGTGATGCTGCAGACTCAGCTCATGGTTGGATGCATCTCATGCAGGGATTTGTGCAGCTTGAGAGTGTGGTGCAGTGCAGTGGTCCAGGGAGGCTGGAAGAAGCCTAGAGATGAAAGCTGCTTTGAAGCTGGACCATTTCCTACAGAATTCTCTGTCAGAGGTCCCAGAGTTTGCGGCTGCTGGACCATCAAAAACAAGGCATAAGATCGTTTTAAACATAAAGAGATTCTGCATGTCTGGAGTGACTGGGAGAAGCCTTTTGCCATGTCAGCGTAAAGGAGACCAATGAAGGCCCTTTGCCAAGGTCAACGATCCACGGATAAACGTGGAGTGCTACAGGACTCTTTTGATGTGTCAAGCAAGCCGTAAGTCAGGAGATCGGACTAAAGTCCCCTACCATTGCCCAAGATGGCATGCCCTTTGAGAGAGGTGGACCTGAAATAGTGGTGCTCCTGGACCGACTTAGTACGATTTGAAATGTGTAGATGTATGTTGGCATAGACCATGGCGAATCCCAAAATGGTTTCGCTCAGAAGTATGACTGCTCCAGCAGAAGGCCGCGCTCTGGTACCAATGAGGTCTGCCAGTGACGTCGTTTCAGACCGGGAGAATACCAGCATGTCTTCCTAAACGAAGGTGATGGGGAATGAGGGTTGCGTTGCATGGACGTTCTCCCCAACCCAATGGTGGGGATGGATTATCCCTCTCACTTTATTGATCCCTACGTGAACTGCCCCCCTGTCACTAGCACCAAAACAATAAGATCTCATCCCACAGACATGCTGGACAGCAGGCGAACCCTGAAGCCAGGCCAGGAGCTTTCCAAGCATACTCAACCCCTTCTCTCTATTGATCTTCTAATAACTTACCGTCATGGCCAATATACCTAGCTGTAACTACACATTCCTTAGGACCTGAAACTTTACTCTTCTGTTACAATGTCCTTCTTTGTTAGTGAGGCCCTCTACCACCCTTGATTAGGGTTGAGAAAGCACTATAAAAATACTAAATAAAAGCAAGGCTCCAAGAACATGATTGGTAGCTTTGCATAGTGCTAGACTAATCGCCGATTCTAGTGCTTATCAAAAGTACCAAATTTAGCACAATCGCACATGGAAATAGTGTTATTTCTTCTACAGTTTTGCATTGTAGGATTGAACACAATCTCAAAAAATCCTACGTGGTATTCCCATGAAAACTGACCCTGACTTGAAACTTACAATTGTCGCCTTTCCTTCTCTTTTTTCACATGAACCTTCTATTGCTTTGTATCCTCTGTGTGTCTCCTTTCTCTAAGCACAGTCTCCTCTAAGTCACATGTATGTTTGCCTTAATCCCTATTATTGCATTTCTGTAAATTTCCCACATCTCATTTCAGAGGCCGCACCATCTCCTTTAAAAGTCATATCTTTGCTACCTAAAAAGAATTAATCTTCTGCAGCTCATATATTAATAATGTTAACCATTTGCATGAATTCACATATCCCCCTTCCACGAAAGACTACATCTAACTCCTGTTCATTTAATCTACCACAGAGAAACTGGAGTAAATGCTTCGAGGAGGATCTGGGTTCTCCCTTTGCCCTTTGAACTCTTCCTTGCACCTCGTTTGAGGTGTCTTCTCTTTGGACAGCATGGGTTGAGATGGCAGAATTTATAGACTGGATCCCGAACCTGAAAAAAGCTGTTTACCTTTTATATCATTTACATTGCCTGAAACATATAGACTGTTTCTGGTATGTGAATAATAACTGCTGGTCCTCACCATTGCCTTTTACCTTATCCTTGGAACCACAGTAAAGGCAACCAGTCTAGGGACTCCAGGAGATAATATTAAGCTCAAAGGGGTCTTATTCATGTCCGATAATTAATCTGAATAGCTCCCTGACCAGGTTGAGTCCACAATGACAATTAACCGCAGCCTATGAACTTGTCATCAATGGTGCAGTCTTGGCCACGGAATGTGGGTGAGGTTTGCCATCCATAAGAGCTACCATCCAGATATGTGGGAATGAGATACTCATTTTACAACTGTCTGCTATACTTCATTATCTTTAGTTCTGACTCTGCTGGGCCTGAGACAGAAGATGGCCAGGTACATGAAAATGCAAAGACTAGGCACATGTAGCACAATGCAAGATGCAAAGCCTGAAGCCTTCATTGGCTGTGCCCGGGGTGTGAGGGGAGGGTGCACAGAAGCTCATGTCTGTCTTTAACAACTAACACACATAGGTGATGGGAGGTGCTTGCAATAAGTCTGACCACTGGCAATCACTCAGGCAGCGCTCCAACCCATCGTTCTTTTGCTCACCGTGTCGCCTCAGTTTGGACCCAGCCATATGCAGGTCAGTCTTGACCCTGCTCCTCATGGGAACAGTCCAGCCCGAACTGTCAACTGTGTCACACTGGGACCGAGCTACAGCTGGCTGATGAGCCCATAACTAGGGCAAAACTGAACCTCGGTTGCTTGTGTTTCTGGTTCAGTGAGGACCTGGCTTGGCCGTTCGGGCTGGGCCGTTCGGGCTGGACCGTTCCCATGAGGAACAGGGTCAAGACTGATCTGCATATGGCTAGGTCCAAACTGAGGCGACACGGTGAGCAAAAGAACGATGGGTTGGAACACTTCCCCGAGCAATTGCCAGTGGGTAGACGTATTGCAAGCTTCCTCTCTTCACCTTTTATGTGTCTTTAACAAGACCCACTCCTCACGACCCATGCCCGTCCCCCATTCTTGCACATGCACTTACGGGAAGTTGGCACCTGTCGCAGGATACCAGGAAAGCCCTGAGGTTGAAGATAGTAACCTAGCAAAGCATAAAGAGTTAATACACCTAAACCTTTCCCTGGCTTTAAATAGTTGTGTGAGGTTACTTACGTACACTCCTAAATAACCTCACAATCTTCTAAATGATCCAACATAAGCCGACCCTTGTCGATACAATGGTGTCGCTGTTGGTTGCAAAGGTGGACCTCCAAAAACCAGCTTTGGCCTCACTGGATGAGGTAGGATGGGGGCTAGACACGTTTGAGATGGTGAATCATGGTCAACTGCTGGCTCGTTTTCCGGATTTGGGAATCTGTGGTGTGGTGCATCAATGGATCTCCTCCTTTCTGACAGACCGGACACAAAGGATCCAACTAGAAGACCGAGTGTCTAGTAAAGGTGCACTGACCTGCGGAGTTCCGCAAGGCTCTGCACTGTCCCCACTTCTTTTTAACATTTATCTCCAGCCGTTGGTGACAGCTTTGGCTCAGGTGGACTGTAAAGTGTTTAATTACGCGGATGACACCCAATTGATCCTCCGAATCGACAAGTCCCTTCAAGCCCAATCTAGCGTACAAAGCATCCTTAGATAGACAGTTAACTGGATGACCGCCAACTCGCTCAAAGTTAACCCTGACAAAACAGAGGTACTAGCTTTCACCACGGGAGCTAACCCCTGGTCCAACCTCTTCTGGCCACAAGAGTTAGGTGCTACACCCACACCGGTACCAGTCGTAAAGAGCTTAGGCATCAAATTAGATGCCAAGCTCACACTGTCAAATGAAGTGTCCACCGTGGTTGGGACCTGTGCGGGCCTGCTGAGGCAACTTAGGAAATTGGCCTCTTTCCTTACATGCTCAACCCTGCGCACTGTGGTATCAGCACTGATTGTGTCACGATTGGATTACGGCAATGCTCTGTACATCGGGCTACCAGAGAAGCTGCTGGGTAAGCTTCAAGTGATAATGAACGATGCAGCAAGAAGGATTTTTAAACTCCCAAGACGTTCACATGCTTCAGCAGCTGCACTGGCTCCCTATCAAGCAGCGAGGAAGGTTTAAGGGCCTTTGCATCGCTCATAAACCTCTCTACGGGCAGGCACCAGAATACATCAAGGGTCGCCTTAGGAGCTACGTACCAGGACGTAACCTCCACTCAGCTGAGGCTCGCCTGCTGTCCTGCCCTCGGTTTGATAAAACTGCCATGGGCGGACGAGCTTTCTCAGTTCTGATCCCCCACCTATGGAACAAACTACCAGAAAGCCTACGTAGGGAAACCTCTCTTCTTTCATTCAGGGAAAAGCTTAAGACCCTATTGTTCACGGAGGCCTGGGGACAATACATGCTCTGACCAGGCGCACGTACAGAAACCCGCTGGTAGGGTTTAGCCACTCTCTCATAAGCGCTAAGAGACCGTTGGTGATTATGCACTATAGAAATATCAATTAACATCACATAACATCTCTGCATTCATAAGACTCCAGCCCTTGAAGCCACCGTCCACTGGCTCCACCTAGAGGGACCTTGTGATATATTAAAGGTCACAGGACTTTCCCCTACAGCCAGACACGTAGCCTGTGCTCATCCCAAACCTCAGCTGAGCACCTTCGGCCGATGAGCTGGAGGAGGAGGAGCAATAAATACTTAAGTACATTTATATAGAAGGGTGGTATGGATGAGCCTCCTGCTGCTCAGTGGAGGGACTGCATTATCCAACCAGCAAGAGGCCCCGACGCCCTGATTGGCAGATGGTGCACCTATGACCTATGAGGGCAGCAGTGAGGCAAACACAGGGGCCAGGAGTTTGAGTCCTACATAAAATTACATTTTGCCACTTGGAGCTCCCTTCCCTCCAGCCACAGAACTATTTTTGAAGCTACTTGATGAAACGTGGTCACATGTTGTGGTGGCACTGTGAAGTGCATGCCTACAATCACCTTAATGCACAGCCCCCCTTAGAATATATGCCTTACTTTATGACCTAAATAAGTTAGTATGTGGTCTGTATGGGCCTCCTTCAGAATTCAGACAGGATTCAGATCTATAAAGCGGTTCCAGGTCCTGAAACGAAAGGATAAAGTTATTGTGCTGATCTGCCTTGTTAAATTAATGTATTAATGGCCTAGGCCCAGTAAGTTATACATTTACTTTCATATACTTTATGATAAAACATGTTTACTAACGTACGTGATTCATATTAGTATTTTTTAAGTGTAAACAGCCTAAACATGCAAGTATAGTGGCAGGATCATAAACCGAATCAGTCGCAGCAGACTTGGCAAGTGATGAGACGAGCAAGAAACGCGGATCTCTCTCAAAGACCTGCTCCTCAGCATGAAACAGAGGTCTGGACACTGCCAAGGAAGTGCACATGGGCTCTCCAGGGCCCGCCCTGATCTGTGCAGCCCACCAATCAGGAGCTCCTGCAGAGTGAAGACAAACCAGGGTGAACTGGAGCTGCAGCAGACCCCTTGTTCAGCGCGCTGTAGCTTCCTAGCTAGGTTTGGGCTTTACAACTACCATAACATACACACATACATACAATATATACAGCCATTCACCTATGTGCAGCTGGCTGCAAAAGAATGCAAGATGCAAAGGCTGAAATCTTCATTGGCTCTGCCCTGGGGGCGAGGGGAGTGACCACGGCTTATGTCTGTCTTTAACAACCCTACCAGCTCATCCCTGCCCATGCCCACCCATGCCCGCCCCCCGCTCTTGCACATGCCCCGCAACGCTGAGCGTGGGGTGAACCAGCCATGTTGCTGCTACAATCCCACCATGGAGTTTTGGCTAAACCAGATACAGAACTTTATCTTTCTTATTTATTTTGGGTGCTTTGTATAGTGCGAACCAGACACAGGATATGGGTTTATAAAAATGTAAAGAAAACAGAAGATGCAATCGTTGCAGAGGGCAACAGAGCTGTGATTGGAACACATGTTCTGGGGTGTGAAGACCGCTGGAGGAAATCAGTTTTTGGAATAGATACTTTTTAGTTCAACACTGAAGTTCTTTGCTAACAATATCGGCCATCTTGACTCTACTTCTGGCTTCCACTGGAAGCTGTTTCTGGGTGATACGGGTTGTGGTGTTGGGGTGGTCAGAGCGTTTGATTCCGGAGTCCACCCTGGCTGAAGCGTGAGTTTCTGCCTAAAGAAAGCTAAGGTGTGTCTCGTCTCTGGCTGCAAGTAGAGGGTTTCCATAGTCCAGTCTCAACGGAGCTAGGGATTGTACAACAGGTCCAACGTAAGGTTTGACAACATATAGCTTTACCCCCAGCTCCCGCCGTCCACTTGGCAGGAGTCGGACTTTGGCTTGGTCATGTATGGGTGGCGAGTTCACGGATTGAAGACTCAAATGCTGAGACCCACCCAAAACTTCTCTAGATTATCTGATGGGCTTCTGCCCAAACCAGAGTCGCGCCTGCAGAGAGCCACGTGATTGGTGGTGCATGGAAATGCAACAGATGCACAAGTAACAAGAGGCTCGCAGCGATGTGTTCTGTTTATAGCGGTATTTTTATGGACATGAAGAAAACCCACCAGCTGCACTGCCGAGCTGAGCCCCAGCTATCTCAGTCCTTGGTCCTAGAAAGATACCTGCCCACTGGTTGCCAAGTTCAAACTCATACTTGTTTGAAGTGTTCCTTTTCCAGGTAAACCAGGACAGGGAGGGAGGGAGGAAAGGGTGTGTATTCCAGCCCAAAGTCAGATATGTGCAAAACAACTCCTTATAAGGACAAAGCACTTCTGGAAGGGGTACAGGGACCCTCCATTGCAGGTCTACAGTATGGCAGATACACATCTCTGTGCAGGGATCTCAGTCCTGCATTACTGCGATAGTCCTCCACTCACAGCGGAGTAACACAAGATGGCGAGACTGAAGACTGCATGGGTTTTACCCCGGGGAGCTAGTAATCCTCACCCTGGGAATAGAACATGAAGCATACATACCCAATGCTCGCCCAGACAGTCTACCGGTACTAGGAACGAAGACTTCGCCCTCATGACCACTTCTGCTGTTTGCACCCCCACCGGCAGCTGCCTGAAACTGTGCTGGTTATTGGAGATGGTCCCCTGGGGACCGGTGGTCTTTGGGTTTCAGGACACTCCTGGGATGAGTCAAATAGGGGAACTTTCAGGGGAAGGCCGTAACGCGTGTTAGGATATGCGGTGTCCCACAATGTTGTTGCTTAGTTGTAAACAGTTTGAAACTTTTCACTAATAAATGGTTAATGTGGCTTTAACCCAACCGTGGATGTATTAAAAACGTGTGGTCTAACGTTGCTTTGTAGTTCTTTTTAGACTAGGCTTCGTGGCGCGGTGTCTGAGAGACTTACTATCAACAATTCTTTAAAGTATACAGAAGGCGGCTTTGTCTTCACCAGGTGGATTATGAATGAATGAATGAATGAATGAATTTGGGATTTGTATAGCGCATGGCTGCCCGGAAGCGTCCCAGCGCTGTGATTGTAGACCAACAACTGAGGGTAGAGGCTAAGGGGGAAGAGAAAAGGTTATTGTGGGAAAAGGTGAGTTTTGAGAAGCTTTCGAAATTTCATATGATTAGGTTCAGACCGGAGTTGGATTGGGAGAGAGTTCCAGAGGGTTGCGGCGACCACCGAGAAACGGCGTCCACCAGTACGAGCTCTTTTAGTTCGGTGGACCTTGGCCAGGTTGCCTTGCGCTGACCGTAAGGGTCTGTTTGGGGTGTATGGGTAGAGCATAGATTTCAGCATTGGGGGTCCTTGGTTTTGCATAGCTCTATGGGTGGTACAAAGGGACTTGAATTTGACCCTTTCGCGTATCGGCAACCAGTGCAGTGTCTTAAGGGCAGGTTTGGCTGAAACTCTACAGGGGGTGCCAGTGAGTATCCTTGCAGCGGCATTTTGTGTTCGCTGCAGGACATTGAGCGTGGCTTCAGGGGCACCCAAAAAAAGGGCATTGCAATAGTCCAATCTTGATAATATTAGACCTTGCATAAGCATTTTCTGGGAGGTTGCGGGAAGTAGTGGAAGAATCTTCCTGGTAGATCGAAGTAGACCAACACAGGTGCTGGCTGTTTTTTTGGCTTGTGTTGTCATGGAAAGATTCTGTTCCAGCCAGAAGCCTAGACTTTTGATTTCAGTTTTAGGCTGGGGGATGGGTCCTAGGCATGAAGGCCACATAGTAGTGGGGAGGGATGGTGGTTGGTGTCCCAAGAGCATAAGCTCGGTTTTTGACCCATTGAGCTTGAGCCTTGAGTTAGACATCCAGGCATGTATACCTTCTAGGCAGTCATGAAGGTTTTTGATTTTTTCTTCCTCGAGTGAAAATGATACGATCATTTGGGTGTCATCAGCGTAGGTGACGGCTTTTATCCCAAATGGGGAGACCACATCCTCCAGGGGGGCCATATATGTATTAAACAGTGTAGGGCTCAGTGAAGAGCCCTGGGGGACCCCACACTGGAGGGAAAGGATATCTGATCGGACGTTCCCTTCACAAACCTGGAAGGTACGGTTTTCTAAGAAGGAGGAGAGCCAACATAGTGCCGTGCTTCTCACTCCTAGTTCAGATAGTCGCTGTATTAGGATCTTGTGGTCCACCGTATCAAATGCAGCGCTTAGATCCAGGAGGATCAGTAAGACCGATCCCCCTGAATCCAAGATGCATCTAGCCTCCTCTACCACTTTCAGGAGGGCTGTTTCGGTCCCCTGGCCTGGTCGGAAGCCTGTTTGTGAGGGTCGAAGAAGATTATTGGATTCGAGGAAGGCTGACAATTGCTGGTTAACTGCCTTCTCTGCGATTTTGCTCAGGCCAGGCAGGAGAGAGATCGGTCGAAGGTTGGATAGGTCTGATGGGTCATGTCCTGGTTTTTTCTGTAATGCCTTGACCATGGCATGCTTCCAGCTGGGGGGAACCACTCCTTGGCCCAGCGAGGTATTAATAAGGTTAGTGGCCAGGTGGGATATGGTAGGTCCGACTTGTTTTAAGATTCGAATAGGAGCAGGGTCGTTGGGGGAGCTGCTTTTCAGGTCTGATAGGGCTTTCAGAAAGTCATCGTTAGACAGTTGGTTAAAGCTGTCGAGGGTGGGTCTTGGGGAAGAGGGGAGGAGGGCAGCAGGGGGATTGCTGTCTGATTTGGGCGGGAGTGACTGCAGAATGTTGGTAATCTTGCTTTGGAAGAAGCCCGCTATTTGGTTGCATCTGGCAACTGAGGGTTGTTGAAAGGAGGGGGGGGGGGGGGTATTTTGCACAGTTCTTTGACTATTTTGTAAGTCTCTCGGGATGAGCTAGATGCAGCTTTGATTTTTTTGTCAAAGAATGAGGCTTGGGCTGCTTTCCGTGCTGCTTTATAGATCCTCATTGCAGTTCTGTACTCTACACCCTTCACCTCATTCATGCTCTTGGGTGTATCCTTCCGCCTTCCAGCAAGTGGTGCCATTAGAATGCATGAGGGACTATTTTAGATCCGAGAGTTTCTTTCAATCCTCATGCTGTTGGTGATATTCTAGTCTTTAACTTCTATATTCAGAGAGTAATGCTTTATGCAGGATGGACTTTACTGTGATAAAGCACGTTTGTGCAGGTAATGCTTAGAAACAGTTTTGTGTGAATGCCGAATGGCACGTGTTCGCACGTTAAAGCCAGACCTATTGGTTTTGCCAGTGTTTGTTTTGTTGAGGAGTTAAACGACGTGAATACAGTTCTAAAGTGTTTTGTTTTAAAAGGCATTACATTATATTTAAAGGTCGTTTTAAATATTTGCTGATTTTTACAAATAACTATACACAGAAATTAATGTTTCCCTGTCTGTATTTATATTTTTAAGTTAAAAAGAGTTTTCCCTTCGGATGAATCATGCACTGACCATTTCTCATTCATACATACATATCCAACTGTGGGCCATATAGTATACACAGATAGTTGATAATTGAGGCACTTATCGACCAACCACACTCTCATTAAAAATCAATTTTCTTTAATCGGAGATATATCCACATAGAATACTCATATGAGTTCATTCACATTTAAAATCATCAAAAATAAACAAGCATTAGCTAAATAAAACATATATTGCGAAAAAGAATTTTTCACAATTACAAATAAAATACAAAAACAATGTAATACAATGTAGAACAATATAAAATGAGGAAGAATACAAAAAGAGACAATATACTATGTCATTTATAGCGTTAATTTGGACATTTGCATAGGCAGCAACAAGCATGGGTATAGATCCCTTGTCTTAAACTGTTTGCTGACTTCACCAAATTTAATCGCGTATGTAGGCGTCGACGCGTTTCGATGGTGTAGTATCAATAAAGACCACCTTCTTCAGGACAATATTTTTAGTCTTCCTCAATGGTTAAAATGACCACATCACATATAGGCCTAAATAAAAATTACATCAATTAGAAAGGAACAACAATTTATCATTCTAACATGTTTGTCATCTACGCACAAACAAATTTTTAATTAAAACATTTATCAACTAGTTCGGAAGCCATAAGTGCGACAATCATCTGACTTATCAATCGAGCCATTCATTCAGAACATTCACTTATTGATATTCTCAACGTTTAGTTTAAGAAGGGACTTATGCAAGTCTCATAGGTGCACCTGCATTAATTTAGAGTGTATTTAATCACTCTCTTAGCTATGATTCAATAATCATCTACTTTCTATCTGCACCATCAAGCCCTCGATATTGGCTTTGTGTATCCCAACTCCAAATGGACAACTTAATATGCGCTTAATCAAGAAAGCACCTTATAAATTCGTTCCTTATATAGGTATCAGAGTATTGGAGTCAATTTCACAGTAGGCCACTTCTTATACAGGCCGTTGTTCTAAAACATAAGAGAAAAGTATAATACTCAATCTTTGTTTACCAAACTAATTTTTCTAGGGTGTGGTAGAAGTCAACATTCTCACCTGTGTTTTATTTCCAGAGTGCGAACCGTAATGCAGTTCGCTTTATTTGGGTCACGTGCTCCGCACCTTTAACGGATAATATGTTTCACGCGTGGATCTTTTCTATTAGATCGCTTGCTCGTGGCTAATGGAATGTAAAAAAGACAAGGAATACCTATTCAGATCCATTTAAATTAATTACCATGGTCAAATAGTTATCCTGCTTGCCTACATCCTATTCTGGTTTTACAAATAGTTATCCTTCTTGCCTACATCCTATTCTGGTTTTTCAAACTCGGTTATAAATCCGGGCTGTGGGCATTAATTTTATACTACCATGAGTTAAAGGAACGACCCTGTCTTTACCTCCTCCACACAATATAAAATTTAGGATTTGCTACTTCTGGTACAGTACAAACTCTTCCTAGGGCTTCCTAAAGCCTCGACTACGTCGGTTTTGAATAACTCACTTTTTTATCCGGCGAGGTCAGCTCATCTACAATGTTCACCACGTCTACCGTCCGCGTTCTATTGGCCGCGTCATCCGTCCGCGTCCTGAGCAACAGCTTGTGTGGTAACGGTTCTTTATATAGTCACTCAGAATCGGTGGATCAATTAGATGTTTTTTTTGGAGATACAAAAACCAAAACTTTATTAAACTCTTAGGCAGCTTGTACATGGCGGTCACATCATCGGTTTGGTCGCCATCTTGGACTGGTTCGTATGTTATCGGACCAGCCCATTCGTGCTCTGTTACATCAAGTGGATTCTTTACAGTGAATCACAACATGATATATCATATCGAGTTTTATCTATTATTCATTACGAGATAATTTCTCTTTTTCGTAAAACTTTTAGTAAAAACCCTATTCGTCATATTCCAATCGCGGTCGCCATTTTGGATTGGGTTGTCATTTTATTTGTCTATGAGCCGCCGGCTCACCCTTCTCTGAATCTTAGAATGTAATCTTAAATTACATTCAAGAAGGTGCATTTTGTATATAGGTACCTAATTCCTTGAATATATTAGAGGGATACCGTATAACTTCTCTATAATCTGCAATTGACTACCAAGCACTGAGGACCTATCAGAGGTCTCTCTACATGAGATTAATGTGTCTATCAGCTAGTTAGCAGATACTTATGCTGCAATTCTCATCCAATCCTCTTTTGTGTTAAGGCCTCTTCCTATTGTATCCAATGTAGAGATGTACCATTGTTCCCTGTTTTTTCTCTTCCTTTCTGAGTCTCCTCCCCTTTTGCTCAAAGTTATTCTTTCCACTATGAACCATTCAAAGTCAGTATGGCCATGTCTCATCTTGTTGTAATGGTCAACCAAGGGCGCATTCAGTTTGCCTGTTTTTAGGGCCGACCTGTGTTTGCTGACTTCACCAAATTTAATCGCGTATGTAGGCGTCGACGTGTTTCGATGGTGTAGTATCAATAAAGACCACCTTCTTCAGGACAATATTTTTAGTCTTCCTCAATGGTTAAAATGACCACATCACATATAGGCCTAAATAAAAATTACATCAATTAGAAAGGAACAACAATTTATCATTCTAACATGTTTGTCATCTACGCACAAACACATTTTTAATTAAAACATTTATCAACTAGTTCGGAAGCCATAAGTGCGACAATCATCTGACTTATCAATCGGAGCCATTCATTCAGAACATTCACTTATTGATATTCTCAACGTTTAGTTTAAGAAGGGACTTATGCAAGTCTCATAGGTGCACCTGCATTAATTTAGAGTGTATTTAATCACTCTCTTAGCTATGATTCAATAATCATCTACTTTCTATCTGCACCATCAAGCCCTCGATATTGGCTTTGTGTATCCCAACTCCAAATGGACAACTTAATATGCGCTTAATCAAGAAAGCACCTTATAAATTCGTTCCTTATATAGGTATCAGAGTATTGGAGTCAATTTCACAGTAGGCCACTTCTTATACAGGCCGTTGTTCTAAAACATAAGAGAAAAGTATAATACTCAATCTTTGTTTACCAAACTAATTTTTCTAGGGTGTGGTAGAAGTCAACATTCTCACCTGTGTTTTATTTCCAGAGTGCGAACCGTAATGCAGTTCGCTTTATTTGGGTCACGTGCTCCGCACCTTTAACGGATAATATGTTTCACGCGTGGATCTTTTCTATTAGATCGCTTGCTCGTGGCTAATGGAATGTAAAAAAGACAAGGAATACCTATTCAGATCCATATAAATTAATTACCATGGTCAAATAGTTATCCTGCTTGCCTACATCCTATTCTGGTTTTACAAATAGTTATCCTTCTTGCCTACATCCTATTCTGGTTTTTCAAACTCGGTTATAAATCCGGGCTGTGGGCATTAATTTTATACTACCATGAGTTAAAGGAACGACCCTGTCTTTACCTCCTCCACACAATATAAAATTTAGGATTTGCTACTTCTGGTACAGTACAAACTCTTCCTAGGGCTTCCTAAAGCCTCGACTACGTCGGTTTTGAATAACTCACTTTTTTATCCGGCGAGGTCAGCTCATCTACAATGTTCACCGCGTCTACCGTCCGCGTTCTATTGGCCGCGTCATCCGTCCGCGTCCTGAGCAACAGCTTGTGTGGTAACGGTTCTTTATATAGTCACTCAGAATCGGTGGATCAATTAGACGTTTTTTTTGGAGATACAAAAACCAAAACTTTATTAAACTCTTAGGCAGCTTGTACATGGCGGTCACATCATCGGTTTGGTCGCCATCTTGGACTGGTTCGTATGTTATCGGACCAGCCCATTCGTGCTCTGTTACATCAAGTGGATTCTTTACAGTGAATCACAACATGATATATCATATCGAGTTTTATCTATTATTCATTACGAGATAATTTCTCTTTTTCGTAAAACTTTTAGTAAAAACCCTATTCGTCATATTCCAATCGCGGTCGCCATTTTGGATTGGGTTGTCATTTTATTTGTCTATGAGCCGCCGGCTCACCCTTCTCTGAATCTTAGAATGTAATCTTAAATTACATTCAAGAAGGTGCATTTTGTATATAGGTACCTAATTCCTTGAATATATTAGAGGGATACCGTATAACTTCTCTATAATCTGCAATTGACTACCAAGCACTGAGGACCTATCAGAGGTCTCTCTACATGAGATTAATGTGTCTATCAGCTAGTTAGCAGATACTTATGCTGCAATTCTCATCCAATCCTCTTTTGTGTTAAGGCCTCTTCCTATTGTATCCAATGTAGAGATGTACCATTGTTCCCTGTTTTTTCTCTTCCTTTCTGAGTCTCCTCCCCTTTTGCTCAAAGTTATTCTTTCCACTATGAACCATTCAAAGTCAGTATGGCCATGTCTCATCTTGTTGTAATGGTCAACCAAGGGCGCATTCAGTTTGCCTGTTTTTAGGGCCGACCTGTGTTTGCTGACTTCACCAAATTTAATCGCGTATGTAGGCGTCGACGTGTTTCGATGGTGTAGTATCAATAAAGACCACCTTCTTCAGGACAATATTTTTAGTCTTCCTCAATGGTTAAAATGACCACATCACATATAGGCCTAAATAAAAATTACATCAATTAGAAAGGAACAACAATTTATCATTCTAACATGTTTGTCATCTACGCACAAACACATTTTTAATTAAAACATTTATCAACTAGTTCGGAAGCCATAAGTGCGACAATCATCTGACTTATCAATCGGAGCCATTCATTCAGAACATTCACTTATTGATATTCTCAACGTTTAGTTTAAGAAGGGACTTATGCAAGTCTCATAGGTGCACCTGCATTAATTTAGAGTGTATTTAATCACTCTCTTAGCTATGATTCAATAATCATCTACTTTCTATCTGCACCATCAAGCCCTCGATATTGGCTTTGTGTATCCCAACTCCAAATGGACAACTTAATATGCGCTTAATCAAGAAAGCACCTTATAAATTCGTTCCTTATATAGGTATCAGAGTATTGGAGTCAATTTCACAGTAGGCCACTTCTTATACAGGCCGTTGTTCTAAAACATAAGAGAAAAGTATAATACTCAATCTTTGTTTACCAAACTAATTTTTCTAGGGTGTGGTAGAAGTCAACATTCTCACCTGTGTTTTATTTCCAGAGTGCGAACCGTAATGCAGTTCGCTTTATTTGGGTCACGTGCTCCGCACCTTTAACGGATAATATGTTTCACGCGTGGATCTTTTCTATTAGATCGCTTGCTCGTGGCTAATGGAATGTAAAAAAGACAAGGAATACCTATTCAGATCCATATAAATTAATTACCATGGTCAAATAGTTATCCTGCTTGCCTACATCCTATTCTGGTTTTACAAATAGTTATCCTTCTTGCCTACATCCTATTCTGGTTTTTCAAACTCGGTTATAAATCCGGGCTGTGGGCATTAATTTTATACTACCATGAGTTAAAGGAACGACCCTGTCTTTACCTCCTCCACACAATATAAAATTTAGGATTTGCTACTTCTGGTACAGTACAAACTCTTCCTAGGGCTTCCTAAAGCCTCGACTACGTCGGTTTTGAATAACTCACTTTTTTATCCGGCGAGGTCAGCTCATCTACAATGTTCACCGCGTCTACCGTCCGCGTTCTATTGGCCGCGTCATCCGTCCGCGTCCTGAGCAACAGCTTGTGTGGTAACGGTTCTTTATATAGTCACTCAGAATCGGTGGATCAATTAGACGTTTTTTTTGGAGATACAAAAACCAAAACTTTATTAAACTCTTAGGCAGCTTGTACATGGCGGTCACATCATCGGTTTGGTCGCCATCTTGGACTGGTTCGTATGTTATCGGACCAGCCCATTCGTGCTCTGTTACATCAAGTGGATTCTTTACAGTGAATCACAACATGATATATCATATCGAGTTTTATCTATTATTCATTACGAGATAATTTCTCTTTTTCGTAAAACTTTTAGTAAAAACCCTATTCGTCATATTCCAATCGCGGTCGCCATTTTGGATTGGGTTGTCATTTTATTTATCTATGAGCCGCCGGCTCACCCTTCTCTGAATCTTAGAATGTTATCTTAAATTACATTCAAGAAGGTGCATTTTGTATATAGGTACCTAATTCCTTGAATATATTAGAGGGATACCGTATAACTTCTCTATAATCTGCAATTGACTACCAAGCACTGAGGACCTATCAGAGGTCTCTCTACATGAGATTAATGTGTCTATCAGCTAGTTAGCAGATACTTATGCTGCAATTCTCATCCAATCCTCTTTTGTGTTAAGGCCTCTTCCTATTGTATCCAATGTAGAGATGTACCATTGTTCCCTGTTTTTTCTCTTCCTTTCTGAGTCTCCTCCCCTTTTGCTCAAAGTTATTCTTTCCACTATGAACCATTCAAAGTCAGTATGGCCATGTCTCATCTTGTTGTAATGGTCAACCAAGGGCGCATTCAGTTTGCCTGTTTTTAGGGCCGACCTGTGTTCTAAAAGTCTGACCCTAAGTTCACGTCCTGTTTCGCCTATGTACGCTAATCCACACGGGCAGCGTAATATATATATTATATTTTTAAAACATGAAAATACCAACTTTGCATCTCTTTTGAGTTCCTCCAGCCTTTGGTTATGGTATTTCATTGGTGCACTTTACATGGCTGCTTAGTGCACTGAAACTCCACACTCCCAATAACCCTGCCCCTGGGCTAGTAGCCTTCACCCCCCAGTTCATCGCCTTCACCTGATTGTTCAAAACCAGGACTTGACCTTAGCCCAAGGCCAGTGGTGCACTGGCCACATTATCATGAGCGGTTGTGGAATGGCCCACTTTTCACCAGCCACTGGAGCAAGGATTGCACCAGTGGCGTGGACAGGTTGGATTGAGACCTCTACCCAGTGATGCCAGAAGCAGACTGGTTATTCTGGCCTCCGGCTGCAAGCTAGGCATCTGCTTCAGTGGTGGCTTGTAATCCTTAACAATAGTGAGACGGGCACAGGTGCACCTATGCACACCCATACTCCCACAAGCGCACACATACTCCCACAAGCGCACACATACTCCCACAAGCGCACACATACTCCCACGACCTCACAAATACTCCCACGAGCGCACATACTCCCACAAGCGAACACATACTCTCACAAGTGCACACATACTCCCACAATCTCACACATACTCCCACAAACGCACACATACTCGCACAAGCGCACACATACTCCCACGACCTCACAAATACTCCCACGAGCGCACATACTCCCACAAGCGAACACATACTCTCACAAGGGCACACATACTCCCACAACCTCACAAATACTCCCACAAGTGCACATACTCCCACAAGCGAACACATACTCCCACGACCTCACAAATACTCCCACGACCTCACACATACTCCCACAAGCGCACACATACTCCCACAAGCGCACACATACTCCCACAAGCGCACACATACTCCCACAAGCGCACACATACTCCCACAAGCACACACATACTCCCACAAGCGCACACATACTCCCACAAGCGCACACATACTCCCACAAGCGCACACATACTCTCACAAGGCACACATACTCTCACAAGCACACACATACTCCCACAAGCGCACACATACTCTCACGTGCACACATACTCCCTCGACCTCACAAATACTCCCACGAGCGCACATATACTCCCACAAGCGCACACATACTCCCACAAGCGTACACATATTCCCACAAGCGCACACATACTCCCACAAGCTCACACATACTCCCACAAGCGCACACATACTCCCACAAGCGCACACATACTCCCACAAGCGCACACATACTCCCACAAGCGCACACATACTCCCACAAGTGCAGACAAACCGAATGCCATTCGGAGCCTTTCCGACTGACATCATAATCAGCCCCTAAATAGGGTTATAAATAAAAAAGTATGTTGTCATTTGTAATGTGACTTTTCTGTCTTTGTTCCCTTTAATTATCAGTCATGGATCATTCAGGCCACCCTAGATCACAATTAAAAGTGCTTTCTATTTATATTTGCTGTTCGACGTATGCACAGATAAGTTCCGAAAATACAGCTTTAGGTGACTTGTGTTTTTTTTGTACCGCTTGGGATATCAAAATAACGAGCTGGCAACCCTAATCATAAGACTGGAAGTTTGTTGCAGGATCAGCACAATAATTATTTCCTCCACCCTCGATCTCTGGTTAATGCCATAAGAGCAATAGTTTATCATCTATCTGAAACCCTACGCCAGCCGTCAATAACATGCTAGATTACTAAAAGTGTCTGGGAGTGCTCCCTGCATTCAGACAACTCACTCCTCATTCTCGCCCTTCACTTTCACACTCACCCTGCACTCACAGCGATCACAATGCCCTCACACTGATCCCCATGCACGCACACCATTCACCCACGCACCCTGCACTCACAGTGATCACATTGCCCTCACACTGATCACCATGCACTCACACCATTCACCCACTCACCCTGCACTCGCAGTGATCACAATGCCCTCACACTGATCACCATGCACGCACACCATTCACCCGCTCACCCTGCAATCACAGTGATCCCTCTGAACTCACAATGCACTTGCGCTGTTTACCCTGTACCTCACCCTGCAGTCATACGAGCACACTACTCACCCTGCACTCATGTGACACTTCACTCAGCTGTCCCCCTCACTGCTCAATCTTAAACCTCACTCAAACAAGCCCATCATTAACAATGCATTCATTTGTCCCACTCTGCACTTACATCCACACCCAAATTCATATGGTCCCCTCACTCACCCTGTAGTCACTCCTCTTATCCTACTCTCACACTGTTGCAACACTCACCGTGCACTCACATGGGCACTCCTGCCACCCACACAGTGCATATGGTTAATGTGCCTACTACAAAGAACGTGTACCATGCAGATCACAGAACTGAGTGTGAGTAAACAATGAGCAGCGCTATAAAAAAATGAAATGTTTGTCAGAAAGGGGCTATAGAGAGATGAGGTGCTTTGTTGGTGAGTGGTAGAGAGGGAATTCATGGAGACGGGGGATATGAGGGAGGGGCGCCAAAAAAGACTGTTGCACCGTGTGCGACCAGTGCTAGGGCCAGCCCTGTCTGGGAGTGTTAGCCCCCCCGAAGTTTGGGGCTAGTTGGGTCCCTGATGGGGAGGGTGCCATGACTCACAAGTGTGGCCTGATGATCCATCCTCAGGTAAACAAGGGAACTATTCTAATTCATATTGATTTATTTATTTATTAAATAGCACTATGACACATTAGTGTTATCTCTGCCCAGCTTACCATGTAGTGGTTCAGCAGGCACAGCCTATTTTCCATGTAGCGCAGATAGTGCCACAAGTTTATTTCGAACACTCTTGTAAGAACCATCTTTTACCATTCTGTAAATGAGAACATTATATTTTGATCCTCATTTTAACATGAAACAGTGTATAGAGACAGTCCTTGTCTGGGCGAGCCGAGGGTGTGTGGCTGAGGCCTCTCTCATGGCGCCTTCATGTAGTCGTGAAACATGCGGTATGTGACTCCAAATTAATATGCAGTGTGGACTGAGGTGCTTTAGTAGAGGCGCGTTGGTATCCCAGGGATCAACTAGCCGTGCTGCTGAAGTATGCAAAACATGATGGATGAAATGCTTGAATTAATCTCAGCCGCTGACCATCACGGGGGCTGCATCCATGTTCATCGTTATTTTGCACACCATGCCACCTCGTTTTGGACCCAGCGTTATGCAAATCAGTCTTGTCTCAGCTCCACTGGGAACAGTCAAGCCCGAACTGCCAGGCCAGGTCCTCCCTGAACCGGACCACAAGCAACCTAGGACTGGTTTCTCCCTTATTGGTGCTCATCAGTTGCGGATAACTTGGTACCTGTGGTTCAGTGGCCACATCTGGGCATAACTGTCCACCTTAGGGCTTTACGTTAAAGTATACAAAAAAAGTGATTGAAGAAATGCTTGAATTCATCTCAGCCACTGGTAATTACTCAGGCCGCATCCCTAGCCATTATTTTTCACCCACCATGCCACTTCAATTTGTTTCCAGCCGCGTGTAAATCAGTCTTGAGCTTGCTGTAATAGGAACAGTCCAGCCCGAACTGCAAGGCCAGGCCCTCCCGATCCAGAACACAGAGGTTGAAATGCTACCCTAAGCGATTGCCAGTGGTTAGACTTATTGCAAGCATTCCTGCCACCACCTTTCGCATGTTTGGTGTAACAATAAGTTGCAAGGGTATGCGCAGATGGGGATCCCTTGATCATCGTACCTCTGGAACCAAGCAACACCCGTTTGACAAGCGCCAATAAGGGCAAAACTGGTCTTGGGTTGCTTGTTTCCGGTTCCGGGAGGCCCAGCCCTGAAACTTCGGGCTGCGTTGCTCCCATTGAAGCAGAGTCAAGACTAATTTGCATGTGGCTGGGGCCAAGCTAGGCGGCAGGCTGGGCAAAAGAAGGATGGTCGGGATGCTACCTACACGATTGCCAGTGGTTAGACAGATTGCAAGCATTCCTCCCGTCACTTTTTGTGTGTTTGACGTCTTGCGGGTGCATGGCAGGACATGATGGTGCAACACTGGTGCTCCTCTCCTGCAGCAAGTGAGCTGTAGGCAAGGGGTGCGGTGCTCCAACGGAGCTGTGGGCAGCCCCAGATTGTGACCATCAAGTGTTGGTCCAGGCCAGGCTTGGCAGAGCTGTAGCAAAAGTTAGCTCTGGAGAGTTGGAGGTGTGACAGGACAAGATGTACTCAGTTTGAGCTCTTTTCTTTCCCTCTCACCATGTGTGATGTACCCTGCTTTCCCTTCTCCCCTCTCTGTTTCCCACCCTTCTACCCCCCCCCCCCACACATCCTGCTCCCCCTCAATGCTTCTTTGATGTCATCCTTTCTCTTTCCCCACCTCTCCTTTATCCACACAGCTTCGAGCACCAGTAAGGCATAGGAGAACCCCCACCGCGGGCCCTCGACTATAAACCTCAGCTCTCCTTCCTTCACGTGCCTAAAATACGCGGGGGCTCCAGTGCTCTCCGGCGACAGGCCACGTGATCCGCCAACGTGCCACGCCAGAGACCCTGCAACCCCGTCGCCCGCCCTTGCGTTCCCAGGGCGTAAGACGCACGTGCGTGCGTGGGCCGCGCGCCGTCAGCTGGGCTAGAGGGGCTTCCAGCTTCCCATAGTCTTTGATAGTCAGCCGCAGCCACTCACGTCTGACTGCCAGGTAGCTCGGTGGGTCAATGCATTCACTTGCTGAAGAGCCCTGTGGGTAACATGCTTGCCACGGATTCCAGGGCCAGGAAAATAGACCGTAGGGCTGAGTGCCTGCTGCAGAGATGTTTAAGGAACCTGCGGGTCTCAGAGTCATTAGCAGTGAGGTACTGTTTGTTGCTTACGACACACTCTGCTGCATAGAGTGGTGTGTGACCTGGGTCTGACAAGAATGAAAGCAGCAGGGAGGGGCGGGGCTACATTCTGGTGAGCCCTGTGCAGTTTGCAGGTCACATGTTTCAGTTATATTACAAATGCTCAGTAGGTGAAAAGGCCATGTGAAGAGTGCAAAGATCAATGCTTCCGGTTACGATAGGATAGCTGTGGGGTTAATGCCTTGCCAAGCGGTGTGCACCTGCACGTCACAGGCTGTGCTCACAATGAAACAGTGATCCAGCCCAGGGGGTTAACACGCCTGCTACAGAGTGCTATGCACAAACTGTAGGTCACAGGCCGCTCAAAGCCTGCTGCACCTACATCGGCTAACAATCTACCACCTGTAGGCCATAGGTTCCCTCCAACACCATCCAGTCCAAAAAGATGTGTGTACAGTGTAGGCCACTTTTTAACCTCTCGGTAGGATATCAAAACGGATGCACTATCGACGTAAAGCTGTAAGGAACTAAGGAACTTGAAGGACACTGGTTCCAATCCAAGACGTCTCAGGGGTTCCTGCACATGCCCCAGGGGGCTGTGTTGAGCCTGCAGGACACTGGTTCCAATCCAAGACGTCTCACGGGTTTCCTGCACATGTCCCAGGGGCTGTTTTGAGCCTGTAGGACACTGGTTCCAATCCAAGACGTCCCAGGGGGTTCCTGCACATGTCCCAGGGGCTGTGTTGAGCCTGCAGGACACTGGTTCCAATCCAAGACGTCTCAGGGGGTTCCTGCACATGCCTCAGGGAGCTGTGTTTAGCCTGCAGGACACTGGTTTCAATCCAAACACGTCCCAGGGGGTTCCTGCACATGCCCCAGGGGGCTGTTTTGAGCCTGCAGGACACTGGTTCCAATCCAAGACGTCTCATGGGGTTCCTGCACATGTCTCAGGAAGTTGTGTTTAGCCAGCAGGACACTGGTTCCAATCCAAGACGTCTCAGGGGGTTCCTGCACATGCCCCAGGGAGCTGTGTTTAGCCTCCATGACACATGCATTCAATCCAAGACTTCTCAGGGGGTTCCTGCACATGCCTCAGGAAGCTGTGTTAAGCCAGCAGGACACTTGCTCCTACCCAAGACGTCTCAGTGGGTTCCTGCACATGCCCAGGAGGGCTGTGTTTAGCTAGCAGGCCACAAGTTTTAATCCGACTAAGTCTCGCGGGTGCAAGCACCTGCTGCGGGCGGCTGTGTGTGCTTACACCACTTACACCTTAAGTCGCAGGCTGAAAAACGATCAGTACAGCCTAAAACTGCTAGCTGCAGCGTCTGATCCAGGTAATGCAGCCGTTGGCATCAATGCGCCTGCTGCAGGGAGACAGCCTGTAGGTCACCTGTTGTGATCTTGGTCAGACATCCAAACGGTTAATGTCCCTGGCCCGGAATGCTTGTGCACCTTGTAGGTTTTCGTGTGTGCGCGTGTGACCTGCAGGGCAGGGGGTTCATTTCCGGCAGGCCTGGCTCTGCCCTTGGTGCTCCAGAGGTCGGTAAATCGAGGAGTTTCTGACACCCGTTTCGGAAGCGCCGAGGCGCTTTGCATGTGCTCTGAGCGCTTGGTACCGTGGCCGATTCCTCACAGTCCCGGTTATAGGGGGGCTCCGCTCCCCGGGGTAGGCAGCTGCGGGGGGTCGCGTCTGACCACGGAGCTGATGGCTGCCGATTAGAGAGCTTTATCCAGCGTTGGACCGAATCCAAGAGCTTCCATCTTCAATGCTCCCGAACACCCCCCACCCTCAATCGTGTCTCCTCTCCCCCTCTGTTCCCACTCTGCGGAGCGACCATTTAACGAGTTAATCCGCGCCTCGCCCCCTCTCTGCCTCAACCTTGACGCTCCTTTCTCCCCCAAATCACCCGCACCCTTTCCTCTCTCGCTGGGGCGGCCGGGGCTCTCTGCCCCCAAGAAGCTACTGCCTCCCCAGATAGACATCCTCGGCCCCCTGGCATCTTATTTTATGTGGGTGTTCCCCCCCCTCCCCACCCCCTGGGCCGAATCTCTGATGCCAGGAAGCATCGCGTGGGATCCGCGGCTTCCACCCCCTCTCTCTCTCTCCCTCCACCCCTCCCTCCTTGCTTCCTTCCCTCCTCCCCGCCTCCCTTCCTTACTCACTGTCAGACCCAGCAAGGGGTTCCTTCTGCATGCACCCTGCACTCACACCGTGCCTGTGAGCCCCTCTCTCTCCTCCGGCCCTTCCTTCCTCCCCCAGCCTTCTTCTTCTTTCTGTCTCTCCCCCTCCCCTTCTTCCTGCCCTCCCTCCCTCTCTCTCCCTGCTCCCCCTCCCTCCTTCCTTCCCCTGCACCTCTCACACAATCTCTCTCCCTCGCCTCAGACCAGCTCTCTCTGTCACACACACACGTCCCCCTCCCCTTCACTCCCCCACCCCCTCCCGAGACCTGCAACCACTTGCTCCGGAGAAGGTGAGCGCGCGGGGGGCACTGCCAGGCGCCGAGGAAGGCTTGCCCAGGCCGGGGGGCTCCTGCAGGGCTCTCGGATGTGCCACCTCGCCGCCAGCCAGCCTCCTCTCCCCGCCGACAGACAATGGACTGTCTCTGCATAGTGACCACCAAGGTAGGACGGCTGCGTCCTGGGGGGCTTGGTTTGGAATGTGTGGAGGGCCGGAGGGAGGGGGGCTTTCCTTGGACTTCTTACACACCCCTCCCTTCTTGAATGTGGATGCAGTCGGGGTCTTTCGCTGCTTGCTGCTCTCCTTTTGCGTGTAGCTGCATTGGGGGGGTCTCGCTTGTCATGTTGTTCCTTCTCTTGTGGTAGGTGTGTGTGGTTCTCGGGGGCGGAGCTCCTCTGGTAACCCCCCTCCCCTCCCCGCCCCCCCCCTCAGCTTTTCCATGGTAACCCATTCTGACCCGCTCCACAGCTTTAGAACCCCTCGAGAGAGCCTCGGCACCCCCAAAAATGGATTTACGGTCTAGACCTGTCAGGTGTTTTTAAGGCCTCTGCCCGGTATACTTAACTGAGCTTGCCCCAGCCAGCTTCCACTGGCCGGACACTGCACCTCTCGGCCCCCGCTTCCCATCTCAGGGCCCTATACCTGCTCTGGCCAGCTTCCACTGCCCGGACACTGCACCTCTCGGCCCCCGCTTCCCACCTCAGGGCCCTATACCTGCCCTGGCCAGCTTCCACTGCCCGGACACTGTACCTCTCGGCCCCCACTTCCCACCTCAGGGCCCTATACCTGCTCTGGCCAGCTTCCACTGCCCGGACACTGCACCTCTCGGCCCCCGCTTCCCACCTCAGGGCCCTATACCTGCCCTGGCCAGCTTCCACTGCACGGACACTGCACCTCTCGGCCCCCACTTCCCACCTCAGGGCCCTATACCTGCCCTGGCCAGCTTCCACTGCCCGGACACTGCACCTCTCGGCCCCCACTTCCCACCTCAGGGCCCTATACCTGCCCTGGCCAGCTTCCACTGCCCGGACACTGCACCTCTCGGCCCCCACTTCCCACCTCAGGGCCCTATACCTGCCCTGGCCAGCTTCCACTGCCCGGACACTGCACCTGTCGGCTCCCGCTTCCCACCACAGGGCCCTATTCCTGCTCCGACCAGCTTCCACTGCCCGGACACTGCACCTTTCCATCTCCGTTTCCCATGCTCAGTGCCCTGTTCCTGCCCCAGCCAGCTTCCACTGTCCGGACACTGAACCGCTCCACCTCCGTTTCCCATGCCCTGAGCCCTATACCTGCCCTGGCCAGCTTCCACTGCCCGGACACTGCACCTCTCGGCCCCCTCTTCCGATCTCGGGGCCCTATACCTGCCCCAGCCAGCTTCTACTGCCCGGACACTGCACCTCTCGCCCCCCGCCTCCACGCTCAGGGCCGTATACCTGCCCCAGCCAGCTTCCACTGCCCGGACACTGCACCTCTCTGCCCCCGCTTCCCTGCCCAGGACAAATTCCACTGTCCGGACACTGCACCGCTCTGTCGCCGCGTCCCACGCTCAGGGCCCTTGACTTGCCCTGGCCAGCTTCCTCTGCCCACGGATGTGAATCTGCACTGCCCGGGCTTTCACTGCCCGGAATGTGAACCTACACTGCCCAGCTTACCACTGTACTTAGCAATGCCTGCTCCTTACCACTGTACTGAGCCAGCTGTGCCTGCTTCTTACCACTGTACTGTGCCAGCAGTGCCTGCGTCTTACCACTGCACTGAGCCAGCAGTGCCTGCTTCTTACCACTGCACTGAGCCAGCAGTGCCTGCTTCTTACCACTGCACTGAGCCAGCAGTGCCTGCTCCGCATCGCTGTACTGAGCCAGCTGTGTCTGCGTCTTACAACTGTTCTGAGCCAGCAGTGCCTGCTTCTTACCACTGCACTGAGCCAGCAGTGCCTGCTCCTCATCGCTGTACTGAGCCAGCATTGCCTGCTTTTTACCACTGTACTGAGCCGGCAGTGCCTACTTCTTACCACTGTACTGAGCCAGCAGTGCCTGCTTCTTACCACTGTACTGAGCCAGCAGTGCCTGCTCCTTATCACTGTACTGAGCCGCAGTGCCTGCTTCTTACCGCTGTACTGAGCCAGCAGTGCCTGCTCCTTATCACTGTACTGAGCCAGCAGTGCCTGCTCCTTATCACTGTACTGAGCCGCAGTGCCTGCTTCTTACCGCTGTACTGAGCCAGCAGTGCCTGCTTCTTATCACTGTACTGAGCCAGCAGTGCCTGCTCCTTATCACTGTACTGAGCCGCAGTGCCTGCTTCTTACCGCTGTACTGAGCCAGCAGTGCCTGCTTCTTACCACTGTACTCTGCCTCCTCTCTCCATGGTACTGAACCTGCCCTGCCTCCTCTCTCCATGGTACTGAACCTGCCCTGCCTCCTCTCTCCATGGTACTGAACCTGCCCTGCCTCCTCTCTCCATGGTAGTGAACCGGCTTTGCCTCCTCTCTCCATGGTACTGAACCTGCTCTGCCTCCTCCCTCCATGGTACTGAACCTGCTCTTCCTCCTCTCTCCATGGCACTGAACCTGCGCTGCCTCCTCTCTCCATGGTACTGAACCCGCTTTGCATCCTCTCTCCATGGCACTGAACCTGCTCTGCCTCCTCTCTCCATGGTACTGAACCTGCTCTGCCTCCTCTCTCCATGGTACTAAACCTGCTCTGCCTCCTCTCTCCATGGTACTGAACCTGCTCTACGGTTGTCTTCTTCTCTCCATGGAACTAAAGCTGCACTGCATGAGACATCTCCCTCAATGGTACTGACCTACAATGTTAGGGACACCTCTGCCCCCACATGCCCTGCCACGCCCCTTTCCGCATCCTTCGTCCCAAAAGACCCCGCTCTGGACCCCCAATGCTCCTTGTCCCTTCAGCTCCTAGCCCTCATGCCTACGCTGAATCCTCCGAGCTAAGTGAACTGAAGTTGTCGGCTCAGAGCTCTCTGCTCCTCTCGTCCATTGTTCTGAAGAAACCGGCTCTGAGTCCACTTGCTCTTAAGACCTGAAAGGACCTGATGGGACTTGTGATGATGCCACCTAGCTCCTAGACTAGAAGGTATCTGTTCCTAGACCCTACAGAGGCTTGCTATGAGCCCACCTAGCTCCTAGTCCTCAAGGGACTGGTCTCTGGTCTCACTGAGACTTGCCACAAGCCCACATACTTCCTACATCTGAAGGAACAGGTCCCGGATCCTGCTGGGACTTACGATTAACCCAACTAGCTCCTAGACCAGAAAAGACCTGCTCCTAGACCCTACGGGGTCTTGGTATGAGCTCATCTAGCTCCTAGTCCTCAAGGGCCTGGTAGTGGACCTGCTGAGACCTGCCAGAAGCTCATATAGCTCCTAGATCTGAAAGGACCTCTACGTGGTCCAGCTTTGACGGGCCACAAGCCCACCTAGCTCTTGCTGCTGAAGGGACCTGCCCGTGCCTGGTTGCCGTGATCCCATCTACACCACATCCTGAAGCGGCTTCCTCTGCTTTCAGTCCTGTTGCTCGTGTTTCTGTGACCCCCCTAAACATTTGGCTTCGAGAGGGTCCGTTTTGAGGTGGCATGAGGACCTGCTCTGAGCTATCCCATCGTCTCTGGTCTCGAGAGGCCTACTCCTCGCTTCCCCTGATCTGGAGGGGCTCTGAGGCGAGTGTTACCTAGTCTTCCATGGGCCTGAGAGGGTTTGCTTTCAACTCCTCCTCTTTCACGGAACCCCAGTGATTTCTGGTGAAGAGATGGCCTGTTTCATCCCCTGGTTTGACCCCTTCCAGGCCCTTATCTTTCCTTTGGTCCTGAGAGCCCCTGCTTTATTCTTCCAGCCTTTCTCTCTCTTCCCACCGCCATCTAACCCAGCCTGGACCTACATTCCTCCCCTGGTCTCCCTCTGAACTCCCCGAGAGCGCGTGCCCCTGCGCCTGCACAGTCCATGCTGACAGGTGCGGCACGTGACGGGCGCCCGCGCGCCGCCGGGAGTCCTCGACCCGGAAGTAGTCCGGCGATGAGGTAGGTGGGCGCTTCCCCGTCGCAGCCGATTCGCCAGGTGCTGGCGGCGGAGCGCGGTCCCCCGCCCGGGCGCCCACGACTCTGGTCCCTCTCCCGGAAGCCCCCTTCCGCCCGAGGCGGGCCCGGGCCGCGCGCTGGGCGCCCAGGGACGGTCACGTGCCCGCGGGGTGTGCGTGGAAGAGGAGGGAAGCATCTGTGCTCATCCGCTCTCAGGCCACGCGTGCCAGGTTTGCCGGCAACAGGTGCCAGAGCCGGCGATGCCCCTAGCGGGGAAGATGAGGGTGTGGCTGACGATGAGCCCTGTATACAGAGGTTGAAGTGCATAAGAAAAGTATAGCAACTGTGCTCCGGGGTGCAGCGCTGAAGGTCAGCCTTAACTGACCTGGAGCGGTCGTTTTTTAAACAAAAGTTTAGGAACTGTTACTGTAACGTTAAAAAAAGACTGGGGGCGTCGTTCGAATCAGATCCTGCCCACTCCAACCACTGCGCATAAGGGGATGTGCTCGTGATGTGCATCCGCTGCCTGGGCATAGCTTTTACTTTCGTGGTGGTCGGTGAAAGCGGTTTCACGCTGGTCAGTGATCCCATGCATACGAAAATGCCACCCACCAGCCAACTAAAAATAAATCGCCCACAACAGCCAAGTTTGAATGAAGGCAGCTCAAACAATACCCACCGTAGGGCTCTAGAACTCCAAGACTTCCCGCGGGAGTGAAGGAAGGAGGATACAGGAAGAACTGCCATGTTAGGAGCGTGGCCGGAAGTGGGCTGAGTGAGGAACATACAGGAAATGTGCAACGTGAAAGTGGGAGAGTGTGGAGGAGGCGGTAAGAGGCAGCCGTAGGCCGCTCGTGCCCGGTTCTATAGAGCAGCGATTACCTAGCCGTGGTGACTCAGACGAGGAGAGAAAGCTGGAAAGGTTGCAGCCGAAGAGCATTGTTTCCAACAGATCGTGTTCGCGACTGCCAGGGAACCCTCCCTCCACACAGCCTCCTTGATTTATTTTAGGACTTTTGTTGGGTTTGGTTAAAAGTCTTTTAACGCCTGGATATGGGGGTTGTCGTAAAAGTGAATCTTAACTGATTCTGTTGATGCAGGCAGCATATGTCCACAAAACACCAGAACCTCATCTAATCCTGTCCAAAAAGAAAGTAACCAACATCAGTGAATGCCGACCTATAAACCCACACTAGAGGCCAGCATGCCATGCTTTCCAAGTAGAGAGAACTCAGTAAATACTGTCCAACAAGACAATAAACCAGACACCCTGTGCTGTCCAACACGAAAATAACACTATTGAATGCTGTTCCACAAGAACATAACTGAGTGGTTCGCTTAATGCTGTCCAGCAAGAAAATAACTGTAATGCCCAGCTAGTGCTGCATACAAAGGAGATAGCAAACACCAACTGCTGCCCAACATGAAAATAACTCTAATGCCCAGCTAGTGCTGCATACAAAGGAGATAGCAAACACCAACTGCTGCCCAACAAGAACATAACTAAGTCAGTCGCTTAATGCTGTCCAGCAAGAAAATAACTGCAGCACATAGCTAATGCTGTCCAAATGGAAAATAATAAATGCTCACTGAGTGCTGTCCAACAAGAAAATACACAAAACGCCTACCTAATGCTGCCAATAAGGGAAGTAAAAAAACACGGAATGCTGTCCAACAAGAGAATAACCTGGACACTCACTGAATTACATAAACAAAAAACTAACATGCACTCTATTGTCTAACAGGCCCATATTTGAGTCACTTTCTTCGTACTGTTGAAGTAGCACATGCTTGAGTGAGTCATGAATGTTGTCCAACAAGAAACCAATACACATAGCTATTTTTGTCCAGCACGCACATGCCTGATGAACTTGTGAGATGACCAACAATGACATACCTGAGACTCTAAACATATGCTCTGCAACACATCTATTGAATCACACTGTAGTTGGATTTATATAGTGCCTGATAGCCTTGACAAGGCATAGAAGCATGTTAGGCGATGGGTAGCTGCTGGGAACTCGCCTGCCACCGTTCCAGTGCTCATGGCACGAGAGTTGGGAGCATGCCATTCCATGGGAGGCAGTTGCTGCCGGATTGTCCCCGGTGCTGGAAGTGTAAATAAAGCTTACCATACGAGTGCCTGTCTCGTCTTTTCAGTGGTGACGATCCAGCACCTGGTGGACCCAGTGTAAGGGAGGCCATCATCGTACCCCGTCCTGGTTTCTGCATGTGATTCCAGAAGAGCTGCCTGCCATTTTTAAAAGGAGTGTTTTGGCTATCACACTGTGTCTGCTACGGTAACGGGCACACAATCTGCTGGCAAATAAAGTCTGCATCAGTGGCCACATTAGGGAAAGGGCCAACCCACCATTTAAAAGAAGGAAAAGAGGAGCAGCGTAGGGAATATATATTGTCAGCCATTTTAGTGCATTTTTAAAATAAAAATAAGAGTTATTGGAAAATAAACCTAATTTATTTTTTGGGCAGCAACATAAGGAGTTTGACTCATGGATAAAGTGGCTGTACCGCCACCATTTTTTGCAACCCCGGGCACACCTCCGATTTGTTGGGGGCAAGGCTGGAAACCTTCGAATTCTATTTGGAAATCATAGAGTGTGATTCTCTTACATCTAAGAAGAAAGTGCTATTACTTTACAATCTCGGATCTGAGGGTGTAACATTCTCAAAACTCTAACGTTGGAAATTGTGATGGTACATGTAGGATCCGGGGAAGACAGACATCATGAAGTAATGGATGAATATGCTTCGGTTATATATACATTACACAAAAGGTTCAACCTCCGGAAATTGTGGTCCTGGAACGTCGTAGGTTTCTTCAACGCTCTCACGCACCAGGTGAACCCATTGATGATTTTGTGGATTTACATAGTTTACATGACTTTACATAGTGTAACTTGTCCGTCACGTGCAATTATTGTGATCTGAAGATGAAATCATAAAGGACCAGTTATTTGGAAAAACAAACAATTGCAAAATTCAGGAAAGACTATTGTCTACGGAAGATCCCAGTTTGGAAACTGCATTAATTATTGCTGGGAGTATAGAGCTTTCTAAGCATTGTGTGAACTAGATGAGTCTTGGACCAGGAAGTCAATTCCGTAGGTAAACAAGCGATCAAGAAAGTCGTCAAACCTTCGATGGACAAATCATACTCCATTGGCAATCAGTGCAGTGGCAGAGTACAAAGTGACAAGGCAGACGTGTCATGTTTTAGGTGTGGTAGTGGATTTACATGTAAGCTCGTATAAAAACTGCCCTGCTGTTAACCAGATGTGTTTAAGGTGCGGGTCAAAGGGTCAATTTTCAAGAATTAGCAGATCATATTGAAAGGATTATAGTGCTCCTGTGGTGAAGTCAATAGAGGAAGACACATCTGAGGATGAGGAAAATGTAATATGAATGTTGTCCAACCCAGGCAAAAGTGGAATTGCAAACCATGAGGTGTGTATGTGTGAGGCTAAGAGTGAGGAACCCCCGTTGGGTGACATTACCATGAATGTATCCAAGGTGAGAGTTATGGCGGATTCTAGCTCACCATTAACTTTGATTGGCAAATCAGAATTTGCAAGTTTAAATGTTCTTCACCTCCAGGAGTTGCACATCAAATATTTGCACATGGGGGAAAAAGAGTGGAGGTGACGGGGAAATTTGATGCGACCTTAGGTTTCTAGAACAAAAATGTGAATGACACTGTGCATGTAGCCAAAGAAGGGTCCAGCTTTTTAGGATGGAATGAGTAAAGGGATATAGATATAATTCCTGATCCTAATTATCCAGAGTTAATGTTATCTCTACAACTTCTGTTAGAAATATGTAAGGTGGATGTATGCAATATGGCTGAGAATAAATGGACTAGTACTTATCCTGATGTTTTTACAGATTGCCTTGGTCGCTTGAAAGGTTTCAAACATCGTATAATTTCCAGTAAGAATGCCAAGTTAAAGTACACAAGGTGCAGAGTGTGCCAATCAATTTGAGGGAGGAACTTAAGTTTGAATTGTAAAACTCTGTGACTTAGAGATCATCCAATCCATTGAGAGTTCTGAGTGGTTGGAAATCAGACGGGTCCTTTTGTGTCTGTTTGCGCGACCTTAATTCCAGTATCTGGGTAGAGTGCCAGCCACACCCTAATATCAAGGAGTTATTGTCCACCTTAAAGGGAGCTGCTTTCTGTACCACTCTTGACATGTCAGCACATATCACCATATAGAATTGTGCAATGAGGCTTCTTTTGTGACTCCTAAGTAGGCCTGGGCGGTGAACTTTGCTCTGTTCGCGGAGTTTGCAGAGTTTTCTGCACTCCACGAAACTCGCGGAGTGCAGAAAACTCCGCTTTGCGATGTGCAGCGGAGCTTTTTCCCCGCTCGCGAACAGTAAGTACACGAGCGTGAGCTGCCGCTCAGGTAGAATTTCTACCCGAGCGGCAGGAATACCAGCACAAACTGCAGTTCGCACTGCACACCCCCACTCGTGGAACTTCGCAGAGTTCCGCGTAGCAAAACTCCGCGAACTTCACCCAGGCCTAGAGTCCGAAGGGGGCATTCCGTTATAAGCGTATGCCGTTCGGACTTGCCCCTGCTTCTCAGTGTTGCACAGATTGATGAACAATTTATTTGCAGAAGTGCACGGAGCGACATATTTCCAGGAAGATGTGTTGATTTTTGGGAAAACGGAGAGCGCGTGACGCAAGGTTAGCGAGGGCTTTAAAATGTTAAAATGTTCAGATTTGACCTTAAAAAAGACAAGCGCAGGTTTTCCTATGATGGAGTCGATTTTTTGGGGCACCAGATATCTAGCAAAGGTGTTGAACCTAAGATGAAGATTCTAAAAGCTGTTGAGCAGGCACTCACACCCAGCAGTAAGGATCCGCTCACGTCCTTTTTAGCATTGATTGATTACTGTGCAAAATTCTTGAAGAATTTTGCATTCAAAACAGCAGGTTTACTAGAGTTAACAAAAAAATACAAAGTACATATGGAACAATGTGCATGGTATTGTGTTTAAGACAATAAAGAAAGACATTGTGTTTGCCAAACCCCTTCAACCATTTGACACTCGTGGTCAGTGCATTATCATTACTGATGCTGGCAACCATGGTTTGGGTGCAGTCCTAATGCAGAAGAGAGAAAGTGGCAAAGAGGAAATTGTGGCGTTTGTATTGAGACCACTTTGTGGATTTAGATTTGTTTAGTATTGTCAAAGGTGGTAGAGCAACACCACGTACTGCTAAATGGCAGTACCGAATGCAAGAATACCAGTACCAATTGGAACATGTGCCCGGGGTCTGGAATTTCGCAGCTGACTGTCTTTCCAGGTTACCGGTAGTAGAGATTTAGAACGTAGATAAAGGTAAAGATGAAGATGTGGAATTTGCATGTGCAGTGAGCGTCGTCACTTCGGGGGTGTTGACTGAAGAAGAAGGGCAGGTTGCCACCTCCAAAGACAGAGTGTTGCAGGATGTGATGAAATGTGCCACAGATACATGACCCAGTGCACGCGGTATGAAGGAGGATTTGGTTCCATATTAGAGATCTGCGAATGAGTTATCCATCGTAAACGGTATCATTGAGATATGAACGGTTGGTGGTTCCTATGGAAATGAGGTCGAAAGTGTTGGATTTGGCACATGAAGGTCATGTTGGAATGCGTGCAATGAAGCACCGCATGAGAAAGGGCTTTTGGTGGCAGGGAATGGACAGAGCTGTTGAACATTGTGTGAGGGAGAGTAGTGTGTGTGTTTTGAGCGATAAGTCGCAGGTCACCGTGACGTCTCCCATCATTCCTGTAGTCAGTAATGGAGTACCTTGGCACAAGTTGGCATTCGATGTGTCTGGTCCTTTTGAGCTGTTTGGTAGTTTGCCTTAATATGCCTTGACTACATGTCTAAGTGGACAGAGTTAAAAATGTGTTACTAGATTCAATTCTAGAACAATCACTTATTTTTTCCAGGACACTCATGAGAGAGGGTTTTCTGGCAGAATTAGTGACCGACAATGGTGGTCAATGGATCTCCAGTGAAATTAATGAAGTTTTGAAATCTAATGGTACCCAGCATATGAGGACATCATTGTACCATCCCATGCACTTGTTGAGAGAGTGAATCGTGCGGTGAAGGACCCATTTCAGTTAGCCCTAGTTAAAGGCATACATTGGAAAGAAGCTGTGAAGGGCAGGTTGTGTGCTATGAGAACCACCCCACGTGTTAGTACTGGGGTATCACCTTTTACCTTGTTGAGAGGCAGGTTCACGTTTGGACAGGGAATGGATGGACAGGAAAGGGTTGGATGGGGTGAATGTGAGTGGTGCTCTGGATATGTGAACATGTGTGCAAGGGAAGTATGTTTTTCAAGGGAGCCAATATAGGGGATGTAAAGTTCAAGCTGGTGATTTGGTGCGGATTCCAATTCCTAGGCAAGTGTATAAGGGACAATCTAGGTTCTCACCACCTCATTGTGTAAAGGAGGTAAAGAATCGAGTTGTGATTTTAGAGAACTGTTCTGTGTGCAACAAGAGCAAGGTGGTAGTGGTACCTAAATCCAAAGAATGGGGATGGGGCAGCCTCAGGGGCTGGTGGAGTCTTCTAGTGTTCGAGAGGGTCGCCCTAATTCAGGCGAGAAATGGATGTTCCTCAGAAATGTAATGCTTTTGTGATGTAGTTGGTTCTGTTCGTGTTCCACTCCGTGCCCAGTATTTAGGAAGTACATTTACACACTTATGTTACAGGACTGGCAAGATTCGTTGAATTTGGGGTTTATTTTTTCCATTTCATGTAACTTGTCTATGTGCAATCTTTTGACACATTAATTTACTGCAGTTTTAAGGTTCGTTTCATGCATGTTCCTGTAACTGGTTATTGTGCATTTCACTCAAGATTTGTGTACCATAGTCCCTTTGTGGGTATTTTGGAAGGAAGGGGCATGTGTTGGGGACTCAGCCTGCCACGTTCCAATGCTCATGTCACAAGAGTTGGAACATGGCAGGAGCTCCAGGGAATGAGTGGGCCATTCAGTGGAAGGGTTCCCCGGTGCTGGAAGTCTGAAAGAAGCTTACCATATGAGTGCCCGTCTTGTCTTTTCAGCAGCTCACCACACTGTGGGTGAAGGCTTGGGTTGAAATGTGTTGAATTGCACGGTGACTTATGTGGAAGCCCTCAAATCATGCTTTCCAAAGAGAGCACTGATGGAACAGTCACTGAGTGCTGTCCAACAAGAAAGTCACTGAGTCGTTCACCTAATGCTTTCCGTCAAGATAATATTCAACCCGTTCCTTGAGTGCTGTCTAGCAAAGATGTGCATGAGACTCTCCGTGCTGCAAAAAAAGTATATACTTGGGACAGTCGTGTAATGCCATCCACAAATGCTGGTACCCGATGAACGGAGTTACTGCCGTGTAGTTGGAAGACATGCGAGACGCTCACTGCATGCTATCAAGCTCATAAAATCCCCTAGATATCCAGCTTATGCGGCCGAACAGGAACTCACCTTAGGTACTGGCATGCTGGTATCCAATGAGTACATATGAGAAACATTGATGCCATGCTGGGCAATAGGTATAAACCTCAAGCCCTCAGCTAACACTGCTCACCATCAGTACAGCATGTGGCTATCCCAATCATGGCCCTGGACTAGCCCACATGGCTAGCGCCCGCTATATAAATACATTTGAAAAAATGCGTATATAAGAACATAACCAAGGCCTTTGACTATTGCTCTTCAACATGGACTTCTCAAGGAGCGGGGCGTCATTCCACCCACCCATTCCACCCCTCAAGTATTCTGCCCGCTTTAAAGAAGTGCAGAGAGGTGACTCCCTGTTCCTGTGCCAATTTACATCTCTGCAGAGGAGTTGCACTTCCATCCTCCTGCCAGGAGACACTCGCAACCCGGTGGCAGATGGAAGTACCCTCCCAGCTTGGCTAAACACAATACCTTAACGTTTGATCTATCTCCAAACTGGCTCTTGCAGCACCGTATTTCAGGGGAGCATTGTATTTGTATAAGTGACCAACTTGACAGAGTTACTTTCACTTTTTGTTACAGTCTTGTTTAATTCCTAAGTTAGAAAGGATTCTATTCTGCAACTCTAAAAAAAAAAAAAGCCACAATTAATATTGAGGTAAGTATTTTTATGCCCATTGCTGCGTTGCCTGTTGGTAGCAATTACAGAGCTACAACTTCACTTAGACTGGCACCAGTCTGTCATGGCTCAAGTCTACAAGAAATGAATAATTCGCTACCCAAAGGTTTACAACCTCACATGTGTCTGGATTTACTCTTTTTCGGATTTACAAACGTTTTTGTGGTTAGGTGTGTCAACAAGCTTCCAGGTGAACTCCCGGAAAACTCTTCCTTAAATTACCAATTGTGCCAATGTAGAGGTGCTTCCACTTGTGCAGTGGTGCATGGCATAGCTCGGGACTGTATATCAAGAAATGGCATCACATTTGGGCCACAGCATTTTGTTGTCTCCATATTGAAAATCTTTTCCCCTCAGAGGAACCCCTTTATCTCCACCCTCATCACGTTTGGATCCCTTACCACCCCACTCTTCCTTGAAATGGAACTCCTCCTGCCCATGCTAGGAGGATATTTGCAACATGTCCACATTGGTCAAGGGTTGGAGAGGACTTGTGAATACCCGCATGCCTTTACGGTTGTGGATTCTTGGCAACTCCCAGATCCTGTGAGTAAATTTACTCATTCAAAACACTTTGTGCAAGTAAATTCCTTGATGTGACCAACGCCAACTTTAGGGAATTGCAAAAGTAGTAGTGTTTTTGCTCATAGAAAAGGCTGCTTGCACTTATAAGCTAAACTTGCTTGATCTGAACTTTGTGACTCTGCCCTCAGTTTTGTTCTAGCCACAGGGTAGGAATGACTCCTTTTGTATATATTGGCTAGTCTTCTGAAAATGGTAGAGAAAGATGTCCGGGCTGTGTTGAGAGCGTGCGCGACCACCATTCAGCAGTCAACACACTGAGCCTTGGTCTCATGGTCCTTGGTCTCCAGAGCATCGCCCACGCAAACAAAATGTTCCATTTTACTCGTTCTCGAGCAACCAAGTGACAGCACATCTGGGCAGTTTCCTCAGCACCTAAACTGCCCTCTTGGGTTCCTCAGGGGTAACGTTTGTGCTTCTGCAATTTGAATGTTTTCTCAAACCTTTGATGGCCTTGCTCAAATGTGTGTCTTGTGCCAACGACACGTGAATCACACTCATAACTGAGGGTGTTTCTGAGAAATACAGCATGCTATTCCTTTGCCTGACAGAGCTGGAGCCTTGTATGAGTCAGAGCACTTTAGAGTTCAGTGTTTCGAAGACTGCAGTTATCAATTTGTGGGATCCAGAAATGTCTCACTCCTACATTTTCTGAGCAAGAGACTTCCCCTTGGTGAAAAAAGTGAAACATCAGAGGCTCTCATTTCATGATATACTGTCAGTTGATCTAGAAGTAAAACTTGATGAATAACATCACATTTCATCTCCAGTGTCTTCAAATTAATGTTCACATGATGCCAGCAAATCTTGGAATACAGATTATTGGAGCTATAGTCAGTTCTAGGCTAGATTATGTTAATGTCTTCTATATAGGTTTCTTCAAAACTCCTTGGTAAAGTATAGAAAGTGCAAAAGAGGGGGTTTATCTATCTATAGGTCACAAGAGAGGAAGCCTGGTTTCACAAGCAAGGAAAAGTTTGCTGCGGCTCCCAATCGATGGCGGGTTAAAGTTTGAATGTACGTGCCTTGTCTCCAGATGCTAGCATGGGTTAGCTCAGCGTATTTACAAGAATACGATACTTTCTTAAAGCACAGTAAAGGCACTGGGATCATATGCTAACCTTATTTCTGTCACCCATGGAGGAATATATGCTGGAAGCCTTCGGATCTTAATTTTAGAACTGTGTTCCAAATGAGTTACAGCCACAAACATCTCTGCATATTTAAATCCAAAATCGAAGGCCCACCTGTTTTAATTCAGGGCGGCTCCTATAGGCAGGCATTGTAAACCCAGTGCCTAGAGGCGACTTGTGTGGCATAATATGCTAAGCGTGTGTGTGTGACTTGCCTAGTTTGTCAAGGTTCTACCACAAATATGACTATTCCCTTTAGAGAGCACTGGACCACTCCCCACAGGGATTCCCTCTCACTACCTCAGTACCACATCTTGTTTATTCCCTCTGTGAAATACCACCACCTACCACAGGCAGGGTTATACCTTCCAAAGAAGGGATGGCGTGTGCTCAGCAGGGGTATGCTCTACATTGAACCACTACAATTAGCAGGGCAATTCACTCAGAGGAATACTGCAGAGACATGCTTGGACTGTGTTTGCTAAGCCCACAAAGAGGCAATTCATTCAACAGTTGTCCAACAGTTTGTCCCTCTCACTAGGCACCTTACATTATGAAGGATCTCATTCAGATGTTAGCCCTGGCATTTTCTGTAGTTTTATCGGGGATGGATTGGCCCTAAATTCATCATGGTTCCTGAAAGTTATTTTCTGACAATTGTTTCTCTTTGTCACTGAGTGTGGAGGACTGGACACTAAGGTCTGCTGGGTCCCCTTCTTGATTGCCCACAGAAAGGGTGACTCTTCCCAGGAGCCAAAGTGCCACCCTGCACAGAATAGTACAAGTAACTTATGCCAAGTGCATCCATAGGTGGGCCCAGGGTATGAGGAAACAGCCACAAAGGGGCTAAGTCCTACCACATCTTGTACTTCTTGATTGAAGATGAATGCTGAAGAAATCCTCAAGGCACCAAACTCCCCCTGACACCGGAAGGAAAAAAGAGCCAAACAGGAATTCCAGGCGTAGAAATCCAGAAGATCGAATTGTTTGAATAAAAAATCTGGGGCAAAAAGAGTAACAAGGAAAATAAGTGAACAAATGTGGGATTGTGAGGCATCTTCCTGCCATGATTGGCTCCTTCTATATAATTCCACAAGGAACAGACATCACAGGAGAAGTCTGTGCCTCATCTTGGATTGGGAACCTCCAGTAGCATATTATGGACACACTGCTCTCTATGGAAGGGCTGCATATTTAAGGCTTGTCTACACCTCTTCTCAGAAAGTCATAACATTTGTTTGATAATCAAATGAGAGCAAGATTGATATCCCTCATTACACGCTGGATTCCAAAGTCCCTCCTCTGTCCTTTGAGCAGGGCACTCCATGCACTTTAAGCAGGGCACTTCATGCTCTTTAAGCAGGGCACTCCATGCACTTTAAGCAGGGCACTCCATGCACATTAAGCAGGGCACTCCATGCACATTAAGCAGGGCACTCCATGCACTTTAAGCAGGGCACTCCATGCACTTTAAGCAGGGCACTCCATGCACTTTAAGCAGGGCACTCCATGCACCTTGCGGGACACCCCTACGGGTAAGGACGTGTGTGGGGATACCAGAAGAATCTGCGTGGCGGCGACACTCAGTCATGCGCTGATCAAACCTTTCAGGATCCTGCTGGTATGAGGAGCACTTCTGCCCATGTTGAACACACACCGTCTTCTGTGGGCTCCTGGCACTGCAGGCGGCACAGGGTGGGTCCTCTCCGCTTTCTCAGGCAGAGTTGCAGAGCGGGGCCCTGACTCATTGGCTTAGAGCATTGCCCATTCTCTGCTGCAACAACTCATCTTCTGTGCCTGTTGCAGGCTCATTGGAACCCTTGAATTCATTTAACAATGATAAAGTTTCTTCAAATGTAGTACATTTTATGATCCTCCCCCTGCAGCCCCATCTCATGCGTGTTTGCCGGCTAGCTTATTTTGTTCCTGTTTGGAGTCATGGCTTTGGCATGATTCTCCATATACACGGAATGTACCATCTGGGCAGGGGCCCGCCACCTTTAACTGTCTAAATAAATCTAAAGTGCTTCCTAAGTCACACTGCATCCTTTCCCCAAAATCATGGGAGTAGCCGAAGTAAAAGTATATGCGACTTGACCAAGGTAAATCACTAGAGATGAATAAAACAATTTAAAAACAATCAAACCACTTCAACTTGTCACGGTTGCAGATAAAAGGCAGACTTTGGAGACACAAGAAATAACATTGGGGTTCCAGTTACAACTGATGTCACTGTTGACACCAGTCGCTGAGCTCCAGACTGCATGTCCAGCTGTTCTTTACATGATGGTAGTGGGGAGCGTCAGGAGGACGGTGGGAGCATCAAAGCGAGCGTGGGTGCTAGAAATGTAGGCGATGAGTGATACGAGACCTGGGAGCCGTAGGCAGCATCGAGGGTGCTGGTGAGTCCATAGCGCTTCCTACTGCAGCTCTGGACACTAAATCAGCTCTAGCCCTTGGTTGAACTTTCTTTCTACACTGCCCTTTTCTAATCAAAATCATTGGGATTTAAGGGGTAACATCTCAATCACTTTGATATTCAAATGATCTTAAAGGAATTTGGTGGTAGACCACTCCTGCTCAGGCAAGCAACCGTGATGTAGAATGGACCAATTTATGTTAACAGTTTCATTTCCCCTCATGTCTCTGAACTGAAATGTTATGTCTGAAACCGAAATGATGTTCTGAAAACGATAGGTGGTCTAAACATACACTTTGATTACAGATGACCAGTGTTAGATCCTCTGTATGTGTATCAGACTTGATTCCAAGTGACGGCCCTGGAGCACCACGCGAGTGAGCGATCAGGAAACTATTTACACTATATTGTGCCTCTGCTAGAGATGTAGAGCTGGTGAATTATATTTCAATCCTCAATTATATGTAATATTGACTGCTTTATGCAGTACCACGGTGCAGCTATGCCGACCACATTTGCCCAGTTACATTCCAACCTATCCTGGGTAGTCGCAGTAAAGTCTGGTTTGGGTTCGTCACTGTTGCCCTGCCACATGCCTGTTGTGAAAGGATGATTCCGCATTGACTGTCTCTGCATCACTGTGTCATGGAGTTAAAATCTATTGAATGAACATATAGCAATCATTAATAATAATGATTTAAGTTTGAACTTATGGCCAAAGAGCACACAAGCTGTGGTAGCTTGATATGAACATTGGAAGAGTTGATGTCATTATTGTAACATTATGCTATAGGAAAGACATATTTGTTAACCGTATATTAAATGGGATTAGTGGACATCCATAATGTCTTAAGTGGTTCTTCCCTGTGTGGAGCTAATTGGGACTAAAGGAAATTGGTCAGGGAACTAGTGTGATGCGGATCGACTGAACTCATATCAGGATTCAGGCAGGTACTCCAATAAAGCGCTGCTGTGGACAGCAGCGGAAGGAAGCAGGCGTGCAAGTGAGAAAAACATGGCCGACATTGGTGATGGAGAATGGTACTTGTGATGAAGAATGATACTTTTTTTAAAATTTGTTTTTTTTATTTAACAACCGGAACAAAAGTGAAGTCAGTTAAAGTGCGTACAACCAGATCCACATGTATATTGTACACAATCATAGCACAAGCTACTTTCAAAACATATAGAATAATATAGAAGCAATTATGATGATGTACTTGTTATAAAGGCGCTTGTGGAGGAGGTAAGAAGGTTCCTCCTCAAGCAGTGTGGTGGGCCCTGGGTGTATCATGTAGAAACAAAAGATGAGTAAAAAGCGAAGCATCAATGTCCATGAATCTCGTGGTCCTGGTTATACGCCTGGTATCCATCGTCCAATGGATGTGGGGGGCCGTGGGTCAGTCATGGTGCTGCTGTTTCTGACTGAGAAATATAAAAGCATTTCTAAGTCTGTAAAGTATTTCTCCTGCCTTGCAAAAGATATCATGCTACATTTTTTAAAGTATTACTGCTTTGAAAACTGTTACTTACCAGAAGCTGAGTATTTCTTGGTTCTAGAAATAAAATAAGAAAATAATATTTTGTTATACAAAACAATTCATCTGGATTCAGTCGTTGAGTTTGTGTAATCATTTTTGCCTGAGTGAGTATAACAAATGCTTAACACAGCCCTCTGATAAGCCTAACTGTTTGACCAAACTACCACAAATAGAGCTTTTAGTAGTACCTACTTGAGCCTCTGTAAGCCTTTGGGGATTCATTGGACTCTGTGCACACTATACCTTACTTTGGTATAGTATGTACAGAGCCAGCCTCCTACAATTCTCCCTTCTAAAAAGAGGCGGTTGAGTTAATTTGTACAAATGAGTAATTAACTAAGTTTAAGTGTGTATTTATTACTGAGTGGTGGGACATAGTTCAGTTAATTTGTATTATTGATTAGTTAGCCACAGTTGAGGTTACTTGCATTATCAACAATGTCAAGAAAAGAGCCACTGTTTAGATTTCTTATTGCTATTGAAAAACAAGACAAAGTTACGTTTATTTGTATTATCATATAGCGAGTGAGGGTGGTTTCGGTTAATTATTTCAGGTAGTGAACAATGGTTTAATTGTTTGTGCTGTAAGAATTTAAACTGTTGATTTTATGTATTATTGATAGAAGAGCTATGATTGAGTTTCTTTGAGTTATCAAGTTACAGACCACAATTGACTTTATTTGTATTATCATCTCGAGCCGCAGCTGAGGTCATTTGTATTATTTAGCAAAGAGTCACGGTTGAATTTATTTGCATTGTTTAGTGATGTGCCACGGTTGAGTATACTTGTGTTCCCAATCACTTGAGTTTATTTTCACTATTGAACACTGTTGAACTATGAGACATGGCTGAGATTGGATCACAGACAGAATATCGGCCACGTCACAAATATCGGGGACACAAATATTGAGAAGGTAAGTACAGGTTTACTATTCTTAACTCCACATCTACGTACTTTGACAATATACATATCCTCAAGGTTAATCTATGTGGAGTTATATATAGTAAAACTTTGCTTACATATAGAATCACACCTTAATGATATTTTTGTCCTCGAGATTCTTGACACAGTATTTTGTCAACACAATAATTTTTCTCAGATATTTTGTCTGCACACCGTTGAGTTTTCTTTGCCTTTTTTAACACCATTGAACAATGAGCCATGTTGGAGTTCATTTCCATTAATTGATGACATTCCACAGTTCAATGAATTGCACTGTAAAGTAACAAGCCGGAGTTATTCCTATTATTGAATATTGAACCCCTTCAGAGATTGGATTGGATTATTAAGTAATGAGCCACTAGTGAGGTGTTTGTAATATTTACTGACCATCCATCACAATGTTTATTTATATTAAAAAGCAACAATTCACAGTTGAGATTTTTAAGAGTTATTGACCAACAAACCAAGTTGAAAGTTGAATTTCTGTGTGTTACTAAGGTAACGACTGCAGATACGTTTGGAATAGAAAGTAATGACCCACAATTGAGTTAAATTCATTAATCAAACTACAGCTGAGTTTGTTTTACTAAGTGATCAACCACTTACCGAATACTAAGCCACTGTTGAATTTATTTGTGTGAAAAGTCATATTTGAGTTCCATTGCATGATTGAATGATCGCGTAATGATCCATCATTGAATTCTTAAGCGACATCACATGGTTTAATTTGCTTATATCGTCAAATAACAAGCCACAAACATGATTGTACTGTTCAACAATGAGCAAAGTTAAACTAATTAGTAATATTCAGTGATATTCAGTAATGGGTCATAGTTAACTTTTTTATTTGTATTATTTAGAAAGGAGCTCTGGTTATGTTTATTTGTAATGTTAATTTCCAAATCTTGGTCATGTCTATTCACATTACAGATTAATAAGCCACAATTCTATTTGTTTATTGAGTAAAAAGCAACTATTGTGTTTATTGTGTTATCAATTAGCAAACCATACCTGAGTTTATTTGTATTATTGAATAAGGCACCTTGGTTGAGGTAATTTGTTTTATTGAGTAAGGAGCCACGGGTATGTTTGTTTGTGTTATTGAGTAACAAGTCATGTTGTGTTTCTATTTTCGAGTAAGGATTTGCAATTGAGTTTATTTGTAGTGAGTTGCAGTTGATGTCTTTTTTATATTTAGCAAGGCACAATTGATTTTATTTCTATTATTGCATAATGATCTGTGGTTGAATTCATTGGTGTTAAAGGGAAAGGATCTACGCTTGACTTCATGTGTATTATTGAGTAAGGCACCACTTGTGGGTTTATTGGTATTGATGCAGAATAAGAAGCCAAGTGGTTGAGCTTAATTGTATTATTCAATAAAGACTCTCAGTTGAACTGATTTGTGTATCTGAGTAGGGAGCTGTGGTTGTGTTTATTTGTATTATTTAGTAAGGAAACAGTGGTCTGTGTTTACCTATTATTGAGTAGGGTGGCATATTTGACCTAACGTATACTACTGAAGTAAGAATCACTCTGAGTTCCTTTATATGATTGAGTTGGGACCAAAGGCTGAATGTATTTGTATTATTGACAAAAAACCCATTGCTAAATTCATTTATATGATTGAGTTTTGAGTTTATTTGTATTATTAAGGAGAAATGGTTGAGTTTATGTGTGTTATTTAGTAAACAGCAAGAGTTGGGTTTATATGTATTATCAAGGATACATAGGTGAATTTATTTTTATTACTGAATAAGGAGCCTTGATTGAGTTAATTTATATGATTACATAAGGCTCTAATGCTATGTTTATTTGCTGTGCGAGTAAAGAGCCTCAGTTGACTTTAATCTACTATTGGATAGTATAATATGGAGTAAGGTGCTATAGTTGAATTTGATATATTACCGAGTAAGGAGCCAATGCTGAGTTTATTTTGATAAGCATATTTTATTAAGTTTTCATTGGCCAACAGAATAGGCAAGAACAAAAGGAAACAAAAACACCAAGAGTAGAGCTTCAAGTCAATCAACCCTCCTCCCGCCCCCCTGACAGCTTTAGGTCACATGATTTGCGAAGGATTCTAATGTGGATGTTAGATCATAGTAGTCCCACCATTTACAACAGATTTTTTTTAACTTTGTGGGGCACGCCCTTGCAACATATATCGGGTTCCTCTAGTTTTGCAAACCAGTCCATCTCAGCAAGTTACTGTTTCATTATTGCTGGGGAAGGTTGTTTTCAAGCACGGGCAATGTCAATCTTGGTGATCAAAGTCGCTATCCTGATTAAGGATCTGTCTCCCCGGGGCCCTCCTAGACCTTCCAGTAGCTCCAACAGGGCTACTATGGGAGTTAATTGTATAGGGGTGGCCAGTACTGCCGAAATGGTAGTGCCAGTCCGGGACCAGTGGGATGTCAGTCTGGGACACAGCTATCTCATATGAAAAAAATCTGCTTCCAAGGATTGACAGCAAGGATATCTGGGATCAGTGATGAGGTGGGCACGGCCAAGTCTTTGGGCCATCATGTAGGTTTGGTTGAGATAGTTCAACTGAATCAATCTCAGTTGGGCTGATATTGTCAGTTCCCTGGGAGCCATATAGGCCTCCCTCCATTCCACCTTATACCAGTCCCCATCCCAGCCGTCCCATCGTGGCCGCAGCGAGTCCAGGGATCCTGGGGTGTTAGTCATTAGTGCTTGGGATAGTTGGGAGATTCCCTTATCACCTAGTCTCCCAGATGGGCCACGAGGGGATTGAAATCGGGGCGGTCCTGTAGTTCTGTAGAGTAGGAGTCAAGAGCATGGGGAATCTGCAGATATCCGTGACACTAGGTGGTAGAGAGAGAGAACTGCAACTTTAGTTTGATGAAGAAACACATGTTGGATCCGCACCAAACATCAGCTAAGGTAGAGATGCCTCTGCGGTCCCATCGCAGAAATCCCTCGAGTCGAGCTAGTTGTTCCAGTCAGCAGCCCCTACAGAGGGAAGTTTGCCCTGTTAGGTCCCTGTACTAACCCATGAAGCGTAGGGCTCCCAGCCACACCAAGATCAGCACTTCAGTCACCTCTGGTATGGTAGAGGGGAGTGGGAGCCCATATAGGTAGCACATCAACCCGTCTAGCCCCAGATCGCTATGCTCTAATTGGTAGGATGGGTCGTTCCAGCCCTGGTCAGCCAGTCATTTATGACCAGGAGATGGGTCGCCCAATAGTATGGTGACTGTCCACTGCTCCAATTCCATCCTCATAAACGGAACAGCGACATATGTTCTGAGTTATTCGGGGTGGGCGCCCGACAAAGAAAGGTGCAAAGTAAAGATGCTGTTTCCATGAACCAGGAATTAGGAATATGGAGTGGGTAGTTTTGCAGTATGTGTAGGAACCACAGCAGTACCATCATTTCTATTAGTGCGACTCTATCGCAGAGGTTCAGTGGCAGATTGCGCCATGCATTTAGGCTGCTTTTGGTGCTCTTGACGAGGGGTGTCAAGTTGAGGGCACTGGTAAGTTCAGGCATGGTTGCCACATGTATTCCTAGATATTTGAAGCTGGGTCACCGGGGACGGATGCCCGAGTTTCAGTTCACAGACGCGGAGTCGCCTCGCAGGGGGACAAGGAGGAACTTTGTTGTATGAAGACACAAGCCAAAGGCCTCCTCGACCAAGTGAAAAGGTCTGAGGGCCCTGGGCCCCTAAGTTGCCATGTTCCCCAGACAGAGAGCAGCGTCATCGGCATACAGTGTAATTCTATCCTCTGAGGTGTGTGGCCACAGCCATCTTTCCAGCTCTTCATCACAAAGGACCAGCGGTGCCAAGGGCTCGATGGCCAGGGCAAAAAGCGGTGGGGAAAGGGAGCAACCTTTTCCAATTGGAAATGTGTCAGATAACGTCCCGTTAATGTGGGCCAGGGCCATGGGGTGGAAATATAGAAGAGAGGTCATCACCTGAAAATGGCAACAAAAGCCCATGCAATGCTGGACTGCTGCCAAGTAGTCCCAGTCAACAGTATTGAATGCCTTTTCGAATTCGTCCAAAAACAGTGCTAGGTGTCTTGTCAATTTACCCATGTGGGCCAGAGCACAGTGTTATCATTGGATACAAGGCCGGGTAATATGGTGTGGCATGAAGCCCCATTGATAGGCAGGGAGGATCGAGTGAAGCCTGGTGGCCAAAATGTTTGCCTAGATTATAATATCTGCATTAATTAAGGATATAAGGCGATAGGATCCGCAGTCCAGAGAGGGTTGGGTGGTCTTGGGAATAACATCTATAGTCACCAAATCTAAGTCTGCAGGGAAGGACCCTTTGTCAATGGCCTCAGTGTACAGTTGGGTGGGGAACTGACTGTTGGCGGAATGTGGAGTAATACCCAAGAGGTATGCTGTCAGGGCCAGGGGGTTTCCGGGCTTTAAGGTCCCTGATGGTAGTGTGGATTTAATCATCTGTAATTGGTTTGTCTCGTGCAGCTCATTGGGCCACCATCAGAGATGGTAGCGGGACGTCATTGAGGAGTAGTGGATGCATTCTATATGAGCACGTGGGTCACTGGCGTGGAGCCGCTGGTAATAGGCTGTAAATGCTACCATAATACAGGGGCAGTCTGGGTCACAGAGCCAGAGTTGTCAGCCACAGTGGGGGTGAAGTGGGGCGCGATGTCCCGGGATGCAAGTCTATATATTAGTGTCCCATTTTTGTCACCGTGCTTATAAATACATAGAGAGGTTGCTCTCCAGCACGGCAGGCCTCGTTTGAAAGTAGGTGTCGGAGTGCAGTTCTGTCTATATCTAGTTGGTGGGGGATTGTTTCAGTTGCTGCTTGGGTCACCCTGGCCTCATTATCAAGGATGCGTGCCCCTAGCTTGACAATGTTCCTTCTTTGTGTTTCAGATAGCTACTCGTCTGCCCCCATATCATGGGTTTGCTAGCCGTCCATTGAGAACCTGAGTCCAGTATTAAGATCAAAGTAAGATGTGAGCTACTCAGATAAGTGGTCTATCAATCCCTCATCTGTCAGGAGCTAAGCATTGAGAAGCCACATAGGGCGACCAGAAAAGCTTGGGCCTGCCAGCCAAAGGACTTGTGGGGAATGTTCAGGCACACCCCTGGGGAGCATTGATCGGTAGCCGGAAGTAAAATATAGTCAATCCGGGACACCGAACGTATGGAAGCCAACACATGTGAGTAGACTTTTGTTTGTGGATTCCATGTCCTGCAGGCATCGCAAAGGCCCAGTGAGGTCATCCATCCCATGAGGGCACAGGCTCGGGTCCGTCTGTGCTATGAGACCGGGTCAAGGACGTCTGAGAGTGGGTCTACCTACGGTGAAGTCACCACCAAGAATTAGGGAGCCAGAGGGCAGGTCAACTGCAATTTGGGTCATGTCTCGGAGTGTCCGGGTTTGCATGTGTGGGGGGATATAAATGCTAAAGACAGTGTATTGCCTACCTTCTAATCCACCCGCCACCCCCACGTATCTGCCCTATCCACCATAAAATGTCTGGGTTATAGCAAGGGGGACGTTTTCGTGAAGAAGTCTCAACTGACCCCGGGAGTCATGAGTGAAGCCCGCATGGTAGATTTGGGTGTACCAAACCTACCTAAGAAGTAGCATTTGGTACTCAGGAGGTGAGTCACGTGCAGTAAGACTATGGGTGGTGTTGGTGGAGAAATTTGAGAACCGATGTGTGCTTAATACAGTCTAAAAGACCAGGAGAGAAGGGTGTTTTACGTCATGGGAGTGGATGAGCTGTGGCATGTGTAGGGGTCAGAAGAAAAGCAGGTCAGGGCTCTTCCGAGAACGGGCAGCGTCGAGAAGCAAGACATATAAGGAAAACAAAAAAGCAAGGAAACATCATGAAACAAATAGACATAACCCACATCATTACCCCCAACTCCTCCCGACCCCACGCCTCCACCCCAGAAGTATCTATCGCCCTAAAACAATCCCTAGTGAACAGTGAGTACATAATGGGGCCTCCGATGAAGTAGGAGACCTCCTCCATTCCTCCTCCATACAGACGCTTAAACATAAAGCATATCTGCAGCAACGGCATCTTGGGTCAAATATGAGATCTGAGCAACACGGAGAGTCCATATGTTCAAGGTGATGGCATCAAGGGTGCTGCTTCTCCATGTGCATTGTTGTCTCCCGGTATCTGTATATGGCCGAGCAGCCAGGGGGCTGCCTCATCCCCGGGGAGGCTGTGATGTTGGGTAGTCAGAGTCTGATGATGCCGGGGAACGAGGATGGCCACCCATGCCGCCCCTGGACCTGCGGCGTCGGCAAGAATGGGAGGGGGCTGTAGCCTTCTGTGAAGCAGCTAAGGACCCTGGTCCTGAACGTCTGGAGTAATTATGGCTGCAGAGGGTCCGCTGCTCGGTAGCCCACTTCCAGGTTGCCTCCAAGGTGTCGAAGAAGTGAGTACAGGAGTTGTGTACCACTCTGTGTGGCGGGGAAGAGCAGAACATAGGGAAACGACATAGCTCTAAATTTTTGCTTCGCTGCATCAAGGATTTACATTGCTGTTGGGTCGCCTATGTGCAGTTGGGAAATATCATGATTTTTGATTCATTGGTATGAGAGCATTTCTCAAGGCACAGGCATCGCGCATATCCGTGTCGCGGTCTCTGTAGTTGGGGACATAAATAATCATTGGATGTGGGGGGGCCCAAGCAGAGGCCTTGGCACCAGTGAACCGTGGGCCCGCTCCACCACAAACCATGTCAAGAGGGAGCCCTTTGGGATCCAGAGCGTATTCAGGTATCCACAAAAGTTGTCGAACCGGGGGTCTCAACCCCCTCAGTGAATCCCACTAGGCGGAGCTTGTTCCTTTTATAACAATTTTCAGCATCTTCCGCTCTGGCTTCGAAGTTCCTGACCATGACCTGTAGGATGGAGACTTTGGTTTTAATGTCCGTTGAGTCTGCCTTTGTGATTCTTCCTGCCATGCCGCGAAGGTCCTGCTGGAACAAGACCACATCCACCTCAACCTCCCCGATTGTGGTTTCCAGGGCCTCCTTAGATACCTGAAGAGCTTGAAGGATGTGAAGCACTTCCGGGGAGCCTGGGTCAGACGTAGAGGGCTCTCCCATGGACTTATTCTGGTGTATGAGGGTAGAGGTGTCAAATTTTTCAATCTTCGATTGGGAGCTTGAGGCAGGGTGTTTATCTTTCCCCATCTTCTTATCAGTATGGTGAGATCATGGGCTGGGTCACCAAGAGGGGAGCCACGTTGCAAGTGTCTGTGAGCTGGTAAGCTAGAACACCAGTGAGTTCCACACAGGCCCCGGTATAACAGGTAGTAGGCAAGGTGGGGCACTGGACATGTCCCCTTAGCCCACTTGCCCCAAAGAGGAGGCAGCAAGCCAGAGCAGCCGGTGGACTCTCGCCACCTCCACGGTGAAGAGTGTGGCGAAGTGGCAGTAGATGGAGCATGTGGGGGTTCCCCCAATACTGTAGGCAAAAGTCAAGGTAGGCAGGAGGTCGGAGGCATCCACGTCTCCAGAACCAGGTGCTTGAGGGCCAGCAAGTGCAGTCAGGCCACGAGGGCCCACCCCCAAGCTGGCCCGCCAATTGGCCAATTGCCAGCAGCCCCCTGGCTCACCTGTCGAAATAGATGAAATTATGCATGTCTCTGAGGAAGAGAGCGTCCACACGTGAGGCCCCGGACTCTCACATCAGACCCCGTGGTCTCCAGGCAGCACCCAGCATATCATAAGCGGTGTAAATGGGCCCAGATCTGCACTATTAGTAGTGTGCGTCAGCAGCAGGGGGCTCCGATGTGGCCTGTGATGTCCATGGCCACCAGCAGGCACGTTGATGAGTAGGGTGCCGCAGTGATTGGAGCCAGGAGGGTGAGCAGAAGTCTTAGAGATTAAGGGCGTGCGGCGGCCCTCTCAGCGTAGTGGTGCCACCTCTGGACCCCAGCAGAGGCATAATGGCTCTCACGGGCCCTCGATACTGATCAGCAACGCAGTACGTTGCCGCCTCAGACACGGTCGTTCAGGCTGATAAGGAGGCAAGCCGGAGACGCGGCCCTCCGTTCACTGACCCACATGGAGGCCATGGGTCCTGCACTGGCATGGCCGAGCAGAGGCGACGGCGGCCCCCTGTGTAGGGTCATTCCCTTGCAGCGAACTTCCAAAGCAGGTGAGGGGGATGTGAGCGAACCCAGTGAAGTGCCCACACTGTTTAGTGTTCCACTTGGGGTTCAGTAGCACGCCCCAAAGGCTCTGGCTGCCGCTACAGGGCCATTGGCATACTGCATGGGACACAGGCAAGCCCATGCAATGTTCCAGCTATGGGGGGCACAGGGGGCCAAGTAGGGTGATTTTGTCAGTTCAAGGAGGCAGCAGGGGGATTTGGATGCCATAAAAAAAAAAACAGGCTGTTCCGATAGTGGAGGATACAGGCGGAGGTCTCGAGAGTGCCCTTAAGACATGTCCTCCATCTTTGATGCAGCGGTCACCACCCATGCTGAGTTTATTTGTGTTGTTATTAAGGAGCCTTAGCTTATCATACACACATTATTGAATAAAAACCTTGGGTTGAGTTTGTTTATATTATTTTGTAAGGAATTCAAATTGAACGTATTTGTATTACTGAGCAAGGATCCAACCCTAAGTTTATTGGTGTTGTGAATAAGGGGCCACACTTTAGTCCACTCATATCATTGAGTGAGAAGCCTGGGTTGGGCGTATGATATTATTTCCTTGGTTAGTTAATTTATTCATCACAACCAGACTGTAATACATTAATTCCTGCTGCCAGAGCCAGCAGGCAAGGTGAAAACACAGGTCGCAAAGTATAATTAGAGCTTCAGTTTAAACAATGAAAGCAAGAGCTTTTTATTCTGCGGCTCTTTTTCTAAAATGAACAGAGATAAGCAGAAAGGAGATATTTGTATTCACGTGTTTATTTTTTATACTTTGAAGATTAATACAGGAAAGTTTGAATGTCTTTGCTTATGTCTACACATTAGGCATGACAACACTTTTTAAATCTAACTCGTATTAAACTTTTTATAATATTTTTTGTGGAATAAATTACTAACATCTTTTTAGTATGTTTAATTTTGCACTACTAGTCTTCATGTCTAAGTCCATACTATTGCATTTTTATGAAAGAGCAAAACATCAAGGATTTGTTGGAAGGGTGATGTGTGTTCATATATTATAAGGAATAAAATACCCTCTGTCATACGTTTAAAGGATGTTGCAAGTCACCTCGGAGTTCCATGACCTTATAAAGGAACTCGTCCTTTGCTCTCGTTCCACTATGTTGTCATTGAACTTTTCAGTGTCTTGCAGTATCTTTATAGTATAAGGCAGTAGGTTCTTTACCCATATATGGCGCAAGAAGCCAGCTCTCACTTTATTTATATCACGAGGAGGGAACCTCAGCCGATTTTACTCATATTTTTGTGTAAGGAGTCAAAGTTGAATTTATTAGTATAACTGAGTAAGGAGCAATGCCTGATTATATTAATATTATTGATAAGCTACCATGATTGAGTTCATTTATATTTTTGAGCTGGGAGCCACGGTTGAGTCCATTTATATTATTGAGTAAGGATCCACAGTTGAGTCCATTTATATTATTGAGTAAGGATCCACGGTTGAGCCCTTTTATATTACTGGGTAAGGATCCACGATTGAATCCATTTATATTATTGAGTAAGGATCCACGGTTGAGTCCATTTACATTATTGAGTAAGGATCCACGGTTGAGTCCATTTATATTATTGAGTAAGGATCCACGGTTGAGTCCATTTATATTATTGAGTAAGGATTCACGGTTGAGTCCATTTATATTATTATGTAAGGAGCCACGGTTGAGTCCATTTATATCATTGAGTAAGGCTCCACGGTTGAGTCCATTTATATTATTGAGTAAGGAGCCATGGTTGAGAACATTTATATTATTGAGCTGGGAGCTACAGTTGAGTTTATTAGTATAATTAAGAATGGGCCAGGGTTGAGTTTGTATTACTGTGGCTTGCTAACGAGGGACACGGAGAGGCGCTAGGGTTCCTCGGCTGCTAGCTAATGAAGGGCAAAGAGAGAGGCTCTAATATTCCCAATCCACAGGCTAATGAAGGACACGTAGTGAGGTGCTAGAGCTCCTGAGCCACTTCAAGATAGGGCCCCAGAGAGAGAGGCACTATTGTTCCTAAACTAGTAGCAAATGAGGGACAGAGAAAGAGGGGTGCTACTGGTCCTGGGCTGCTAGCTAATGAGGGACACAGAGTGAGAGAGGCGCTACTGGTCCTGGGCTGCTAGCTAACGAGGGACACAGAATGAGAGAGGCGCTACTGGTCCTGGGCTGCTAGCTAACGAGGCACACAGAGTGAGAGAGGCGCTACTGGTCCTGGGCTGCTAGCTAACGAGGGACACAGAGTGAGAGAGGCGCTACTGGTCCTGGGCTGCTAACGAGGGACACAGAGTGAGAGAGGTGCTACTGGTCCTGGGCTGCTAGCTAATGAGGGACAGAGAAAGAGGGGCGCTACTGTTCCTGGGCTGCTAGCTAATGAGGGACACAGAGTGAGAGAGGCGCTACTGGTCCTGGGCTGCTAGCTAACGAGGGACACAGAGTGAGAGAGGCGTTACTAGTCCAGGGCTGCTAACGTGGGACACAGAGTGAGAGAGGCGCTACTGGTCCTGGGCTGCTAGCTAACGAGGGACACAGAGTGAGAGAGGCGCTACTGGTCCTGGGCTGCTAGCTAACGAGGGACACAGAGTGAGAGAGGCGCTACTGATCTTGGGCTACTAGCTAATGAGGGACAGAGTGAGAAAGGAGCTAGAGTTCCTGGGTGGCTAGCTAATGAGGAACACTGAATAACACAAGTGTTCCTAAACCTCTGGATATTAAGGGACCCAGAGAGAGAAGGAAGTGCTTGTGTTCCTGGGTCGCTAGCTAGGAGGTACACAGAAAGTGAGGCGCTAGCGTTCTTAAGCTGCTAGTTACTGAGCATCACAGAGAGAGGAATGCAAGCGTTTCTGAGCTGCTAGCTAATGAGAGAGACAGAGGGAGAGACATTAGTGTTCCTGGCTGCTAGCTATTAGGGGTCACTGAGAGAGAGGCACTAGTGTTCTTTAGAGTCTGCTTGTTGGGGTCACTGAGAGAGAGGCACTAGCATCCCTAAGCTGCTAGCTAATGAGGAACGCAGACGGAGGCGCTAGCGTTCCTAAGGAGTGCGTTCTCTTATGACTGGGTCTTACTTTGCAAACTACCTCTCCCTCCTGGAAGTTGGATTACAGTCATGGATGCGCACTAATCTCTGTTCAGCTGGCCCAGTAGGTGCCTAGAAGCACACCTACAAGGACCTCCATTGTACTCGCCGGTGAAGCTCTTGTTACGTGAAGTGCTGTTATGCAGCGCTATAGCCCTGCGGTGCCCAGGCATACCCAGGTAACAGAGACCTGTCTTTGGCCCCATTGGCCCCGGTCGCCCCCTAAGAGGCCGTTGTCTGTATTTTTAGACGCCTCAGCATTTTCTTCCAGTTCCTTATTGATTGGGCGCGTAGGCCATGTTCATGCCACCGAACTGACAATGATCTGCTGCCCAGCGCGTTTTTAAGTATTCAAGCCGCTGAGCCGCGCAGCACCTGGGGCGCAGGGACCTTTCTGCTTCCTATGCAGGTAGGGGGTATAATTAGAGAGGGGAGTAATGCTGCTTCCATTGTACTCTTTGGCTCAAAGGGAGCCTCTGCTGGTGTCTGAGGGCTGTGAGATGACAATGTCTCATTTTCAGTGTGACAGCGACACACAGTAGTAACATTTAGCATGCTTCTGAGCACTGGCAACAAAGCGCTTTTGCGAAAAGGCAGTAGCGGATAGAATTTTTGGTTGAGGCTCACACAGTGTTGTCACGTTGAGCTGGTACATCGCTCTCCTCTCTGCGTTTGTTCATTCGGATCAGTAACTGAAGCATGTCAGACCTTTTCAATTTTTAGGGCCAGATTTAGAGTTTGCCGGTGAGGCTAGCCCGCCGCAGAGGTAACGGAGTACCCTCTCCGACAAACTGATGTTCTGCCCTCTGCATTCAGAGTCGGGCAGAACTGAAGATTGTCAGCGGGGGAATCTACCCCAGCTCCACCGCCGAGGGCCGACAGAGTAAGGGCCGTCTAAGGTTTGGCCATTTGACTGCCCACCCGATTTAGTGTTGGCAGTCAAATGGCCAGTTTTCACTGTCCCTCACTGTCAGATAAAATGATGGTAGTAAGGGGCAGTGAAAACTTGTAAATTACCCTCATGGCATTTGAGAAATCTCTCCTGGTGAGAGGGTCATTTCTTTCATTTTGTTGGGTTGTAGAGTTGTCTGTTGCTTGACTTCAAGTAGCTGTCGGGTTTCAAGGGAGCTTTGCTCCTTATGCAGCTTTGATGCAGTGATGTGTGCTTGTGGGTGTGGTAGAACTAGGTTCACTTCTTCTGGATGGACTAACATGAATGTGTTGTTGAGAGAACAAACTCATAGCTGGTTAAATGGATTATTTACAGCAGCCAGATACTGTTGTTCTTTGGGTGACCCAGAGAGGATTTAGACTTTGTTGGACAAAACTGACTATGAGTGCTCAGTGAATGTGTGTGCCCTTTCTAGGCTGTGTGTTGTATGGTCATTGGGGTCATCTGTACCAGTGTAGTGCATGCTAATTGGACGATTCCTGCAGAATTCTTGACGTTCTACGGGCTCGCCAGGGCCTTCTGACGAGCATAGTACATTCTTATAGGAGGATTCCATTCGGGTGGTTGGTGTTCTGCTGCTCCTATGTCCCGCTTAACCAGTGTGGTCCATTCTTCTGGGCGTATTCCATTTGGTTGGTTGGTGTTCTGCTGCTCCTACATCCCTCTTAACCAGTGTGGTCCATTCTTCTGGGCGTATTCCATTCGGGTGGTTGGTGTTCTGCTGCTCCTACGTCCTTCTTAACCAGTGTGGTCCATTCTTCTGGGCGTATTCCTTTTGGTTGGTTGGCGTTCTGCTGCTCCTGTCTCCTGCTTCCCTCTTGACCAGTGTAGTACATTCTTATAGGAGGATTCCATTCGGGTGGTTGGTGTTCTGCTGCTCCTACGTCCCTCTTAACCAGTGTGGTCCATTCTTCTGGGCGTATTCCTTTCGGTTGGTTGGCGTTCTGCTGCTCCTGTCTCCTGCTTCCCTCTTGACCAGTGTAGTACATTCTTATAGGAGGATTCCATTCGGGTGGTTGGTGTTCTGCTGCTCCTACGTCCCTCTTAACCAGTGTGGTCCATTCTTCTGGGCGTATTCCTTTCGGTTGGTTGGTGTTCGGCTGCTCCTACGTCCCTCTTAACCAGTGTGGTCCATTCTTCTGGGCGTATTCCATTCGGCTGGTTGGTGTTCTGCTGCTCCTGTCTCCTGCTTCCCTCTTGACCAGTGTAGTACATTCTACAGAGCGTATTCCATTCGGTTGGTTGGTGTTCTGCTGCTCCTGTCTCCTGCTTCCCTCTTGACCATTGTAGTACATTCTACAGAGCGTATTCCATTTGGTTGGTTGGTGTTCTGCTTCTCCTACGTCCCTCTTAACCAGTGTGGTCCATTCTACTGAGCGTATTCCATTCGGTTGGTTGGTGTTCTGCTGCTCCTACGTCCCTCTTAACCAGTGTGGTCCATTCTTCAGGGCGTATTCCTTTCGGTTGGTTGGTGTTCTGCTGCTCCTGTCTCCTGCTTGCCTCTTAACCAGTGTAGTACATTCTACAGAGCGTATTCCTTTTGGTTGGTTGGTTTTCTGCTGGTCCTGTCTCCTGGTTCCCTCTTGACCAGTGTGGTCCATTCTACTGAGCGTATTCCATTCGGTTGGTTGGTGTTCTGCTGCTCCTACGTCCCTCTTAACCAGTGCGGTCCATTCTTCTGGGCGTATTCCTTTTGGTTGGTTGGCGTTCTGCTGCTCCTGTCTCCTGCTTCCCTCTTGACCAGTGTAGTACATTCTACTGAGCGTATTCCATTTGGTTGGTTGGTGTTCTGCTGCTCCTACGTCCCTCTTAACCAGTGTGGTCCATTCTTCTGGGCGTATTCCTTTTGGTTGGTTGACGTTCTGCTGCTCCTGTCTCCTGCTTCCCTCTTGACCAGTGTAGTACATTCTACTGAGCGTATTCCATTCGGTTGGTTGGTGTTCTGCTTCTCCTACGTCCCTCTTAACCAGTGTGGTCCATTCTTCTGGGCGTATTCCTTTTGGTTGGTTGACGTTCTGCTGCTCCTGTCTCCTGCTTCCCTCTTGACCAGTGTAGTACATTCTTCTGGGCGTATTCCATTCGGCTGGTTGGTGTTCTGCTGCTCCTGTCTCCTGCTTCCCTCTTGACCAGTGTAGTACATTCTACAGAGCGTATTCCATTCGGTTGGTTGGTGTTCTGCTGCTCCTGTCTCCTGCTTCCCTCTTGACCAGTGTAGTACATTCTACAGAGCGTATTCCATTCGGTTGGTTGGTGTTCTGCTTCTCCTACGTCCCTCTTAACCAGTGTGATCCATTCTACTGAGCGTATTCCATTCGGTTGGTTGGTGTTCTGCTGCTCCTACGTCCCTCTTAACCAGTGTGGTCCATTCTTCTGGGCGTATTCCTTTCGGTTGGTTGGTGTTCTGCTGCTCCTGTCTCCTGCTTCCCTCTTAACCAGTGTAGTACATTCTACAGAGCGTATTCCTTTTGGTTGGTTGGTGTTCTGCTGCTCCTACGTCCCTCTTAACCAGTGTGGTCCATTCTTCTGGGCGTATTCCATTCAGTTGTTTGGCGTTCTGCTGCTCCTGTCTCCTGCTTCCCTCTTAACCAGTGTAGTACATTCTACAGACGTATTCCTTTTGGTTGGTTGTTTTTCTGCTGCTCCTGTCTCCTGGTTCCCTCTTGACCAGTGTGGTCCATTCTTCTGGGCGTATTCCTTTTGGTTGGTTGGCGTTCTGCTGCTCCTGTCTCCTGTCTCCTGCTTCCCTCTTGACCAGTGTAGTACATTCTACTGAGCGTATTCCATTTGGTTGGTTGGTGTTCTGCTGCTCCTACGTCCCTCTTAACCAGTGTGGTCCATTCTTCTGGGCGTATTCCTTTTGGTTGGTTGGTGTTCTGCTGCTCCTGTCTCCTGCTTCCCTCTTGACCAGTGTAGTACATTCTACTGAGCGTATTCCATTCGGTTGGTTGGTGTTCTGCTTCTCCTACGTCCCTCTTAACCAGTGTGGTCCATTCTTCTGGGCGTATTCCATTCGGTTGGTTGGTGTTCTGCTTCTCCTACGTCCCTCTTAACCAGTGTGGTCCATTCTTCTGGGCGTATTCCATTCGGTTGGTTGGTGTTCTGCTACTCCTATCTACTGCGTCCCTCTTAACCAGTGCGGTCCATTCTTCTGGGCGTATTCCATTCGGTTGGTTGGTGTTCGGCTGCTCCTGTCTCCTGCTTCCCTCTTAACCAGTGTAGTACATTCTACTGAGCGTATTCCATTCGGTTGGTTGGTGTTCTGCTGTTCCTACGTCCCTCTTAACCAGTGTGGTCCATTCTTCTGGGCGTATTCCTTTTGGTTGGTTGGCGTTCTGCTGCTCCTGTCTCCTGCTTCCCTCTTGACCAGTGTAGTACATTCTTCTGGGCGTATTCCATTTAGTTGTTTGGTGTTCTACTGTTTGTGTAGTTTAAGGACAGTTTTGTGAAATGGTGTGTGTACACTGAGCTTGGAGTTGCCTGTAGTCGCAGAGTGCATATGGAGTAAGAGGCAGATCTTGGGCTTCCCTTGTTAAGGCCCCCACTTTTTTGTCCTTCAGGTTTATGGACATATTTATCCGTGGAGGAGAGACTGGAGGTAGGCCATTCGAACAGCACTAGCACCCTTGCCCAGAGAGATGAGCCTGCATTGTGGTAGAGATGGAAGTGAGGCTTCTGCAGCCCTCCAAGCATCTGCTCCTAGAAGTTGACTTCAGGAGTGCAGATAGCATGGAAGCCCTTGCCTGTTATACACTGTATAATGTGCCTTCTCTGCACCAACTGTGCTTAGTCAATGTAACCATGACCGCCCAGCCGTGGCACCACGTGGACTACTGTAACCCCCTGAGCTCAGACCCACCGATGTTTGACTCCCTGTTTGGACTAATGTAACTAGCCTCTAGCTACACCAACAGAATGCCTCTGTGTCTGTAATCAATTACAGTTTGCAGTGTGTGCTCTAGTAAAATAATTACAAACAATTGATAATGTGTTGGTATGGTGGTGGGACTCTACCTGGTGGTTGACAGAAATCGAACTGGCTCCCAGGGCCAGCACTCAAGCGAAAACATTGGATTCATTATCACACAAATGTGCACTTCCTTAACTACATGTACAAAGCACTTCACAAGACAGGCCCTGTCTACCTGAGCAGCGGTTTATAATCCCACCACCCCTCCAGGCACCTCCATTCCACCGGACTCACACTAGCACACCCCGCACATACACAAAAGGAGGTCAGGAGGTTGTGTCTTCTCATACATCGCTCCTAAAGCCTGGATCGACCTCCAACAACACCACAGAGCCTCCTCCTCCCTTCTTAGATTCCGCAAGAAGCTGAAGACCTGTCTCCTTAAGTGAACCCTCCTGAGGCCAGCCTCACACACCTGCTACAGTGCCAGGATACCCTCAAAAGTGATTGCGCGCTATAAAATGAACCTACCATAACATAGCATAGCATAACATAGCACAGCATCTTAATCTCCGTGGCCGGGTCAGAAAAGTGGCCATCTTGGATTGAATGATGCCTCAACGGGTCCATGCAACATTTTGGAGATCTTTAGGAGTTATAACATTTCCTCTCTCAACATAATCCCTTTCCCATCCTCCACCGTAGGGCTACCCGATCCTACATTCACTCTTTCCTTTCTGCTGTTTTCCACTTCTCCTGCCATGTCAGCATAATTTCTTCCCTACAAGTTGGCCCGGCACAGACTTTTTCACCATTTCCACCAGTCACTGAAGATTGTCTTCTGCCCTTGAAGCATCCCAGGCCTCCTTTTACTCACCTCTGCCCCGCCTTGCCTCGCCTTCTTGGCACTATCGCCTTCCACGCATAGACCCATGCTAACTTTGCTTTGCCGCTGTGTTTTGCGCTGCTGCTGACACCTGTGTAGTGCTTTGGATGACGGTGCACTATAAATGGAAGCAAAGTCTGCATTATTTTCGCACTGTAAGTGTAGACGTTGTGCTTTCCTCTTGGAAGTCGCGAAGGGCCTGGCATGAGTTTTGCAGCCCAAGGGCCATTGAATCACATGCGGCTATCAGCTGCCTTGCCTTTCTGCAGAATCTACGGGAGGCTGCAGGGACCAAGGGCAGCTGGGCCGATAGTCTGAGAGAGGCGCCATGCACACTCCACGCAGTAGGAGTCTTTCTTGGCCACACTGATTTCATCCGACCACTTGGTTTGCACTGTTATGATCTAGGGCTGCAGTGTGGAACCAAAACATGGTATCGTTGGTCCCACGGTGGTCGACCTCCACAGGCTCTGAATGCAAAGTATTGACTATCATTATATCATGAAGGTAAGTAGGTGGGGAGTTAAGAATAGCAGCTCTATACGTCCCTATACATTCTGACCATATAGTGGCACTTGATATTGTCAATGGAGTATTTATGTAGGTGACTAGTGCTGACCCTGATTTGGTGACGCCAACCCCTCTGGCACTTCATGAGGTCAGCAGGAGACCTGCTGGAGGGTCTAGAGCTAGGGCCTTGCAGGGTGGTGTACAGCGCGCACCGCACCACAGAGCACCGGGGGGCAACCATCTGAGATGAGCCTGACGTATGGTCACCGAGCACCATGGTGAACGCGTTCATGCCGCCATCGCCGGAGATGGTGACACTACACAGTGCCAGAGCTCCAGAGGCGCACTTCCCAACGGTCATGCCAGAATGCCTGAGTTCTAGTTAGTGTTGGGGGGAATTGCTATTTTTTTCCCTGTGTAACATATTTAGCTTCTGGGAACAGTGACAAGTTACACATAAAAAACACCTCTCTGGTGGTCTGCTCTCAAAGCTGGATATGAAGACATACCATGCGTCCAAAAGTCACTCTCGAGCAGAAAATGTCTCCATGTAAGTTTCACACTTCCTACAAAACATATTCTGCTTGAACCAGTTTCCGATGACCCAGTACTATAGCTGGGATGGAAGAAATATGGGAAATACTTGTAACCCAACAATCGTGACTTAGAGGAGATTGTGCCAAAGTAAAAAAATGTGCCCCCAGGCCAGGTCGTGATTCCGGTGGGCATGAAGCTTGGCAGCTGCTTGTATCCTGGCCTCCTGGCAAACACTGAAAATGAGGCAGTGGCGTTGTATAGATTTTATGCCAGGTTCTAATCTTGGTTTTGCAGGAAATGTCATGGAATGTTCCAAGAGAAGGACCCAGAGATGTGTAGACTTGTTCACCCCCCTCTGACACCCACTCGCGCCTTCTGTTTGCACACTGGGCTTTTTTGGTCTCCCCTGGTCTTTCTCGCCCTCTAGTTATTCCTGTTCCTCTTATGTTTTTAGCGAGCTGGTTATTTTACTTGCGATGGGTTGGGGTTCACATGGGCAAAAGAAAGTCTTTTTACAGAGCCGTGTCCATCTGCTAGCCGCGTTGTGTCTGGGAAGTCTGGCAAGGCACCATGCAGACATTAGGAGTGCGGAAACAATGCCATGCACCTTATGAAGTGCACTTAACCTATGATATATACACAGGACCATAGACTTCAAATGTATATACAAGACACCAGAAGTGCTGAAACAATGCCACGCATCTTATGAAGTGCACTTAACCTATGATATATACACAGGACCATAGACTTCAAATGTATATACAGAGACCACCAATAGATGACAAGAGCCGGTCGGTGGCCTGGTGTGCCGGGTACATCCCGCCAGACTCGGCAAACCATGCGGGGCCTTCCGTGATCTTCAAACCCAGTCTGGCCTCCGGCAGCAAGTGGAGGCCTCTCTCTCTTTATTTGCTGTGGCCCTCACGGGTGACTAAGGGTGTCCAATAATAAACAGCTTAACTGTTACCCAGGGGTACGAGCTTACCCTTCCTGTGTTCCACTAAACAGTTTACACATATTCGTAAAGCACGGCTAACTTTGTAGCGCACCGTGTGCTCCTAAGAGCACACCCTAAACCAATGGCAGCTAAGATGTGTGGATTGCATTCTAGAAGCGTCGATAAAGTTCAGTGTACAGAAAGTTAAAAAAGACTTTAGACATCGTGCCGTCTGTGTTTGCGACTGGTATTGAATCTTGCCAAAGAAAAGATGTGGGTGGGGTGAATGATCAACCTGTTTATGGATGAATAAGAAACTCATACATTTTAATAATTTAAAAATATGTGACACGCCGTGGCCGATGCGCGCGACTCTACAATCAAATGAACCCTTTCTGTTCCAGCCGCTTTAGGAACCCGTGAGGATGGGTTTTGGGCTTAGGGGGGAGGAGCCTCCTGCCGCAAGGGTCATGGTCCGGTTTGTCTATACTCGTATCTTCCCCTTGCCATGTGAGATAAAGGCATGCGCTCTCTCTCACACCACATCCCTCCGCTCAGCTCCACCTGCAGGCTTCCGTAGCACTCTTTCACTTACGGACCTCGCACCCATGTTCATCAGCGATTGGCTGTCGCTAAAGTCAACGCTGGGCTGGTGTCTGGTGACTCTTAAGGGGAACAGCCTTGGAAAGATGAAAGGCAAGAATGTTTATTTAAGGGTAGGACTGATAAACTGGTTTAAGGCCTGCCCTCCTATAACTTATAAACATCAGGTCCAAGAGGCTGGTTTAGAGACTGGCGGACAGAGCAGTGTCTGTCAGGGTGCAGGGGGCATGACTTGTGCCATCCTAAGGGTACTTCACCCACCAAATATAGAGTTGTCCGCCAACCCAGCTGACGTTTCTCCGTCTTAGTGGTTTCTTTCCACGTATAAAAGTTTGCTGTATGTCGGCGGTTGGTTTGGACTGACGTACACCATACTTTTTGAAATGTTTTGTTTTTCAAAAAGCAAACTCCTAAAGTGAGACTATGTTACTGAATAACAGAAAAATAATAGCTCCTACACTCTGGGAGTTTTCTCCCTAGGGTGTGGGGGTCATTATTATTTTCCTGTCCCTTAAACCTGATGGTGAGGGACAGGGAAAAAAGACATTACACCATCCATCCTAACTAGAGTGAATGGTGTTATGTCCTTCCTCCGATGGCCCCATCTGTCTGGCCATTGGAGGAAGATTTTCGCCAATGGAGTCAACCAAGTTTCCGTCAAAAGAAATATGTCAGTTGTGGGGGAAGTGGAACACTTTGAGAGGCGACATATGTGCTATACCGGCTGGGGGAGTCAATATTGGAGGACAGTTAATGACCGTGAAGCGGAGAATGATTCTGGCTGTAAATGAAGTCATGTACCCATAATGCACAATTCTTATTGTACTGGAATGATATAATGGAAATGTGTAATGGATAACAGTCTCAATGATTACTGAAGATAATAATGTAGTTATGTACCAAATAAAAAGAGTAAAAAAAAAAAAGTGACGCAGGAAGATCAATGGTTTGGCAGACAGGATACACGGTCCGCTACACTCAACAGAGTACCCTGCCTACCACACTCTAAATCAGGCCCTATGTTCCTTCACAATTGTTAATCCCATACTACGTGTCTTGATCAAGGACTTGGCAATCTCCTGACTACGCTAAAATGAATTCACATTTTGAGAGTTGCCTCATTTTGATGATTCTTGGTGATGTCTTTTAGGCTCTTGGTTTAAGTCCTGAGGAAGGCTTTGAAATGATTTATGTAGGTTGAAACTCATCAACACATTATGAAGCTAATTAGAAATAACCATGAACGGTACTCTTGAAAAGTGATGAGACAAGACAATTTATAAAGACTGCTTGAAAGACTTTCTCCAGCCTCCGCTTTGATTCCCGGCTTAAAGTGTCAAGCCTGCATTCTACTACAAACTGGCAGAACTTTTTTGTTATACAAGAATCACAACAATAATTTTAATGTGCTTTATGGACTCACTGTTGAATTATGTAATGACTATTAATTTATGGCACCCAATAATTGATGCATTCCCACTTTTATACATGCTAAGGCATTATATCTTTAATATGAGTAACGTCTGTGAAGGAACTTAGACCCCGATATCTGTAAATATTAAACAGGTAGCCACAGAATCAATTGATCAATATTTTCCTTAGAGATGTCTGTCTCAGTTTCAGTCCCCATTTCACTGGGGTAATGGCGGAGGTCCAACGTCTTGTGACTGATCCTTTGAATGAGGTCCCAGTACGTCTCAGTTTCCCGCTCCTGAACTCCCTCCCATGGGAGAAGGATGCTGGAGAACCCGCCTGCCTCAGTGTCTGCCAGCTCACTCTTCTGTAGATTGTAACATCTTTTTATTATTTCCGAGGGTACAGTCCCCTATATCCAACACTGGAAAGGACTTCCCAGGGGCACCTTCTATTACGGACACCCGGTTAGCCGCCTTCTGTCGCTTGCAGAGGTTGTCTATCCGGGGAGCAGGGCTATGGGTGGGTGGGTGCTGGGGTCAGCTGACAGAGTGCCAGGAGAAGAGCAGTGCTTAAGTTGAGCCTGTGGTGTCTGGTGCTCAGCTCCGGCACCTAATTGTCAACACCAGCGCTTGTGACAGTCTGTCACAAGGGGTGGCGCTGTCTGGCTAATTTGGAGATGACCGCGACAACAGATAATTATTAATTCAATAAACATAAAAAATGACTATTACCAGCTGTCCAAGCCATTCTCATAGCTTTGGTGGGCTGGAATACTTCGAATTGTCACACTGTAGCAGTGTAATAATTAGTTGTTGTGTTGGTACAGTCATTGGCAGCACTGGCGGGGGCAATGGGTGGCGCAAGCTGGAGAGACCTCCTAAGGAGATCCCTGGCACTTATATGTTTGACAAATTAAGCACTGGATGAGAGGCTTTGCCTCTACATCCTCTCTGTTTCTACAACCTGATTGGACCATCCTTTGCTCGCCCTTTGAAGGCTCTTTTACCTCTGCACCCAAGTAAAGAACACGTGAATCATCGTCTTCCTCAAAATGATTCAAGGACCGTCTGCTTCTTCTGAGACCCAAAGCTAAAATTATCCCCGGTGCTCACGGCTTGTTTTTTCTTCCCTGCACGGGTTTGTAGTTTGCCAAGTAGATTGCAGCCTCCGTGTTCCAGCTTCTGGTCGTGCTGCAGTTGCTGCATCGTCTGCTCCAGCTGTTGTCCGTGCTGTCGTTCTGGGCCTGCTCTGGGAGGCGTTGTCGCTTTCTTTCCACTTGGGCGGCGAGCTCCATTTCATGGCTTCCAAGTTATCCTCTCCGATGGCTGGGGTGTCCAGGGGTTCATGTAGGAGCTTCTCTCTAGGATGAGCCTCTAGTAGGCCCTGTTAAACCTAGACCTTCTCCTTAATCTATTTCAATTTACTTTTAATTGTATTCTTTTAGCGGGGATCCAGTTGAAACGACCAACATAGGGCTTCCGAAAACAAGCATTTGCAATACAATAGGTCTTGCATTTTTTGAGAGTTTGAATTATTGGCATTGTAAGTGACAATGCCTTTTATTTATGTGTTTTTAAAGCAGATAAATAAAAGGCATTCTCATTTGCAGTGCCAATAGCTTAAACTCTCACAAATGCGAGACCTATTGCATTGCAAATACGTGCTATAATTTTTTTTAAAAAGCATTAGGAGAGAGCGTGTCCTGTCTGCAACAGCAGGCAGGACTAAGCTATTTGAGAAAATAGTGCTCGGATGCTGTAGTTAAAGCCAACCGAGTAACAACACACGTAATAGGGGCTGTAGCCATGGGAGGTTACAAAATGAGACAAGGCGGTACTAAGGAGGGACTACTAAGCCTTTTGAACTATGAACAACCACAGTTTACAGTGGGCAATGACGCAAGACAATGAAAAATGTGGTTGGAGAGAGGGCCGAGCTTCAAGTCCCTAACTCAATACAGCATGCCTCGCAGAGCAGCGCACGCACTGCCCAGCCTTGAGCTAAAATCTCTTGACATGGTTTTCTTTATAACAAGTACTTTGGAGCTTAGGGGATATAAAAAGGAGTTCTGACAATGACCCGGAAGTTATTTAGAGCAGGTGGATGGAGTGGAGCTGAGATACTCTCCTAAAGGCCGAAGGCGGCTTCTATCAGGGGCCTCCTCCCTGGTCCACTAAGATATCCTTCTCCTGGCCATCTCCCGCCTTACATACCTGGCCGCCTCCTCAGGTTCTCTTCTTCTGTTCTGGGTGGCGGTGCCCACCACGGAAGCTGTGACTGGTTCCGCGCTCAGATTTGCTCTTCATTTGTCCTGCAGACATGTTTGATGTGCTCCTTTGTTCTGGGTCGAGCGCATCGCCTCTCGGTTACTGCTCTCTAGACTGTTCCCTTAGCTGATGTCTGTGCTCCTGTTTGTCCCAGCTCTCTACTTCCAATGGTCGCCTTTGCTCTGACTGGTCCTGGGATGCCCTCTCATCTCTGCTGCTTCCAATGGTCACCTTTGCTCTGACTGGTCCTGGGATGCTCTCTCATATCTGCCGCTTCCAATGGTCACCTTTGCTCTGACTGGTACTGGGATGCCCTCTCATCTCTGCTGCTTCCAATGGTCGCCTTTGCTCTGACTGGTCCTGGGATGCTCTCTCATATCTGCCGCTTCCAATGGTCGCCTTTGCTCTGACTGGTCCTGGGATGCCCTCTCATCTCTGCCGGTTCCAATGGTCACCTTTGCTCTGACTGGTTCTGGGATGCCCTCTCATCTCTGCTGCTTCCAATGGTCACCTTTGCTCTGACTGGTCCAGGGATGCCCTCTCATCTCTGCCGCTTCCAACGGTCACCTTTGCTCGGACTGCTCCTCGGATGCCCTCTCATCTCTGCTGCTTCCAATGGTCACCTTTGCTCTGACTGGTCCTGGGATGCCCTCCCATCTCTGCTGCTTCCAATGGTCGCCTTTGCTCTGACTGGTTCTGGGATGCCCTCTCATCTCTGCTGCTTCCAATGGTCACCTTTGCTCTGACTGGTCCTGGGATGCTCTCTCATCTCTGCTGCTTCCAATGGTCACCTTTGCTCTGACTGGTTCTGGGATGCCCTCTCTTCTCTGCTGCTTCCAATGGTCACCTTTGCTCTGACTGGTCCTGGGATGCTCTCTCATCTCTGCTGCTTCCAATGGTTGCCTTTGCTCTGACTGGTCCTGGGATGCCCTCTCATCTCTGCTGCTTCCAATGGTCGCCTTTGCTCGGACTTGTCCTGGGATGCTCTCTCATCTCTGCTGCTTCCAATGGTCACCTTTGCTCTGACTGGTCCTGGGATGCTCTCTCATCTCTGCCGCTTCCAATGGTCGCCTTTGCTCTGACTGGTCCTGGGATGCCCTCTCATCTCTGCTGCTTCCAATGGTCGCCTTTGCTCGGACTGCTCCTCGGATGCCCTCTCATCTCTGCTGCTTCCAATGGTCATCTTTGCTCTGACTGGTCCTGGGATGCCCTCTCATCTCTGCCGCTTCCAATGGTCACCTTTGCTCTGACTGGTCCTGGGATGCCCTCTCATCTCTGCCGCTTCCAATGGTCATCTTTGCTCTGACTGGTCCTGGGATGCCCTCTCATCTCTGCCGCTTCCAATGGTCGCCTTTGCTCGGACTTGTCCTGGGATGCTCTCTCATCTCTGCTGCTTCCAATGGTCACCTTTGCTCTGACTGGTCCTGGGATGCTCTCTCATCTCTGCCGCTTCCAATGGTCGCCTTTGCTCTGACTGGTCCTGGGATGCCCTCTCATCTCTGCTGCTTCCAATGGTCGCCTTTGCTCGGACTGCTCCTCGGATGCCCTCTCATCTCTGCTGCTTCCAATGGTCATCTTTGCTCTGACTGGTCCTGGGATGCCCTCTCATCTCTGCCGCTTCCAATGGTCACCTTTGCTCTGACTGGTCCTGGGATGCCCTCTCATCTCTGCCACTTCCAATGGTCATCTTTGCTCTGACTGGTCCTGGGATGCCCTCTCATCTCTGCCGCTTCCAATGGTCACCTTTGCTCTGACTGGTCCTGGGATGCTCTCTCATCTCTGCTGCTTCCAATGGTCACCTTTGCTCTGACTGGTCCTGGGATGCCCTCTCATCTCTGCCGCTTCCAATGGTCACCTTTGCTCTGACTGGTCCTGGGATGCCCTCTCATCTCTGCCGCTTCCAATGGTCGCCGTTGCTCTGACTGGTCCTGGGATGCCCTCTCATCTCTGCTGCTTCCAATGGTCACCTTTGCTCTGACTGGTCCTGGGATGCTCTCTCATCTCTGCCTCTTCCAATGGTCACCTTTGCTCTGATTGGTCCTGGGATGCCCTCTCATCTCTGCCGCTTCCAATGGTCGCCTTTGCTCTGACTGGTCCTGGGGTGCCCTCTCATCTCTGCTGCTTCCAATGGACGCCTTTGCTCGGACTGCTCCTCGGATGCCCTCTCATCTCTGCTGCTTCCAATTGTCATCTTTGCTCTGACTGGTCCTGGGATGCCCCATCTCTGCCGCTTCCAACGGTCACCTTTGCTCTGACTGGTCCTGGGATGCTCTCTCATCTCTGCCGCTTCCAATGGTCACCTTTGCTCTGACTGGTCCTGGGATGCCCTCTCTTCTCTGCCGCTTCCAATGGTCACCTTTGCTCTGACTGGTCCTGGGATGCCCTCTCATCTCTGCCGCTTCCAACGGTCACCTTTGCTCTGACTGGTCCTGGGATGCTCTCTCATCTCTGCCGCTTCCAATGGTCGCCTTTGCTCTGACTGGTCCTGGGGTGCCCTCTCATCTCTGCTGCTTCCAATGGACGCCTTTGCTCGGACTGCTCCTCGGATGCCCTCTCATCTCTGCTGCTTCCAATTGTCATCTTTGCTCTGACTGGTCCTGGGATGCCCCATCTCTGCCGCTTCCAACGGTCACCTTTGCTTTGACTGGTCCTGGGATGCTCTCTCATCTCTGCTGCTTCCAATTGTCATCTTTGCTCTGACTGGTCCTGGGATGCCCCATCTCTGCCGCTTCCAACGGTCACCTTTGCTCTGACTGGTCCTGGGATGCTCTCTCATCTCTGCCGCTTCCAATGGTCACCTTTGCTCTGACTGGTCCTGGGATGCCCTCTCTTCTCTGCCGCTTCCAATGGTCACCTTTGCTCTGACTGGTCCTGGGATGCCCTCTCATCTCTGCCGCTTCCAACGGTCACCTTTGCTCTGACTGGTTCTGGGATGCTCTCTCATCTCTGCCGCTTCCAATGGTCACCTTTGCTCTGACTGGTTCTGGGATGCCCTCTCATCTCTGCCGCTTCCAATGGTCACCTTTGCTCTGACTGGTTCTGGGATGCTCTCTCATCTCTGCCGCTTCCAATGGTCACCTTTGCTCTGACTGGTCCTGGGATGCTCTCTCATCTCTGCCGCTTCCAATGGTCACCTTTGCTCTGACTGGTCCTGGGATGCCCTCTCATCTCTGCTGCTTTCAATGGACGCCTTTGCTCGGACTGCTCCTCGGATGCCCTCTCATCTCTGCTGCTTCCAATTGTCATCTTTGCTCTGACTGGTCCTGGGATGCCCTCTCATCTCTGCTGCTTCCAGTGGTCGCCTTTGCTCTGACTGGTCCTGGGATGCCCTCTCATCTCTGCCGCTTCCAATGGTCACCTTTGCTCTGACTGGTCCTGGGATGCTCTCTCATCTTTGCCGCTTCCAATGGTCACCTTTGCTCTGACTGGTCCTGGGATGCCCTCTCATCTCTGCCGCTTCCAATGGTTACCTTTGCTCTGACTGGTCCTGGGATGCCCTCTCATCTCTGCCGCTTCCAATGGTCACCTTTGCTCTGACTGGTCCTTGGATGCTCTCTCATCTCTGCGCCTTCCAATGGTCACCTTTGCTCTGACTGGTCCTGGGATGCCCTCTCATCTCTGCCGCTTCCAATGGTCGCCTTTGCTCTGACTGGTCCTGGGATGCCCTCTCATCTCTGCTGCTTCCAATGGTCGCCTTTGCTCTGACTGGTCCTGGGATGCCCTCTCATCTCGGCTTCTAGATCAGGTGAATCATACAAATCCAACCAATGAGGAGGCGTTTATAATTATTGATGGATTCGACTTAACGCATGTTGCTTTCTTAGAACGTACTTCTTGTATGTTTTCTTTATGGATGTTAAACTGCCATTACCCACATTTTGTATTTAGAGAGGAGACTCTGTACCACGTGGTTCTTGCGTCATTCCCTCCTGACATGCAATCACTACCAGCTCTCACTGTGCTTTGCTTTTCTCCTGACTACCGCGTTTCCGCTTGTTTACTCTCCTCTGCCTGTTGTACTGCAAACATGTTTTCAGCGTTCATCCCTCCTGTGTTTGCCCTCCCCTGCTCATAACTCCTTGTGTATTTCATTCCTCTGCTCTGCTCCTGTCTGCTCTCCTGCCTCCTCCTCACTGTGGCCACAGTAGAAAATGAAGACAGACCCCCACAGCCCAATATTTTCTTTTTAGTTCCGGGCAGCACAACTTCCTGCCAGAGCTTTTCTCATTTCTCTTCCAAACATTCTCAAATCTTGGGCTTCCGAGGAGTAAACATCTCTCGCCTCATGCCATTGGCTGTTGATGTGTCACTCTCTCTCCTTGGAAGTGCTTCTGGTGCATACCTCAGGGGCATTGCCTCAGCACGTGGCAGGACTATTTCAGGAAGGCTCCCCTCTGAAACCAACAAGTTTTGCAATTTAAGTATGCTTACTCAAAGTATTACCTGAGAATTACGTATGGGAATGCTCTCTTTAAAGTTTAATGTGTCATTATTTAAAAAAACGAACTTTTGAGTTAAAAAAATGCTACTTAAAATATTTTCTTTAAAAGTAGCAGCTGCCCAGTATTATCCGGTATCTGCATCCTAATCTTGATGAGGGATGCCATTTATTTCAACCTCATCCTTATGGCCTGCTGCTCCACTGAAAATGTGTGTTTCAGAGAAAAAAACAACAGCAGCTGATACGGGGGATCTCCTTCAAACAAGAACAACCCTGTCCGAAACCTGGAACCCAATAATGAAAGTGAAGAGTCAGTAACCACAGGAAGAGAGGGAGAGACAACAGAATGGCTGGAGGAAGAGGGAAAGAGCTCGCAGTGAAATGTCCTGCACTAAGGAAGGGTCCAGGATGGGGCACAGAAGAGAAAGGCTTGGGGATGGGGCGGGGGGCGGGGAGGTGTCGGAGAAGGGGAAGGGAGAAAAGAAACGAAGAGGGGAGAGAGAAGCACGTGTGAGAAGGGTGGAAGGAATGGACACAGGGACGTAGCCGAGAAAAAATGAGAAAGAAATCAGGACAGAAGGGAAAACATGAGCGTGCGATGGGGCACAAAAGGCGAATATCAAGGGAGAGAGAAGGTAAGAAGAGTGTGAGTCGAGTGAGACATACATTCAGAGACAGAATGGGGAAGGAGGTAACAGTCTGGCTTCTGCTTCGTTTCCGAGCTCAGATCATGTGGTTGCTGCTCCTCACATAGATTGTATGCGCCCTTGCAGTACGCTGTCGAAGTCTCAGGTTGTGGGAGCCATTGTTGCTGGTTCTATATGCAGCTGCAGTCCTTCTTCTATGTTGCGTGTGCCTTTGGGCTTCTTCATAAAGAGAAGAGGTTTATAAAAACAATGAATCCGGTCTCACTTTTATATTAGTACTGCCTCATTTATTAAATATTTTTGAGATTATGTCAATGTTACTCCTCAGTTCCATTGTAATGAATTACACTCCTGTTTATTATTCATGGATCACTTACTAACATCCTGCGGTACTGCAGACTTGTGCTGCCCTCTTATGGGACATTTACTAACATCCTGCGGTACTGCAGACTTGTGCTGCCCTCTTATGGGACATTTACTAACATCCTGCGGTACTGCAGACTTGTGCTGCCCTCTTATGGGACATTTACTAACATCCTGCGGTACTGCAGACTTGTGCTGCCCTCTTATGGGACATTTACTAACAGCCTGTGGTGCTTCAGACTTGTGCTGCCCTCTCATGGAACACTTACTAACAGCCTGTGGTACTGCAGACTTGTGCTGCTCTCTTATGGGACATTTACTAACATCCTGTGGTACTGCAGACTTGTGCTGCCCCCTCACGGGACACTTACTAACAGCCTGTGGTGCTTCAGACTTGTGCTGCCCCCTCACGGGACACTTACTAACATCCTGCGGTACTGCAGACTTGTGCTGACCTCTTATGGGACATTTACTAACATCCTGCGGTACTGCAGACTTGTGCTGCCCTCTTATGGGACATTTACTAACATCCTGTGGTACTGCAGACTTGTGCTGCCCCCTCACGGGACACTTACTAACAGCCTGTGGTGCTTCAGACTTGTGCTGCCCCCTCACGGGACACTTACTAACATCCTGCGGTACTGCAGACTTGTGCTGCCCTCTTATGGGACATTTACTAACATCCTGTGGTACTGCAGACTTGTGCTGCCCTCTTATGGGACATGTACTAACAGCCTGTGGTACTGCAGACTTGTGCTGCCCTCTTATGGGACATTTACTAACATCCTGTGGTACTGCAGACTTGTGCTGCCCCCTCACGGGACACTTACTAACAGCGTGTGGTACTGCAGACTTGTGCTGCCCCCTCACGGGACACTTACTAACAGCTTGTGGTACTGCAGACTTGTGCTGCCCTCTCACAGGACACTTACTAACAGCGTGTGGTACTGCAGACTTGTGCTGCCCTCTCACAGGACACTTACTAACAGCGTGTGGTACTGCAGACTTGTGCTGCCCTCTTAAAGGACACTTACTAACAGTCTGTGGTACTGCAGACTTGTGCTGCCCTCTCACTGGACACTTACTAACAGCCTGTGGTACTGCAGACTTGTGCTGCCCTCTCACGGGACACTTACTAACAGCCTGCGGTACTGCAGACTTGTGCTGCCCTCTCATGGGACACTTACTAACAGCCTGTGGTACGGCAGACTTGTGCTGCCCTCTCACAGGACACTTACTAACAGCGTGTGGTACTGCAGACTTGTGCTGCCCTCTCACGGGACACTTACTAACATCCTGTGGTACTGCAGACTTGTGCTGCCCACGCACGGGACACTTACTAACAGCCTGCGGTACTGCAGACTTGTGCTGCACTCTCACGGGACACTTACTAACATCGTGTAGTACTGCAGACTTGTGCTGCCCTCTCATGGGACACTTACTAACAGCCTGTGGTACGGCAGACTTGTGCTGCCCCCTCACGGGACACTCACTAACAGCCTGTGGTACTGCAGACTTGTGCTGCCCTCTCACAGGACACTTACTAACAGCGTGTGGTACTGCAGACTTGTGCTGCCCTCTCAGTGGACACTTACTAACAGCCTGCGATACTGCAGACTTGTGCTGCCCTCTTAAAGGACACTTACTAACAGTCTGTGGTACTGCAGACTTGTGCTGCCCTCTCACTGGACACTTACTAACAGCCTGTGGTACTGCAGACTTGTGCTGCCCTCTCACTGGACACTTACTAACAGCCTGTGGTACTGCAGACTTGTGCTGCCCTCTCACAGGACACTTACTAACAGCCTGTGGTACTGCAGACTTGTGCTGCCCCCTCACAGGACACTTACTAACAGCCTGTGGTACTGCAGACTTGTGCTGCCCTCTCAGTGGACACTTACTAACAGCCTGTGGTACTGCAGACTTGTGCTGCCCCCTCACAGGACACCTACTAACAGCCTGTGGTACTGCAGACTTGTGCTGCCCTCTTAAAGGACACTTACTAACAGCCTGTGGTACTGCAGACTTGTGCTGCCCTCGCACGGGACACTTACTAACAGCCTGTGGTACTGCAGGCCTGTGCTGCCCTCGCACAGGACATTTACTAACAGCCTGTAATACTGCAGACTTGTGCTGCCCTCTCACAGGACACTTACTAACAGCCTGTGGTACAGCTGACTTGTGCTGCCCTCTCACAGGACACTTACTACTAACAACCTGCGGAACTGCAGACTTGTGATGCACACTGTCAGCCACACTTACTAACAGCCTGCAGTACTGCAGACTCGTGCTGCCTTTCACAGGACACTTACTAACAGCCTGCGGTACTGAAGACTTGACTTGCCCTCTCATGGGACACTTACTAACAGCCTGTGGTGCTGCAGTCTGTGGTACTGCAGATGTGCTGCCTTTTTCACTGGCCACTAACTAACAGCCTGTGGTACGGCAGACTTGTGCTGCACACGCACTGGACACTTACTAACAGCTTGTGGTACTGCAGACTTGTGCTGCCCTCTCACTGGACACTTACTAACAGCTTGTGGTACTGCAGACTTGTGCTGCCCTCTCACAGGACACTTACTAACAGCCTGTGCTGCTGCAGACTTGTGCTTCCCCCTCACAGGACACTTACTAACAGCTTGCGATACTGCAGACTTGTTCTTCCCCCTCACAGGACACTTACTAACAGCCTGTAGTACTGCAGACTTGTGCTGCCCCCTCACGGGACACTTACTAACAGCCTGTAGTACTGCCCCCTCATGGGACACTTACTAACTGCCTGTAGTACTGCAGACTTGTGCTGCCCTCTCAGTGGACACTTACTAACAGCTTGCGATACTGCAGACTTGTGCTGCCCCCTCACAGGACACTTACTAACTGCCTGTAGTACTGCAGACTTGTGCTGCCCTCTCAGTGGACACTTACTAACAGCCTGTGGTACTGCAGACTTGTGCTGCCCCCTCACAGGACACTTACTAACTGCCTGTAGTACTGCAGACTTGTGCTGCCCCCTCACAGGACACTTACTAACAGCCTGTAGTACTGCAGATGTGTTGCCCTCTCACTGGAAACTTACTAACAGCCTGTTTTACTGCAGACTTGTGCTGCCCTCTCACAGAACACTTACTAACAGCCTGTGGTACAACTGACTTGTGCTGCCCTCTCACTGCACACTTACTAACTGCCTGTGGTACTGCAGACATGCTGCCCTCTCACGGGACACTTACTTACAGCCTGCGGTACTGCCCACTTGTGCTGCCCTCTCACTGGACACTTAACAGTCTGTGGTACTGCAGACTTGTGCTGCCTCCTCACAGGACACAAACTAACTTCCTGTGGTACTGCAGACATGTGTTGCACTCTAATGGGACACTTACTAACAGCCAGTGGTACTGCACACTTGTGTTGCCCTCTTATGGGACATTTACTAACATCCTGTGGTACTGCAGACTTGTGCTGCCCTCTCACGGGACACTTACTAACAGCCTGTGGTGCTTCAGACTTGTGCTGCCCTCTCACTGGACACTTACTAACATCCTGTGGTACATCTGACTTGTGCTGCTATTTTACGGGACACTTACTAACTGCCTGTGGTACTGTAGACGTGCTGCCCTCTCACGGGACACTTACTAACAGCCTGTGGTACAGCTGACTTGTGCTGCCCTCTCACAGGACACACCACCAGCCTGCAGTACTGCGTACGTGCTGCCTTCTCACTGGCCACTTACTAACAACCTGCGGAACTGCAGACTTGTGCTGTCCTCTCACAGGATACTTACTAACAGCCTATGGTACTGCAGACTTGTGCTGCTCTCTCACAGAATACTTACTAACAGCCTGCGGTGCAGCTAACTTGTGCTGCCCTCTCATGGGACACTTACTACTAACAACCTGTGGGACTGCAGACTTGTGATGCACACTGTCAGGCACACTTACTAACAGCCTGCAGTACTGCAGACTTGTGCTGCCTTTCACAGGACACTTACTAACAGCCTGCGGTACTGAAGACTTGACTTGCCCTCTCATGGGACACTTACTAACAGCCTGCGGTACTGAAGACTTGACTTGCCCTCTCATGGGACACTTACTAACAGCCTGTGGTGCTGCAGTCTGTGGTACTGTAGACTTGTGCTGCCTTTCTCACTGGCCACTAACTAACAGCTTGTGGTACTGCAGACTTGTGCTGCACAAGCACTGGACACTTATTAACAGCCTGCGATACTGCAGACTTGTGCTTCCCCCTCACAGGACACTTACTAACAGCTTGTGGTACTGCAGACTTGTGCTGCCCTCTCACAGGACACTTACTAACAGCTTGTGGTACTGCAGACTTGTGCTGCCCACGCACTGGACTCTTACTAACAGCTTGTGGTACTGCAGACTTGTGCTTCCCTCTCCCAGGACACTTACTAACTGCCTGTAGTACTGCAGACTTGTGCTGCCCTCTCAGTGGACACTTACTAACAGCTTGCGATACTGCAGACTTGTGCTGCCCCCTCACAGGACACTTACTAACAGCCTGCGATACTGCAGACTTGTGCTTCCCTCTCCCAGGACACTTACTAACAGCCTGCGATACTGCAGACTTGTGCTTCCCTCTCACAGGGCATTTGCTAACAGCCTGCAGTACTGCAGACTTGTGCTGCCTGTCACAGGACACTTACTAACAGCCTGTGGTACTGCAGACTTGTGCTCCCCTTACTGGACACTTACTAATAGCCTGTGGTACTGTAGACTTGTGCTGCCTTCTCACTGGACACTTACTAACAACCTGTGGTACGGCAGACTTGTGCTGCACACGCACTGGACACTTACTAACAGCCTGCGATACTGCAGACTTGTGCTGCCCCCTCACGGGACACTTCGTAACAGCCTGTGGTGCTGCCCACTGTCAGTCACACATAGTAACAGCCAAGGGCTGCAGGTTTGTGCAGTGCCACTGCTTGTTGACAGTACAGAACAGTAGACCAGAAACAGATATTAACAAAGCCAATAGATTCGGCTTTAATGTGCGAATGCATGCAAGAAGCATTCAAGAATGCCTGTGTTAAAACCTGATCCATCTGCTTTACCAGTAATTGTTTCTGTTTTATGTCATCTTTTTACCCACCATTCACCACTTTTTATAATTACACATAATAATGCAATAGTTGGACATTTTTTGAGTTCACACTGCATCCCATGTTGCTGCAGTGCATATCTCTGGGTCCCACATTTCCCAGGCAGGTGCTGACCCAGCATCTCCGCGACTTCTCCTTTTCCTTTCTGGGCCTTCTTGGGTCGATGCATCCTTTGTCTCTTGGGTTTTTCTTAACCAGTTATGTGAATGAGCTTTCCAAGAGGTTCAGAAATGTTTCTGGGAAGAGAGTGAACAGTGGTCTCTGGGAATGGTATTGATTGGCTAATTCAGACTGGGCGTGCCTCCGCTGTATGCTGGGAAAATCTAAACCTGCTTACATACCCCTCCCCCCTCCACCACAGTATAACCTGGGCAGTCATTGTCTGAAGTCGCCAACTGAAGGTACTAGAAATAATACTTCCTCTTTAGGTCTTGCCTAGGCAGCCCTTGTGCTGTCTCTTCGAGACATTCTGTATTCAGGTATGGACTTGAAGCTCCGCCCATTTCCTGCACATCTTTTTAATTGGCTCCTGTTACTGCCCTTTCAAAATGGTTGCTTTTGATTCATGAATAGGCTTGGTAGTCCCTCCTTAGTATCGTCTTTTCTACTTTTGTAACCTCCCATGAGGACTGGCCCATTTACTTGTGTTGTTACTCCGCAGGTTTCATTAACAGTCTGTGGGCGCTATTTTCTTAAAGGAATTTCTCTTTCCAGATGTTGCAAGCAGAACACGAGCAGCACTGGCACTCAGCTCTCCTCCAGCAGCACTGGCACTCAGCGGATTGCTGCCTCTCCTTTCGAGGCTCGTGTGCTTGGAATATTATTTATACAGACCCCTCCTGACACAGCATGGGCGTGCACCTTTATTTATTTATAAAAAAGGTGCGACAATCATTGTGGGCTCGCTGGTGTCCGAGTTGCCTTTAACCCCTCCCTTCCTTCCTCATGCCACTCATATGATTTGTGTTTTTGCGGGAATCACAGTTGTGGTGGTACTTCCCTGAGCTTTTATTTATTTATTAACAGCGGCGCAATGATTTTGGGCTCAACGGTGTCTGAGTTTGTGTTGCGTTAGCCCCTCTCATGCGGTGCCGTCCATTTGCATTTATTAATAGGAGCGGCACAATGGTTTTGGCTCAACCGTATCTGTGTTGTTTTAGGCCCTCCCTTCCCAGCATCGCTTTTCGTAGCCATGTATGATTTCAGTGGCCATAGTAGAACGGAAGAAAACAATGGGTTTTTCAGAATAACGAGTATAAAATGTAATTTAGAAATGGTTCTTGTGATCCACTTCTCTTTACATTTGTGTTCACTATAAGTGTTAGAGCTACATTTCCTTATCATAAATTACAACAATTCACCTTTCCAATATGGCCGATTTTTTTATCCATCCTATCTGACCTTCTATTCCTAAGTCCAGGAGCCCGGTGGGTCCTGACGAGTGAAGGTGCATCCTGGGTCCCCGGAAGTGAGACTTTTTAGATAAAAAGTTGTCTTATCTTAGTTCACTTTTGAAGGAAAAATGCTTCCGTTTTTGTTAAGTGAGAACGTTATGGGATTGGTGCACGGCACGTGCTATTGAGGACAAAACGGGTCGAGGGTGTCACGTAAGGGCTTTTTGATTTTTTATTTCTCCGTTCACTCTGTAAATATGTAATATATACTTGTCCAAGCCTAATCGCTGGCAAAATATTATCCTGAGAAAATGTACTATTTGTGTAAATATATATATATATATATATATATATATATATATATATATATATATATATATATTACCTACTGGCGGTCGCCAGTAGGTAGTTATAGTTAGGACCACGTTTCCATAGGAAAACCTCAACATTCTATTTTGAATAACTTTGGCGCCGGTAGACGAATCCTCGCGAATTTCTCAAAATAGGTGGGGCGCTACGCTCCGCTCCTACCCTGAAAGTCTCGGGGGGATTCGTCAAGCGGGGGCTGAGATAAAAGGGGGGTCCCAAAACGCGTTTTTCCCATGCATTTTTCCATAGGACCTTTAGAACGAGCTACAGCCCGAACGGCTGAACAGAATTACTAGAAATTTGGCAGAGAGGTAGTCCCTAGGTCAAGGAAGTGCCTTTTGTAGGTTTGGTGTAAATCTGTTCAGTAGATTCTGAGAAAATAGCCTTTAAATCAATATATATATCTGAGCCCGCTTACGGTACGCTTACCGTACACTTACCGTACGCTTACCGTAAGCTTACGGTGGCGTGCGCGAGCGCGATTCTGATTGGCTCTTAGATCTTAGTAAACATTCGAATCGGCCGAAACCAGGAAGCGGCGTCCGCCATTTTGTCTCTCGCACTGAGTGTTGTTTATCAAACATGATGGCCAAAAACATGTTACGGGGCTGTTTTGACAACTCCCTCCCACATAGTCATGTTGAGGGAGTCCCCAAACATCCCCCAAGAGCAAAAACGGTTTTATTTTTTTTTCGGCAATTTCGCGGGGTACGCTTACCGTACGCTTACCGTACGCTTACCGTAAGCTTACCGTACGCTTACGGTAAAAAAATAAAAATAAAAAAAACACTATCCACACTTACCCCACCCCCTGTGCTTTTGGTGGCCGCAGGCCACCAAATGTGCAGGGCTTATTAATAGAGAAAAAAAACGTAATTTTGGCAACATGAAATTATAAAATCGAAATAAAAAAAACACTATCCACATTGACCTCACCCCCTGTGCTTTTGGTGGCCGAAGGCCACCAAATGTACAGGGCTTATTAAAGTTGATAAAAACCGTGCACGGAACGAACTGCGTTAAGTGGGCGCGCACGCAACAAATGGCGTAAAGTAACTTAGCATTTAAAAAACCGTACAAATTCACTGAAAAAACCATAGGTTTCACACACGTTATAGTTAGGAAATAGCATTTAAAAAACCTTGCTAATTCACTGAAAAAACCATAGGTTTCACACATGTTATAGTTAGCTGGACATTTTACTGATAAAAAACCAATGAAATTCCCCCGTTATAGTTACTGTAGGCAACTATAACTCACGCGACCGTAATCCTCTGCTGATGACATATGTGTCTTTATGAAAAAAAAATATTTGTAATATATGTATAGCTAAAATTTAATGGAAGAAGATATGGGCAAATAAGTGTCTAAATACAGTATTAGCATCAGCAGAGGATTGCGGTCGCGTGAGTTATAGTTGCCTACAGTAACTATAACGGGGGAATTTCATTGGTTTTTTATCAGTAAAATGTCCAGCTAACTATAACATGTGTGAAACCTATGGTTTTTTCAGTGAATATATATATATATATATATATATATATATATTGCAACAATCACTCCATCAGGAAATGACACGAACTCCTCTTAGTGGCAAAATGGAATTTATTTTCAGTTCTCACTGCTGTTGGTCATGACGCGTTTCGGCCGTACCGTCGGCCTTGTTCACATAACAACGCCATAGCGGGAAAACTCCAATTTAAATGTTTTTTTCTCTTTCAAACCCAGTGTCACATGATTAATAAACATGGAGGATAGACTGCGGCATTTTTACACATACTAGATTTTAGAAAACAGACCGGATGGTATTTCTCCACACTGATTACATATTGCTACATAAAGTAGAAGGAATAACAAATATATACACCTTTAAATACACATTTACGTATAAATAAATAAATAAATACATAAATATATTTCAGTATAAATACGGTATAATTCAATGTATATTAAAATCGTTTTCTTAAAATAATGGCATAAATGCGTAATGTAATGAGTCTTAAATGTGTGGTTATCAACCTGATCTCAATGTCCATCCAAGCTCGTCTATGTAAATGTAAGAAAAGAAGAAAATGTCACAGAAAAAGACTCTACTCCATAGTTAAAATCACCCATAAAACAAGGAACAGTGTAAAAACATTTGATTGGCCCCTCAAATGTGCAAAGTTGCAAAAAGTGCATAATGCAAATCTCCAATAGGAATTTAATTTGATGCACCGTCAGTATTGGGAGGTACATATTAGTACATGTGATAAAGTGCTTGAAAAAACTGTGCAATGAATTGCCTATTTACTTCCACAACTATATAGTGTAAAAATAAAGAAGAAAATAAAAGGAAGCAGTGTCCATAAGTAAATCGGATCAATGGAAACTACAGAGGGGCAATAGTCCTAAACTAGATGTGTATTAATATCCAGTAAGTGGATCAACTTAATCTAAAGGATCCTACTAATACTTGTATTGTTTCCTAAGTGTATGATATGGGCAAATATCGACATCATTGCAAAACATATGACAGGAGACTGGTTCCAGAGAACTCCTGTTAATGAGGCCATTGTGAGGTTACTCCAAGCATACTTGTCAGCAGATTTAAAGGTAGGTGTACATATCTTCAGTAGTATTTAACCCATAAGGAACCTTCGTATCCATTTCCAGTATTAGGCGGGTTTCTAATTGCCTTAGTAGCCTTTCCCTATTGCCTCCTCGGCGCAATTTAGGGATGGCATCAATTACATAGTAACTGAGACATTTTAAGTCATTGTTGTGTTTGTCTTTGAAATGACGAGCCACTGGATAAGTGCTGTCATTATTAACAATGGCTCTCAAATGCTGGAGGATACGGGTGTGAACTTGAAGTTTGGTGCTACCAATATATGATAGGTCACAGGTACAAGTGAGGACATAGACAGCATATTCTGTACGGCAATTAAAATGCCCTTCGATTGGTGTTTCCTTGGGTCTAAACGGAGTTTTGTATGCCATGTATGATTTCAGTGGCCATAGTAGAACGGAAGAAAACAATGGGTTTTTCAGAATAACGAGTATAAAATGTAATTTAGAAATGGTTCTTGTGATCCACTTCTCTTTACATTTGTGTTCACTATAAGTGTTAGAGCTACATTTCCTTATCATAAATTACAACAATTCACCTTTCCAATATGGCCGATTTTTTTATCCATCCTATCTGACCTTCTATTCCTAAGTCCAGGAGCCCGGTGGGTCCTGACGAGTGAAGGTGCATCCTGGGTCCCCGGAAGTGAGACTTTTTAGATAAAAAGTTGTCTTATCTTAGTTCACTTTTGAAGGAAAAATGCTTCAGTTTTTGTTAAGTGAGAACGTTATGGGATTGGTGCACGGCACGTGCTATTGAGGACAAAACGGGTCGAGGGTGTCACGTAAGGGCTTTTTGATTTTTTATTTCTCCGTTCACTCTGTAAATATGTAATATATACTTGTCCAAGCCTAATCGCTGGCAAAATGTTATCCTGAGAAAATGTACTATTTGTGTAAATATATATATATATATATATAACTCTAACCACTAGTATATGTAGTAGACCTTTGTACTCACTACCATTCCTGTGTGATTCTTAGAGTTTATCCGTTTGTATCTCTACCATGAGTGACTTTACAACTCGTACATTTGCATTTTTTTCTGTTTGTATCTCTTCCTTGTGTGACTTTACAACTTGTACATTTGCAATTTTTTCTGTTTGTATCTATTATGTAACTCATGTAATCCTAAATCCTTATGCATCACAACCACTTCTTTTGTAAAGCGCTCTGACACCTTCGGGTAATGTTCGTGCTATATAAAATCACATTAAATAAATAAATAAATAAATAAAAGCTGGTGACTTTGGACCTGGGGAACCAGGCTCGAGTCTCGGCGTCGGCTCTAAATCTTGTTTATTCTCTGCAAATCACTTCATCTCCCGGTGCCAACAAAAAAAGGATTGTGCCCTTCTGTAATGTAACTGGTGCTCATGTAAATGGCTTCTGCACCTCTAGGTCGAGTTCACGCTATATAAAACTTTTTAAAATGTGCATAAACAACAATAGGTCTTGTGGAATAAATTGCGGGACAGGTCATGAAACCCTGGAGCAGAAGCAGACCTCTGGCCGTACTTTGTGAGGGGTGGAGGAAACGGGAGCACAGCTTTTGGAAGCAGGAAATCAGGAAAGTGACATGGGAAGCTGGGAGAGTCATGGGCGTCAGGAAACCTAGATCTGCTCCTCTTGGGGTCTTTTAAAAGCCCTGTGCCCCAGTTTGAATTTACAATTGAAACCAGCTAGAATAGATACTTTCAAATCTTGGATTAAAGTATTTAAAAGCTACATCTTTTACTTGTTTCAAACGATGATTTACAGATACATATTGTCAAAGCTAACAGATCAACACTCGTGTTTGCCAGTGCTTATTTATTTTGTCAACCGAGCACACAGCCCATATCTGCTCCCTCACAGTTTGCCTTTATAAGTGTGTAATGGAGGTGCGGGTGGGCAGTGGTGCGGGTGGGCGGTTTGAACACTTCACTGAATGTGTTGCTGACGATGGGAAGGGAATGCAATGGACCTTTTGGGAGTGGCACATGCAGGGTTTGGACAAACAACCTGCCTTAAATAGGTCAAACACGTTTATATATTGGGGGATGTTTGGTTGCAGGCGAGCTTGAAGTCAACGTGTCCAAGGAACAAGTGCTACATTGTAGGGAGCACTGCAAAAAGCCACTTTCCAAATACCGCTGTTAAACACGGAGGGGCAGATTTACAAGCCCCGTATGCCACATTTGCGCCGCCGTTGTGTCACTTTTGTGACGCAGCGGCGGCGCAAAGCCAGCGCCATGATGTGGGGTATTTACAACGTGACGCATCCAGGGAGATGCGTCACGTTGTAAAGCCCTGAGCCACATGTGGGCGTTCCGGCGCAGGAACGCCTCCTAAAAGTGTCTGAGTGAAATCTACAAGATTTCACTCAGTCACTTTTACGGCCATGCTGCGTCAAAACCCTGCGCCTGCTTGAAGCAGGCGTAAGGATTGACGCAGCATGTTAGGCATAGGGGCACCCCGAGTCTTGCTGGAGCTGCGTCACGCTTGCGACGCGACTCCACCAATGCGTCACCTTTACGGCAGCAGATGCGTCACGCATCTGTGCGCAAGAGGTGTCTGCCATGACGCAAAATAGCTGGCGCATCCCTGCTGCTATGCAGGGATGCGCCAGATATTGTAAATCTGCCCCTATGAACATATCAACTGCGCTTTTGTAGTTCCTTTTTGTGATTGTGTGAGCATGGTTGTGTAAAGCGGCGAGAGGACTCCACACCTTGATACTTGCTCATAAAACACTCGTGCATCCCGTCCGCACAAAAGTAATGGTATGGTGCTGGGCAACTTGAAGTGGCTTTTGCAGTTGTGCAGGGCTTAGTGTGGTTTATGTGGCTTCACATGACGTACTCAAGATGTTACATTCTAAAACTTCCCTTATTAACCATGCGGAATACATGCTCAATGTGTGGGAAAGCATTAAAATGATTGGCATTGATTTACATTTAAACTACATTTGTCTTTGACAGTTGTGAGTAATGATGTCATTTTAAGCAGCTTGAGTGAAACACGCTCCCTCCCCCCTTTTCTATAACCACACTTGTTTTTTTGTTAGTCTTTTTTCTACGTAATACATACTCATGTTGGTGTTACCATACGATTTGTTAGGCACCAGGTCTTATAATGTTACACCAGGACTTAAAATGTATCAAAGGAACACATGAAAACGAAATGCACAAAGGAAACCTTGACATTTTATTTTCTGCTCTTGGATAAGTGTAATGTAAGTTCATAAATGGAATATATTCAGTAAAATGCATATAGTATTTTTTATTACTTTTAATCGTTCAAGAACACAAAAATATCAAAAGCAGCTGAGAGGCCTCCATGGCATGATTTAACAAGGCAACACACACACAGCATTTTAAAAACCATTTTAGGATAATTAATCATTCCTTCTGATATCGCCAAATATTAAAACACCAGTTTTATAGTTTACATCAGTCCTGCTGACTTGAAAAATATTAGTTCATTAACTGTGTCCCATATATAAAGTAGGCCTGGGCGGTGAACTCCGCTCCGTTTGCGGAGTTTTGTGCACTCCGAGTTTTTTCCCTGTTCGTGCTTGCAAACTGTGAGTTTTTGAGCGCAAACTGCCGCTCGGGTAGAATTTCTACCCGAACTGCAGGAAAATCAGCTCGAATGGCAGGTCGCACTGACCTCCGCAGATTTTTTTTTGTCACTTCTCGGAGTTCCGTGTATCAAAACTCTGCGAACTACATCTAGAATTTATATAAAGAACAACCGTTCCTTGTGCTGTGCAATGTATACAGTTTCATGAAACTTTCCTCCATTTTATCTAGGCAAACGTCGCATGGATTGCAGTGCACCACAAAATGCCGATGTCACTCTTTAGTGACAACGATTAGAGCTGGCTCACATTGCAAAGTCACCCACCACAACAGGGTCTGATTTGGTAAAGCAGTAAACCAGCATTTCAGCTTGAGTTTCCCATTATTTTCTTTGTTATTATAATACCTTTCCCTCAAAGTTTTCCTGCAGGTTAGGTGCTCATAAGCTGACTTATTTATCCCTCCCCTTGTGCATTTCTCAACCAGTATATCGCGGTGTCCCTCTCTGTCCATCTCTCCCCATCTCAATCCAACAAAGGGTGACCTTCCTCAACAATCTTAGACCTCTATTGTTTCTTTCTTTCTGTATGCATTGCTCCTTCTCTTCATCCTTCCATCTATTCACCCCTCTCCAAACAACCAACAATCAATCCATCCTTAGACCCACACACTCGTTGATTCACCCATCACCCTTGTTGATTCACCCATCACCCTTCCATCCTTCTCTTCATGCGTTCATCTTTCCCTCCATCCCTCTACCCACTACTTAATCCCAAAAATCCTTGCATTGCTTTTAAGGACCTCATTTTTAGAGACCAGTGTCACAGGAATCTTTTACTACCAATTTGTGTACTTGGAGCAAATACACCTTCTATACTGCATGGTCACAGGCTGCTGAGCTCTCCCATCTTCTCTCCATTCACCCTTTCCCTCCCTACTACTCACTCGCAAACATGCATGCCTTCTTTCAAAAGTTGTCGCCCCCACCACACACGTGCAAGTCTATGGGCCCCGTTGCTAACTAACTTTTTAGGTTATCCACCCACCCCTAAATTGATGTATCTATGCACAATTTCTGTAGTGAAAACCTAGAAACAGACTGTATGACCCGGTGTGTAGTAATTGTATAGCTCTTCAGTCCCTGGCGACACAGCACCCACAATAATGTGCTGCTTGGCTAAACACTTATAAGATCCCAAAGGCGAGATATATTGGCAGTGCCCTTCCCCTAACGTTTAAAGTCAAAATGATCACTTCCAGCACAAGTGATCTGCTTTTAGGGTTTAGCTTCAATGCAGGGTATAAGCCTCACTATGCGCATGCTCTCCCGCTCTCACTGGCACAGTATAATTTATGCGAAAACATGAATGGGAAAGGAGCACATTTTATTTCCAACATTTGCACCCAGTGTTCCTCCTGTCTATGCAGTCAAGTTTCCTCTGGCTAAAACTGACCTCTTGGTGTTTTGTAAGTATGGGGTGTAATTATATAAAGGTGTTCGCTGTGGTGTTTCAAGTGCAAGCTGTCCTGTTATTTCCTCTCATCCGACGTGAGGGATGTGCTTTCGGGCTTCTGCTTCTGTAGAGGGTATAAGCTTCTGATCCTACCACCCCATACTTTCCACTGTTTTCTCTCAATTCTCTTTCCTTCCTATCTTTTTAAAGAGGTCAAATATTCACTCCACTACAAAAAAAAAAAGAATTAACTAAAAAACATTCTCATTTGTAGCACCAATAGCGCTAACTTTCACTACGGCAAGACCTATTGCATGGAAAATGCTTGTTTTGAGCCTGAGAGCGGGCAAAACATCTGGGTGAATATTCCGGAGACAATGATGGCGGCTAAGCTCCTAGAACCCCTGCAGGAACATATTCCCACAAGTTGTTCCCCAGAATCATGTAACGTGGAGTACTTCCGCACCACGTGGTATTAGTCACTCCATGAGTTTGGTACGGGGCCGTTTCCCTGATAAGGGTCTGCACGCTCTTGATTGGTTGCCGGGCAGTCTGTCTTGTCTCCCCTACGCTGCAGGCTCCTCATTGGCTGACAGTCTGTCTTGTCTCCCCTACACTGCATGTTGTAAATAGAAAGTCCATTAGCCAGATGTATAAAACAGCATAGGTTTATTCAGTCTTAGTTCCAGGGTAAGTTTAGTAGAAGAAGATAGGTAGATGGCAGTATAGCCCCACCAGGAGCAGCCTACCTGCTGCTCAGCCTGCATCCACCCATTGACACTCCACACATAACCAGGCACCCAAGCATTCCACGACATCATCACACATTCCAGCACTCTCCTGGCTGAGCAGTAGGGAAGACCCAGCTAGGGAAGAGGAATGGCAACAAGTAATTTATAACACTTGTCTCCCCTACGCTGCAGGCTCCTCATTGGCTGACAGTCTGTATTGTCTCCCCTACACTGCAGGCTCCTCATTGGTTACCTGTTGGAATTAGATTTACTTTTAAACTCCTGGCTATAATACACAAGGCCACGTGCAGAATTCACCGAACATTCTGTCTGCAAACGCTGACATCTAGCAATCTCGAACTGCCGAAAATCGAGAATAATAAATGTTACTTTTGTTGACAAAGCCTTTTTTGTAGTTAATTCCAAAATCTAGAAGTTAGTCCACTTCTAGCCTCGTAGTGAAACATATCTTAGCGTGTAAAGGAATGTTACACAAGGCAAAGAGTGTCACCCTGCCCTGGCTAGGAGTTGTCTTGTTAGGGGGCTGTCTCTTAGAGTGTAAAGGATGCCACTGTGCATTGGCTGTAACTTAACAATAAGGGTGCCTGTCCTATCTGGAGTGAGTGATATCCATGTACTCCACTTTTAGGTTATCAGGCCTGCAGTAGCGGCTGGTGTCTCAATAGAGTGGTGGGTGGGGGGACTGGAGGACAGAAGGATGATGAGACAAATGAAGAAAAACAAAGAAACACTTCCCCACATCGCGCTCCTCTCCACTGCAGGCACAGACTCCTAAAGTCCCTTGCAGCCAATCCTGAGTCTGCTTTCATACTGCTGGAGGCACAAGAGCAGCGTCAGGACACTTGATTTGCGCTCCCAGTTAGACTGGGAGCCTGTGCCTGCTGTCTCCAACCCAGCGACGCAGCTCGGGTGGGAGAGAGCTTCAGTGCGCATGAAGGTTTGGCCGTCCTGTGACAGTACAAAACACTCCCCTAGTGCCTGTCATCCCCCTGGCCCCCGCCCAGCAAAAGAAAACGATAATAGCCAAGGGGTGATTCTCATTTTGTTTTCATTTTTGTGGCTGCTGGCAGTGGGGGGGGATGGGGGGGAGGGGGGTTAAATCTCATCTGCCTTACAGGAGGAGCCCCCCCCTGCTGCAGGCCTGACCTCACTCTCCGCTGCTCATGGATTAACAGGGGTAAGGAACTTCCTGTTTCTGTTTTAAGAGATGTCGCTGTGCACAGGTTATAGGTCATTAAGCAGGATGTCTGCCTCTTGTGAGTGGGAAATCTCGCTGTATGCTGTTATAGGTTACTATGTGGAGGGTGTCTGTCTCTCCCAGTGCAAGGATGTCACTCTGCGGCGCTATCAGCTCTCGTGTAAAGCGCCTTAGGATTTAACATGTGTATAGCGGGATGTCTGCCACTGGGGAGTGAGAGATGACACTTTCTGCTGGGCAGAACATTGATAGGCGAAGGGAGCCGTCTTTTCCAGTGCAAGAGACCGCACTGTCTGCAAATGATAAATTCTGTGTCTCTTGGAGAGAGGGATGTCGCTGTGGGTTTGTTATATGTTATCATGTAGGGTGTCTCTCCTAGTGAGAGATGCCTCTCTGTCGATTAAAAGTGATCATGAAGGGGGACTGTTTTGTCTTGAGAGACGTCACTCACTGTGCACTGGTTATAGGTTATCATGCCTGTCTGTCTCTTTCTATGTTGGAAGTGACATTGCGCACTTGGTTTAAGCGATCATAGGAGTTCTGTTTTGGATCGAGATGTCACTCTGTGCTATTGTTATAGGTCATCATTGAGAGTCTCTTTTGGATCAAGAGATGTTACTCCATGAACTTCTTTCAAGTGACCATAGAAGCTCTCTTTTGGATCAAGAGATGTCACTTTATGCACTTGTTATATGTGATCATTGTCAGTTTCTTTTGGATTGAGAGATGTAATTCTGTGCACTTGTTATAAGTCATCATTGAAGGTCTCTTTTGGATCGAGAGATGTCACTCTGCGCACTTGTTTTAAGTGATGACAGAAGGTCTCTTTTGGAGATGTCACTGTGCTCTTATTATTATGCCTTTCTCTATGTCACTCTTTCTGGACACCTGTTTTAGGTCTCTTTTGGAGATGTCACTGTGCTCTTATTATGCCTTTCTTTGTGTCCCTCTGTACACTTGTTTTAAGTGATGACACAGGGTGTGTTTTGGAGATGTCACTGTGCTCTATTATGCCTTTCTTTATGTCACTCTGGACACTTGTTTTAAGTGATGACAGAAGGTCTCTTTTGGAGATGTCACTGTGCTCTTATTATTATGCCTTTCTCTATGTCACTCTTTCTGGACACCTGTTTTAGGTCTCTTTTGGAGATGTCACTGTGCTCTTATGACTTTCTTTATGTCCCTCTGTACACTTGTTTTAATTGACGACGGAAGGTCACTTTTGGAGATGTCACTGTGCTCTTATGCCTTTCTGTATGGCACTCTGTGCACTTGTTTTAAGTGATGACGGTAGGTCTCTTTCAGAGATGTCACTGAGCTCTAGTTATAGATTGTCCCTTTCTGTATGTCACTCTTTCTGGACACTTGTTTAAAGGGATGACGGAGGGTCCCTTTTGGAGATGTCACTGTGTTCTGTTATGCCTATCTGTATGTCACTCTGCGCACTTGTTTTAAGTGATGATGGAAGGTCTCTTTTGGAGATGTCACCGTGCACTTTTTATGTCTTTCTTTATGTCACTCTGTACACTTATTTTAAGTGATAACGGTAGGTTGCTTTTGGAGATGTCACTGAGCTCTAGTTATGCATTATGCATTTCTGTATGTCACTCTCTACACTTGTTGTAAGTGATGATGGAAGGACTCATTTGGAGATGTCACCGTGCACTTTTTATGTCTTTCTGTATGTCACTCTGTGCACTTGTTTTAAGGGATGACGGTAGGTCGCTTTTGGAGATGTCACTGAGCTCTAGTTATACATTATAACTTTCTGTATGTCACTCTCTACACTTGTTTTAAGTGATGATGGAAGGTCTCTTTTGAACCTGGAGATGTCACTCTATGCACAAGTTAGAAGTGATCTTGAAAGTGTCTATCTCTTTTGGCTAGCGAGATGTCACTGAGCTCTAGTTATAGATTATGCCTTTCATTATGTCTCTCATTACACTTGTAGTAAGTGATGACAGAAGGTCTCTTCTCGAGGTGTCACTGTGCTCTTATTATGCCTTTCTTTATGTCCCTCTGTACACTTGTTTTAAGTGATGACGGAAAGTCTCTTTTGGAGATGTCTCTGTGCTCTTGTTATTGTGACTTTCTGTATGTCACTCTTTCTGGACACTTGTTTTAGGTCTCTTTTGGAGATGTCACTGTGCACTTTTTATGTCTTTCTTTATGCCACTCTGTACACTTGTTTTAAATGATGACTGTAGGTCTCTTTTGGAGATGTCACTGTGCTCTAGTTATAGATTATGCCTTTCTTTATTGCACTCTTTCTGGACACTTCTTGTAAGTGATGATGGAAGGTCTCTTTTCGAGTTGTCACTGTGCTCTTGTTATTATGTCTTTCTGTATGTCACTCTGCCCACTTGTTTTAAGTGATGACAGAAGGTCTCTTTTGGAGATGTCACTGTGCTCTTGTTATTATGTCTTTCTTTATGTCACTCTCTACACTTGTTTTAAGTGAAGATGGAAGGTCTCTTTTGAACCTGGAGATGTCACTCTATGCACAAATTACAAGTGATCTTGAAAGTGTCTATCTCTTTTGGCTAGCGAGATGTCACTGAGCTCTAGTTATAGATTATGCCTTTCTTCATGTCTCTCATTACACTTGTAGTAAGTGATGACGGAAGGTCTCTTCTCGAGGTGTCACTGTGCTCTTATTATGCCTTTCTTTATGTCACTCAGCACACCTGTTTTAAGTGATGACCGTAGGTCTCTTTTAGAGAAGTCACTGTGCTCTAGTTATAGATTATGCCTTTCTGTATCTCACTCTTTCTTGACACTTCTTGTAAGTGATGACGGAAGGTCTCTTTTCGAGGTGTCACTGTACTCTTGTCATTATGCCTTTTTGTTTGTCACTCTGCGCACCTGTTTCAAGTGATGACGGAAGGTCTCTTTTGGAGATGTCACTGTGCTATTATTATGCCTTCCTTTATGTCCCTCTGTACACTTGTTTTAAGTGATGATGGAAAGTCTCTTTTGGAGATGTCTCTGTGCTCTTATTATTATGCCTTTCTGTATGTCACTCTTTCTGGACACTTGTTTTAGGTCTCTTTTGGAGATGTCACTGTGTTCTATTATGCCTTCCTTTATGTCACTCTGTACACTTGTTTTAAGTGATGACGGAAAGTCTCTTTTGGAGATGTCACTGTGCTCTTGTTATTATGCCTTTCTGTATGTCACTCTGTGCCCTTGTTTTAAGTGATGACAGAAGGTCTCTTTTCGAGGTGTCACTGTGCTCTTGTTATTATGCCTTTCTCTATGTCACTCTGCGTACTTGTTTTAAGTAATGACAGAAGGTCTCTTTTCGAGGTGTCCCTGTGCTCCTGTTATTATGCCTTTCTGTATGTCACTCTGTCTGGACACTTGTTTTAGGTCTCTTTTGGAGATGTCACTGTGTTCTATTATGCCTTTCTTTATGTCACTCAGTACACTTGTTTTAAGTGATGACCATAGGTCTCTTTTAGAGAAGTCACTGTTCTCTAGTTATAGATTATGCCTTTCTGTATGTCACTCTTTCTGGACACTTCTTGTAAGTGATGACAGAAGGTCTCTTTTCGAGGTGTCCCTGTGCTCCTGTTATTATGCCTTTCTGTATGTCACTCTGTGCACTTGTTTTAAGTGATGACACAGGGTGTCTTTTGGAGATGTCACTGTGCTCTATTATGCCTTTCTTTATGTCACTCTGTACACTTGTTTTAAGTGATGACACAGGGTGTCTTTTGGAGATGTCACTGTGCTCTATTATGCCTTTCTTTATGTCACTCTGTACACTTGTTTTAAGAGATGACGGAAAGTCTCTTTTGGAGATGTCACTGTGCTCTTGTTATTAGACCTTTCTCTATTTCACTCTTTCTGGACACCTGTTTTAGGTCTCTTTTGGAGATGTTACTGTACTCTTACTATGCCTTTCTTTATGTCCCTCTGTACACTTGTTTTAAGTGATGACAAAAGGTCTCTTTTCGAGATGTCACTGTGCTCTTGTTATTATGCCTTTCTGTATGTCACTCTGCGCAGTTGTTTTAATTGATGACAGAAGGTCACTTTTCGAGGTGTCACTGTGCGCTTATTATGTTTTTCATTATGTTACTTTGTGCACTTGTTTTAAGTGATGACGGAAGGTCTCTTTTCGAGATGTCCCTGTGTTCTAGTTATTATGTCTTTCTTTATGTCACTCTGCGCACTTGTTTTAAGTTATGATGGAAGGTCTCTTTTGGAGATGTCCCTGTGCTCTTGTTATTATGCCTTTCTCTAGGTCACTCTGCGCACTTGTTTTAAGTGATGACAGAAGATCTCTTTTCGAGGTGTCACTGTGCTCTTGTTAATATTCCTATGTTTATTCCATTCTGTACACTTGTTTTAAGTGATGACGGAAGGTCTCTTTTGGAGATGTCACTGTGCTCTTGTTAATTTATTATGCCTTTCTGTATGTCACTCCTTCTGGACACTTCTTTTAAGTGATTTCGGAAGGTCTCTTTTGGAGATGTCACTGTGCTCTTGTTATTATGTCTTTCTTTATGTCACTTTGTGCACTTGTTTTAAGTGATGACAGAAGGTCTCTTTTCGAGGTGTCCCTGTGTTCATGTTATTATGCCTTTTTTTTATTTCACTCTGTACACTTGTTTTAAGTGATGACAGAAGATCTTTTTTCGAGGTGTCACTGTGCTCTTATTATGCCTATCTTTATGTCACTCAGTACACTTGTTTTAAGTGATGACGGTAGGTCTCTTTTAGAGATGTCACTGTGCTCTAGTTTTAGATTATGCCTTTCTGTATCTCACTCTTTCTTGACACTTCTTTTAGGTGATGATGGAAGGTGTCTTTTGGAGATGGCACTGTGCTCTTTTTATGTCTTTCTGTATGTCACTCTTTCTGGACACTTATTTTAAGTGATGACGGAAGGTCTCTTTTGGAGATGTCACTGCTCTTATTATGCCTTTCTTTGTGTCCCTCTGTACACTTGTTTTCAGTGATGACACAGGGTCTCTTTTGGAGATGTCACTGTGCTCTTGTTATTATGCCTTTCTCTATTTCACTCTTTCTGGACACCTGTTTTAGGTCTCTTTTGGAGATGTTACTGTACTCTTACTATGCCTTTCTTTATGTCCCTCTGTACACTTGTTTTAAGTGATGACGGAAGGTCTCTTTTGACGATGTCACTGTGCTCTATTATGCCTTTCTTCATGTCACTCTGCGCACTTGTTTTAAGTGATGACGGTTGGTCACTTTTGGAGATGTCACTGAGCCCTAGTTATACATTATAACTTTCTTTATGTCACTCTCTACACTTGTTTAAAGTGATGATGGAAGGTCTCTTTTGAACCTGGAGATGTCACTCTATGCACAAGTTAGAAGTGGTCTTGAAAGTGTCTATCTCTTTTGGCTAGCGAGATGTCACTGAGCTCTAGTTATAGATTATGCCTTTCTTTATGTCTCTCATTACATTTGCATTAAGTGATGACAGAAGGTCTCTTCTCGAGGTGTCACTGTGCTCTTATTATGCCTTTCTTTATGTCACTCAGTACACTTGTTTTAAGTGATGACCGTAGGTCTCTTTTAGAGAAGTCACTGTGCTCTAGTTATAGATTATGCCTTTCTGTATGTCACTCTTTCTGGACACTTCTTGTAAGTGATGACAGAAGGTCTCTTTTCGAGGTGTCATTGTGCTCTTGTTATTATGCCTTTCTGTATGTCACTCTGCGCACTTGTTTCAAGTGATGACGGAAGGTCTCTTTCTGAGATGTCACTGTGCTCTTATTATGCCTTTCTTTATGTCACTCTGTACACTTGTTTTAAGTGATGACGGAAAGTCTCTTTTGGAGATGTCTCTGTGCTCTTGTTATTTTGCCTTTCTGTATGTCACTCTTTCTGGACACTTGTTTTAGGTCTCTTTTGGAGATGTCACTGTGCTCTATTATGCCTTTCTTTATGTCACTCTGCACACTTGTTTTAAGTGATGACGGAAAGTCTCTTTTGGTGTTTCACTGTGCTCTTGTTATTATGCCTTTCTGTATGTCACTCTGTGCACTTGTTTTAAGTGATGCCATAAGGTCTCTTTTCGAGGTGTCACTGTGCTCTCATTACATTTTCTTTGTCACTCTGTACACTTGTTTTAAGTGATGATGGGAGGTCTCTTTTCAAGATGTCACTGTGCTCTAGTTATAATGTCTTTCTTTATGTCACTCTGTGCACTTGTTTTAAGTGATGACAGAAGGTCGCTTTTGGAGAAATCACTGAGCTCTAGTTATAGATTATGACCTTCTGTATGTCACTCTCTACACTTGTTTTAAGTGACGATGGAAGGTCTCTTTTGAACCTGGAGATGTGCACTAGTTAGTAGTGATCTTGAAAGCATCTATCTCTTTTGGCTAGAGAGATGTCACTGAGCTCTAGCTATAGATTATGCCTATCTTTATGCCACTCAGTACACTGGTATTAAGTGATGCCGGTAGGTCTCTTTTAGAGATGTAACTATGCTCTAGTTATAGATTAAGCCTTTCTGTATGTCACTCTTTCTGGACATTTCTTTAAAGTGATGACAGAAGGTCTCTTTTTGAGGTGTCACTGTGCTCTTGTTATTATGCCTTTCGGTATGTCACTCTACACACTTGTTTCAAGTGATAACACAGAGTCTCTTTTGGAGATATCACTGTGCTCTATTATGCCTTTCTTTATGTCACTCCGTACCCTTGTATTAAGTGATGATGGAAGGTCTCTTTCGGAGATGTCACTGTGCTCTTGTTATTATGCCTTTCTGTATGTCACTCTGTCTGGACACTTGTTTTAGGTCTCGTTTGGAGTTGTCACTGTGCTCTATTATGCCTTTCTTTATGTCACTCTGCACACTTGTTTTCAGTGATGACGGAAGGTCTCTTTTCGAGATGTCACTGTGCTCTTGTTATTATGCCTTCCTGTATGTCACTCTGCGCACTTGTGTTAATTGATGACAGGTCTCTTTTCGAGGTGTCACTGTGCTGTTATTATGTTTTTCTTTATGTCACTTTGTACACTTGTTTTAAGTGATGATGGAAGGTCTCTTTTGGAGAAGTCACTGTGCTCTTATTGGGTTTTTGTTTATGTCACTCTGTACACTTGTTATAAGTGATGATGGAAGGTCTCTTTTCGAGATGTCGCTGTGCTCTTGTTATTATGCCTTTCTGTATGTCACTCTTTCTGGACTCTTGTTTTAGTTCTCTTTTGGAGATGTCACTGTGTTCTATTATGGCTTTGTTTATGTCACTCTGCACACTTGTTTTAAGTTATGACGGAAGGTCTCTTTTGGAGAGGTCACTGGGCTCTTGTTATTATGCCTTTCTGTATGTCACTGTGCGCACTTGTTTTAAGTGATGACGGAAGGTCTCTTTTGGAGATGTCACTGTGTTGTTAATATGCCTTTCTTTATGTCACTTGAACACTTATTTTAAGTGATGACGGAAGGTCTCTTTTCCAGGTGTCACTGTGCTCTTATTAACTTATTATGCCTTTCTGTATGTCACTCTTTCTGGACACTTATTTTAAGTGATGACGGAAGGTCTCTTTTGGAGATGTCACTGAGCTCTAGTTATAGATTATGCCTTTCTTTATGTCTCTCATTACACTTGTATTAAGTGATGACAGAAGGTCTCTTCTCGAGGTGTCACTGTGCTCTTATTATGCCTATCTTTATGTCACTCAGTACACTTGTTTTAAGTGATGACGGTAGGTCTCTTTTAGAGATGTCACTGGGCTCTAGTTTTAGATTATGCCTTTCTGTATCTCACTCTTTCTTGACACTTCTTTTAAGTTATGATGGAAGGTGTCTTTTGAACCTGGAGATGTCACTCTATGCACAAGTTAGAAGTGGTCTTGAAAGTGTCTATCTCTTTTGGCTAGCGAGATGTCACTGAGCTCTAGTTATACATCATAACTTTCTGTATGTCACTCTCTACACTTGTTTTAAGTGATGATGGAAGGTCTCTTTTGAACCTGGAGATGTCACTCTATGCACAAGTTAGAAGTGGTCTTGAAAGTGTCTATCTCTTTTGGCTAGCGAGATGTCACTGAGCTCTAGTTATAGATTATGCCTTTCTTTATGTCTCTCAGTACACTTGTTTTAAGTGATGACCGTAGGTCTCTTTTAGAGAAGTCACTGTGCTCTAGTTATAGATTATGCCTTTCTGTATGTCACTCTTTCTGGACACCTCTTGTAAGTGATGACAGAAGGTCTCTTTTCGAGGTGTCACTGTGCTCTTGTTATTATGCCTTTCTGTATGTCACTCTGCGCACTTGTTTCAAGTGATGACGGAAGGTCTCTTTTTGAGATGTCACTGTGCTCTTATTATGCCCTCCTTTATGTCCCTCTGTACACTTGTTGTTTCAAGTGATGAGACAGGGTCTCTTTTGGAGATGTCATTGTGTTCTATTATGCCTTTATTCATGTCACTCTGCGCACTTGTTTTAAGTGATGACGGAAAGTCTCTTTTGGAGATGTCACTGTGCACTTTTTATGCCTTTCTTAATGCCACTCTGCGCACTTGTTTTAAATGATGACGGAAGGTCTCTTTTGGAGATGCCGCTGTGCTCTTATAATGCCTTTCTGTATGTCACTCTGTGCACTTGTTTTAAGTGATAAATGTAGGTCTGTTTTGGAGATGGCACTGTGCTCTTTTTATGTCTTTATGTCACTCTCTACACTTGTTTTAAGTGATGATGGAAGGTCTCTTTTAGAGATGTCACTGGGCTCTAGTTTTAGATTATGCCTTTCTGTATCTCACTCTTTCTTGACACTTCTTTTAAGTTATGATGGAAGGTGTCTTTTGGAGATTTCACTGTGCACTTTTTATGTCTTTCTTTATGCCACTCTGTACACTTGTTTTAAATGATGACGGTTGGTCACTTTTGGAGATGTCACTGAGCTCTAGTTATACATCATAACTTTCTGTATGTCACTCTCTACACTTGTTTTAAGTGATGATGGAAGGTCTCTTTTGAACCTGGAGATGTCACTCTATGCACAAGTTAGAAGTGGTCTTGAAAGTGTCTATCTCTTTTGGCTAGCGAGATGTCACTGAGCTCTAGTTATAGATTATGCCTTTCTTTATGTCTCTCAGTACACTTGTTTTAAGTGATGACCGTAGGTCTCTTTTAGAGAAGTCACTGTGCTCTAGTTATAGATTATGCCTTTCTGTATGTCACTCTTTCTGGACACTTCTTGTAAGTGATGACAGAAGGTCTCTTTTCGAGGTGTCACTGTGCTCTTGTTATTATGCCTTTCTGTATGTCTCTCTGCGCACTTGTTTCAAGTGATGACGGAAGGTCTCTTTTTGAGATGTCACTGTGCTCTTATTATGCCCTCCTTTATGTCCCTCTGTACACTTGTTGTTTCAAGTGATGAGACAGGGTCTCTTTTGGAGATGTCATTGTGTTCTATTATGCCTTTATTCATGTCACTCTGCGCACTTGTTTTAAGTGATGACGGAAAGTCTCTTTTGGAGATGTCACTATGCTCTTGTTATTATGCCGTTCTCTATGTCACTCTGCACACTTGTTTTAAGTGATGACAGAAGGTCTCTTTTGGAGATGTCACTGTGCACTTTTTATGCCTTTCTTAATGCCACTCTGCGCACTTGTTTTAAATGATGACGGAAGGTCTCTTTTGGAGATGCCGCTGTGCTCTTATAATGCCTTTCTGTATGTCACTCTGTGCACTTGTTTTAAGTGATAAATGTAGGTCTGTTTTGGAGATGGCACTGTGCTCTTTTTATGTCTTTCTTTATGTCACTCTCTACACTTGTTTTAAGTGATGATGGAAGGTCGCTTTTGAACCTGGAGATGTCACTCTATGCACAAGTTAGAAGTGATCTTGAAAGTGTCTATCTCTTTTGGCTAGCGAGATGTCACTGAGCTCTAGTTATAGATTATGCCTTTCATTATGTCTCTCATTACACTTGTAGTAAGTGATGACAGAAGGTCTCTTCTCGAGGTGTCACTGTGCTCTTATTATGCCTTTCTTTATGTCACTCAGTACACTTGTTTTAAGTGATGACAATAGGTCTCTTTTAGAGAAGTCACTGTTCTCTAGTTATAGATTATGCCTTTCTGTATGTCACTCTTTCTGGACACTTCTTGTAAGTGATGACGGAAGGTCTCTTTTCGAGGTGTCATTGTGCTCTTGTTATTATGCCTTTCTGTATGTCACTCTGTGCACTTGTTTTAAGTGATGATGGAAGGTCTCTTTTGGAGATGTCACTGTGCTGTTATTATGCCTTTCTGTATGTCACTCTGTCTGGACACTTGTTTTAGGTCTCTTTTGGAGATGTCACTGTGTTCTATTATGCCTTTCTTTATGTCACTCTGAGCACTTGTTTTAAGTGATGACGGAAAGTCTCTTTTGGAGAGGTCACTGTGCTCTTGTTATTATGCCTTTCTTTATGTCACTCTGTGCACTTGTTTTAAGTGATGACAGAAGGTCTGTTTTCGAGGTGTCACTGTGCTCTATTATGTTTTTCTTTATGTCACTCTGTAGATTTGTTTTAAGTGACGAGAGAAGGTCTCTTTTGGAGAGGTCACTGTGCTCTTGTTATTATGCCTTTCTGTATGTCACTCTTTCTGGACACTTCTTGTAAGTGATGACGGAAGGTCTCTTTCTTTTCGAGGTGTCCCTGTGCTCTTATTGTGCCTTTCTTTATGTCATTCTGTGCACTTGTTTCAAGTGATGACGGAAGGTCTCTTTTCGAGGTGTCACTGTGCTCTTGTTATGTTTTTCTTTATGTCACTCTGTAGATTTGTTTTAAGTGATGACAGAAGGTCTCTTTTCGAGGTGTCACTGGGCACTTTTTATGTCTTTCTTTATGCCACTCTGTACACTTGTTTCAAGTGATGACGGAAGGTCTCTTTCTGAGATGTCACTGTGCTCTTGTTATTATGCCTTTCTGTATGTCACTCTTTCTGGACACTTCTTTTAAGTGATGACGGAAGGTCTCTTTTCGAGGTGTCACTGTGCTCGGCCCAGAGCAGCCTGCGGGCCTCAGTACCGCCCCATAGGCGGCTTCCAGTCAGGACTGACTCCTTTAGTGGAGGTTCCCTGTCCCCTCTCAGATCACCTGAGGCCTGTCACTAGCGCACAAAGGAGAGAGCTGCTCTCCGTGGCACTTGAGATTCTCCGAGGCTGCTCGCGCACACGGCGTGAGTCCCCATTACACACTCTGCTGTCATTCCTCCCACCTGCCTGCCTGACAAAGCAGGCCTGGAAGCAGAACAGCCTTATAAGGGCTGACGGGGGAAGCGGCAGCCGGGCATGCTGGGTACCCGATGAGCTGGAGAGGGCAGGAAGTGACGTCACTGCTGGAGCCCTGCCACTGCTGGCAGCTTGGCTCGTGTTCTCCGAGTGTCACCGGCCACCTTGCTGCTACCCTCAGCAGAGTAGGCAACGCCATCATCCGCCCGCACCCCCAGAACCCCCCTTCTCTCGACTGAGACCGTCGTTATCTTTCTATGTCTGGCAGCAGTGTACAGGAATACAAGGTCTCGAATGAAATACCCCAGGACACCCACATCATCTGCACTTGTCGCTGATATCACTTCCCCCACACAACTTCCTGTGTGTCACTGATATCACTCCAGCTAACCTCGCATCCTCTGTAATGGGGGTGTCACTGATAGCACCCCAGATACCTCACACCTTCCATACCTGTGTGTCACTCTTCTGTACCCGCCCGACACTGATCTCACCCCAGGCAAACTCACACGCTCTATACCCGTGCATCACTGATGTCACCTCAGATACCCTCACCGTTCTGTACCTTTCTATCACTGTTATCACCCCATATACTCTCATACTTTCCACACCTGTGTGTTACTCTTGTGTACCTGTGCATCACGGATACAACCCTGATACCTCACACACTCTTTACCTCTGCTTCACTGATATCACCCCAGACACCTCACACCTTCCATACCTGTGAGTCACAGATGTACCTTTGCATCACAGACACTCTCACACCCTCTGTGCCTGTGGATCACATACTCTCTCACACCCTCTGTACCTGCACTTCACAGACTCTCTCACACCCTCTGTACCTGTGCATCACAGAATCTCTCACACCCTCTGTGCCTGTGCATCACAGACTCTCTCACACCCTCTGTGCCTTTGCATCACAGACACTCTCACACCCTCTGTGCCTGTGCATCACAGACTCTCTCACACCCTCTGTGCCTTTGCATCACAGACACTCTCACACCCTCTGCACCCCTGCTTCACTGATATCACCCCAGACACCTCACACCTTCCATACCTGAGTCACAGATGTTCCTTTGCAACACAGACACTCTCACACCCTCTGTGCCTGTGCATCACAGACTCTCTCACAGCCTCTGTACCTACGCTTCACAGACTCTCTCACACCCTCTGTATCTGTGCATCACAGACACTCCCACACCCTCTGTACGTGTGCATCAGACTCTCTCACACTCTCTACACCCCTGCTTCACTGATATCACCCCAGACACCTCACACCTTCCATACCTGTGAGTCATAGATGTAACTTTGCGTCACAGATGCTCTCACGCCCTCTGTACCTGTGCATCACAGATGCTCTCACGCCCTCTGTACCTGTGCATCACAGACTCTCACACCCTCTCTACCTGTGCATCACAGACACTCTCACACCCTCTGCACCCCTGCTTCACTGATATCACCTCAGACACCTCACACCTTCCATACCTGTGAGTCACAGATGTACCTTTGCATCACAGACCCTCTCACACCCTCTGTGCCTGTGCATCACAGACTCGTTCACACACTCTGTACCTGAGCATCACAGAATCTCTCACACCTTCTGTGCCTGTGCATCACAGACTCTGTCACACCCTCTGTGCCTTTGCATCACAGACACTCTTACACCCTCTGTACCTGTGCATCATAGACTCTTTCACACCCTCTGTACCTTTGCCTCACAGACACTCTTACACCCTCTGTACCTGTGCATCATAGACTCTCTCACACCCTCTGTGCCTGTGCATCACAGACTCTCTCACACCCTCTGTGCCTTTGCATCACAGACACTCTCACACCCTCTGTGCCTGTGCATCACAGACTCTCTCACACCCTCTGTACCTGCGCTTCACAGACTCTCTCACACCCTCTGTACCTGTGCATCACAGACTCTCTCACACCCGCTGTGCCTGTGCATCACAGACTCTCTCACACCCTCTGTGCCTGTGCATCACAGACTCTCTCACACCCTCTGTACATGTGCATCACAGACTCTTTCACATCCTCTGTACCTTTGCCTCACAGACACTCTCACACCCTCTGTGCCTGTGCATCACAGACTCTCTCACACCCTCTGTACCTGCGCTTCACAGACTCTCTCACACCCTCTGTACCTGTGCATCACAGACTCTCTCACACCCGCTGTGCCTGTGCATCACAGACTCTCTCACACCCTCTGTGCCTGTGCATCACAGACTCTCTCACACCCTCTGTACATGTGCATCACAGACTCTTTCACATCCTCTGTACCTGTGCCTCACAGAATCTCTCACACCCTCTGTACCTGTGCATCACAGACTCTCTCACACCCTCTGTGCCTTTGCATCACAGACACTCTCACACCCTCTGTGCCTGTGCATCACAGACTCTCTCACACCCTCTGTGCCTTTGCATCACAGACACTCTCACACCCTCTGCACCCCTGCTTCACTGATATCACCCCAGACACCTCACACCTTCCATACCTGAGTCACAGATGTACCTTTGCATCACAGACCCTCTCACACCCTCTGTGCCTGTGCATCACAGACTCTCTCACACACTCTGTACCTGAGCATCACAGAATCTCTCACACCTTCTGTGCCTGTGCATCACAGACTCTGTCACACCCTCTGTGCCTTTGCATCACAGACACTCTTACACCCTCTGTGCCTGTGCATCACAGACTCTCTCACACCCTCTGTACCTGCGCTTCACAGACTCTCTCACACCCTCTGTACCTGTGCATCACAGACTCTCTCACACCCGCTGTGCCTGTGCATCACAGACTCTCTCACACCCTCTGTACCTGCGCTTCACAGACTCTCTCACACCCTCTGTACCTGTGCATCACAGACTCTCTCACACCCGCTGTGCCTGTGCATCACAGACTCTCTCACACCCGCTGTGCCTGTGCATCACAGACTCTCTCACACCCTCTGTACCTGTGCATCATAGACTCTCTCACACCCTCTGTACCTGTGTGTCACAGACTCTCCCACACCCTCTGTTCCTGTACATCACAGATATTTTGTGCACATTTGTAAACCCCAACTTTCTGTTTTTCAATTGCCCTCGTTGGAAGAGTCCTCTCAAAACATTGAATGTTAGACGGGTTCACCGCTAGATTCCCCTCGCATTGAGATGCAGCACCAGGAGGTGTCGCTAATCAAGCCCATTCTGTTTAGCATCACTGCTCTTTCAGTGTCAATTGGGATCACCCTGGGTCAGCTTTAACAAGGCATCATGAGATCCTTATTGAAAAAATATCCATCTTGAATCCTTACTATATGGCCAGCTATCGTCCAATCACTGATTGAAAGCACTGTAGCAGTTCAACTCAGATGTTATCTTGAATCAAACAATCTTCTTCCTGCTATGGTATATTATATGTCATGTTACGTTATGGTATATGTTATGTTATGTGTATTTGTAAAGCACTCTATCACCGGGGAGCGTATACTGGCAAATGAGCAGATGTAAGAATAGCTTTGCCTGGGGCAGGCAGGAGAAACTCATCTAAAAGTCAGCTCTTCCGCTTCTCCCAGAACTCTGGATGTTAGGAGGATGCTCTGATGGGTCATGGCTGGTTGTTCCATGGTTTAGGAATGATGTGGGAGAAAGCCTGACTGCCGGATCTGATTCCGAGTATGCGAGGGATGTGTCCGAGTAGGGGCCCGGCCCAAGCAGAGGTGTCTGGATGGTTTGTGGAAGGAGATACAGCTACTGAGGTAGGTTGGGCCAGTGTTGTGTAGTGCTTTGAAGGTATGAGAGAAGTGGGCATTTGTGTATACGGAGCCGAGCCAATGTAGCTCCTTGAGGTGGGGTGGGATGTGAGTACAGTGTGAAAGGTCGAGAGGGATCCTGGCTGCTGAGTTTGAATGGTTTGTAGGCATCTGGTCAGTTGTTTGCTGAATCTGGCACAGAGGTTGTTCCATAGTCTAACTTACTATTGACAAGAGTATTTGTAATGGTTTTACAGTAACTTGTCTGGAGCAATTTGAAGATTTTCCTCAGCATTTTCAGAGTGTGGATGCGGGAGGCTATTTTAGCGCTGACTTGAGCAGTCACATTGAGTTTGCTGTCGGATGATCCAGAGGTTCCTGGCAGGGGTGGTGGGCATGAGTCCTAGTTCAGCCAGCCACCAGGTGGAGTTCTATTGTGAAGTGTTCTTCCTGAAGACCTCAACTTCTGTCTTGTCGGTATTCAGTATGAGACAGCTGGTCTTCATGCGAATGGCGACTTCGGTAATGCAGACGGTGAACATGTTCCGGCTGTTGGGAGTCTTGTTCAATTGAGAGAGTATGAACTGAGTAGCGCTGGCATAGAAGAAGACCTCAAATTCATGTGTACAGATAATGCTTGCAAGTGGGATCATGTAAACATTGAAGAAGGTCGGGCTAAGGGTTGTTCCTTGCAGTACTCTGCAGGTGAGGTTTTGGTCGCTGAGGTGTAGGGGACCAGGCTGTTTACTTGGTCCTGCCATTTAGGAAAGATTAGATCCAGTAGAGAGTGAGTCCTTGGATTAGAGTCTGTTGCAGGTGTCAGATGAGGATGAGGTAGGGGAGGGATACAGTGTTGGATGCATGGAAAGGTCCAGGAGGAGGAAGGCATCCATGTCTCCTCTGTCCAGGATCATCCATATGTCATCTGTAGCGGCAAAGCGGGCTGTTGCTACGCTGTGGTTGGGTCTGAAGCCAGACTGTGTGGTGTTGAGGAGTTGGTGGTGGCTGAGATGGTTGGTGAGGCATTTGTTGAAAGTTTCTTGGACTTTGGCTGGTTGTGGAAGCAGGGATTTTGGTCTGTAGTTGCTGCGTATTGATGGGCATGTGGTGGGTTTCTTGATCAGTTGGAGGACTGTGGCATGTTTCCATGTGTCCGGGAAGGTGAAGAAGAATTGGAGGGATTCATGATGGATTGAAGGCCTCTGGTGAAGGTATGGCTGGGTCAAAGGTCAAAGGTCCATTGTGGCCTTGGAATGGATGGATTGCATGGCGGTAGCAGTTTTTTTCAAGGTGATAGTGAGCCATATGGTCAGGGACAAATCCTTAAACGAGGCACAGAGTCGAATTGCGAGGTCCGTCGGATCCAGTGGCTTAGGCAATGGTTTACATCTTTCTTGGAGAACTGTATGGAAAGAGTAAATGTGAACCGGTTTGTGTCTTCGCTGTCTTTAATAACAAGATGTGTCCCTCAAGGATTCGTTCTGTCTCCTTTGCTAATTATCATCAACATCAGTCTATTATTAGATGTTCCTTTTACTCCTATGCAGATGCCACACACCTTATCTTTAAAACTTCTGTAACTGATGACTTTTCGATCTCCTTCCAGCATGTCTGCAAAACATAGTACTGATTTGTTCGCAATAAGCTTTAGATTAATTGGATAAAACCAAGGTGCGTGTGTCAGGCAGTAACTTATTGCATGGCATTCTAACCCCCGCCGTGACAATTGTGGTGCTTGGCATTAACTCCAGATGTAGGTAAAGAGCTTGGGAATATAGAATGACACCAGGATAAAGTTGAAGTCACAAATCTCAGTGGCGATTTCCTCATGTTTCTTCTTGCTGAGAAAACTTAAACCCATCCTATCTGTGCAACCAGAATGTGCTAGAAGATTGTATCTGCCACTGTTAGCACCCTGCTTGATCACAGTAATGCCCTCTGCTTGGGTATTCCCAAATATCAATTGGAAAGCTTACAACTAGTTCAAAACAAATTTGCTTGATATATTTTGTAAGCTCCCTGATTCCCGGAAGCGACACCTCCTCAAACTACACTGGCTTCCAATTCATAACAGGGTGATTTTTAGATCCCTGAGTACTGTCCAAAAATGCTTATTCGGCCGTGCTCTGAACTTTGGAAAGGCTTTTATGGTCCCTTATACTGCAGGTATTCCCTTAAGATCTTCCATGGCCACTCTACGTCGGATTCCTAGGTTTAAGGAAGCATTTGAGGGTGGGTGGGCATTTTCAGTTTTGGCCCCTACATTTTGAAACCATTGATACTGGAGTTATGGCACAGTCCCTCTCTTTGGTCTTTTAGGAAGAAGCTTCACCCTCCTCTGTTTTCAAGCTAAATGTCCTTCTTCACAGACTCAATGAGACACTTGGATGAACTAAGAGCTTTAGTGGTGTCCAGTTGTGTTCAGCACTACTGCTGCTAACTACATTTATATAGAGCCTGACACCACAAAGTCTCCCCTTATGGACATAACTCCCCCGGCCTCAGTGCTACAGTCACAGAGTCGTTTGCGAGTTTGAGGCGAGGGTTGTTGGACTGGTGCTCAGCTTTCGTATCTACAAACGTACTGATCCATTTGTGGATAAGGGTAAGATAATGTGTTCTCCAGGCGTAGCAACCGGATGTCTTCTAAGTCTTCCAATCCACAGGATCTCCAAAGAATCCAAAGTATTTTTTGTACTGAGCCCTACAGCGCAACCTAAATCCTCTGCTACCCATACATGCCAACATTTTAGAAGAGGAAAGTAGGAGATTTAAAAAAAATAATCAGGAGAATGTATTTCTCCCTTTGACTTCTATTGAGTCCTGAATCTGGTCTGTTGTCACGTACTGGGACTAAATGAAAATATCCCTTTTTTTAACCTGTCAGGAGCACAAAGAAAGGCTATGGCAGGCAGAGAGAGCGTGACAAACATGCTGTGCACTGACCTGTAGGAGCAGGTTACTGACAGTGCATACTCCGAGCTACACAAGACCAGTCCCTGTCTGCAGAAGCCCGCCGGGAAATCGGTTTTTTGCATACAGGAATCAGGAGCCGGGAGACTAGCCTTGCAATCGGTAGTCTCCTGCTGTATCGGGAGGGTTGGCATGTGTGGCTACCCAAAGGCCCTGAAACTATTTGCATGTTGGATTTGAAAAGGTTACTGGTGCACGTTTTGGGGTCAAACTGAATGAAGGCAGCAGAGCTGTGGTTGCCAGGATCTATTCCCCAAGACATGGCTGACTGTGAGCCCAGGTCTGAGGACTGAACTACTTTGTGCTGTTCCAAGACTCGTTGGTCACCCCCTGAAGACCTTGGTATTGGACATCCAGAGAGAAACGCAAATGCACACATCTCCAGTAGGTAACTAACCCCAAAAGTGCTTTTGCGTCACCCATCATCAGCACCCAAAAATGAACTTTAAAGGGAAGGTATGAACACCTAGAGGGGAGCTGGTGGCCATATTATACAGGGTTCTTTCTATACGTCAACACAGAGGTGAGCTTGTGGGCGAGGTGCACGCTTTTATATATGTCAGCACACTGGTGAGCTTGGAGCCAAAGTGTGCACTTTCATAGACATCAACACACACAGGCGAGCCGGGAGCCAAAGTGCACACTTTAAATACATCAGCACAGAGGTGAGCTTAGAATCAAACTATGCACATTAATACACAGGTACATTTTAAGTTAATGTGTACACTTTTTATATGCATCAAAACCCAAGTAAGCTTTGAACGAAAGTCTATACTTGATATACATTAGTAGAGAGGTGATCTTAGAATTAAACGATGCACCTTCATATACATCAACAAAGGGATGAGCTCTGATTTAAAGTCCACCCCTTTGTGTACATCAACACTAAAGTGAACCTAGAATCAAAGTGTACATTTCTGTGTACATCAACACTAAAGTGAACCTGGAATCAAAGTGTACATTTCTGTGTACATCAGCACTAGAGTGAACCTAGAATCAAAGTGTACATTTCTGTGTACATCAGCACTAAAGTGAACTTAGAATCAAAGTGTACATTTATGTGTACATCTACACTAAAGTGAACTTAGAATCAAAGTGTACATTTCTGTGTACATCAGCACTAAAGTGAACTTGGAATCAAAGTGTACATTTCTGTGTACATCAGCATTAAAGTGAACTTAGAATCAAAGTGTACATTTCTGTGTACATCAGCACTAAAGTGAACTTGGAATCAAAGTGTACATTTCTGTGTAGTGTACATCAGCACTAAAGTGAACCTAGAATCAAAGTGTACATTTCTGTGTACATCAACACTAAAGTGAACTTAGAATGAAAGTGTACATTTCTGTGTACATCAACACTAAAGTGAACTTAGAATCAAAGTGTACATTTCTGTGTACATCAGCACTAAAGTGGACCTAGAATCAAAGTGTACATTTCTGTGTACATCAACACTAAAGTGAACTTAGAATGAAAGTGTACATTTCTGTGTACATCAACACTAAAGTGAACTTAGAATCAAAGTGTACATTTCTGTGTACATCAGCACTAGAGTGAACCTAGAATCAAAGTGTACATTTCTGTGTACATCAGCACTAAAGTGGACCTAGAATCAAAGTGTACATTTCTGTGTACATCAACACTAAAGTTAACTTAGAATCAAAGTGTACATTTCTGTGTACATCAGCACTAAAGTGGACCTAGAATCAAAGTGTACATTTCTGTGTACATTAGCACTAAAGTGAACTTAGAATCAAAGTGTACATTTCTGTGTACATCAGCACTAAAGTGAACTTAGAATCAAAGTGTACATTTCTGTGTACATCAACACTAAAGTGAACTTAGAATGAAAGTGTACATTTCTGTGTACATCAACACTAAAGTGAACTTAGAATCAAAGTGTACATTTCTGTGTACATCAGCACTATAGTGAACCTAGAATCAAAGTGTACATTTCTGTGTACATCAGCACTAAAGTGAACTTGGAATCAAAGTGTACATTTCTGTGTACATTAGCACTATAGTGAACCTAGAATCAAAGTGTACATTTCTGTGTACATCAGCACTATAGTGAACCTAGAATCAAAGTGTACATTTCTGTGTACATCAGCACTAAAGTGAACTTGGGATCAAAGTCTATACTTTTGTGTATGGCAGCACAGAGGTGAGCTTGGAATCAAAGTACACACTTTTATAGACATTAGACCACACACAAAACGAGTTGGCAAGGATAACAGATCATCCCAAATGTAGTGCATGGTGAATCTATCTTCAAAGCCAAGCGTGCTTACCCCAGGAACCTAGAACAAGCCTTCCTTTGAGTCAAGAGAGTCAAGACCTACAAAGACTGCCAGCGCAGGCATCCTGGCCCAGTCATGGGCGTCCGCAAAATTTCTTTCAGGGGGTGGGGGGGCGAGGGCATCATTTTAACCTCATCCATCTTCTGCCCCCTTTTGACAATATCAAAGGGCAGGGGCATAATCATTAAAGGGCAAGTGAGAAATCCAGAGGGGTGGGGGGGGGCAAGCACCTACCCTTGCCCCTCCTTGCGTATGTCCATGAGCACAGTATGTACCTGGTCAAACTTAGCTCCTAGACGCAGGAACGTAGACACCAGCAGAGATGCAGAGTTTTCAAATCAAAACACAGCTGCTTATGAAAACAGTTTGTCGATGCTCAGCAGGGTGTGAATGAAAGTCAAGTAGGTGTGAAAAGCGCTAAAAGGACCGAAAGCAGTGACCCCACCTGAACCTGTCACTGTGGATCAGGTTGGTGTAGCGACATGAGACTGTACGCGGCTGCTCCTTGTAGGAGGATCTGCAGTGTCATGGCAACCTTGCCTTTTCCACTTCTCACTGGTGTTTATTCTTACAGCATCGTGCTTAACTCGTGGCGCTGCTGAGGCTGGTCCATCACTGCCAGGTGAGCACTTCTGCTCACACCTGGGGCTCTCTGATCACTCCAGACCAGGACGTGGACATAGCTCCGAGACCCAATCAGAGTTCTCCCTCCACCCTCCATGGCCCTGGCTGGTGCTCATGTAGGTTCCCCTCTACAAGGGATGCTTGAGGCCGTCGGCACCACACTCATCGCTGAAGCAGAGTGCCGAGCCGCTACCGCAGAGGTCCCCAAATGCTTCTGTGATAGGAGCTACTTATGTTCAATGAAAATCATTCCAAGCTACTAACATTATTGGTGCTGTAATAGTGACCACATCAGACACGATTATATGAGTGACCATCATATGTGAGATCTCCAGCAGTGATGATCTCTGTGCACCAGGAGGGGCTGCCAGCTGTGAGGTAAACAAAAAATGCTTTGTCAATTTGGAATGCCTGTGCATGGTCATATACAACAGCTGCAGAGCCCCTGGGGCCGAGGAAATAATACAGTAATACATCTCCCCAAGGCCACATGATGTATCACTCAAACACCCGCTTTAAATATATATTTTATTTATTCTTCAGACCTCAATTTACAGGTTGTAAAAATACAGCCGGGCTGCACACAGAAGAGCTACTTACAGGTATCTGGAGAGCTACCTGTAGCTCACAAGCTACTCGTTGGAGACTCCTGCTCTACAGCTACTGTCTATTGCCCGAGAAACCAGAGAGGGCAGCCAGCAGCAGATGGTGAGGAGACTCTCCCATCTCCACCTGGATGGAATCTCCCACTCCTCAGAGCTACAGGTAAAGAGGAGTGGGGAGAGGGACAAGGTCAGACTGGGACAAATAATAGACCTGGGCACCAAAATAAAAGTGGCCACCATTAGCGAACCAGACGGCTAAAACAGTGGCCAGCATTTGCAAATCAGGCAAGTTTTGAACTTGTTAAGACACTCTGTGTATTTCACTATGTATGGGAGACAGCGTGCATTTTGTGATTGCTGCAGGAAATGCTTGTGATAATATTTGGGAAATCAACAGTAAACACTGGCCCACAAGGCCATAAAGCTGGCCCACAAACATTTACAAAACTGGCCTACACACTGATCTGTCAGACCAGCCCAGCCCGCTGATTCACCCATGCCGGCCGATCCCATCACGACTAACTACCTGCTTCCAAGACCGGAGTAACCACGGATCCCTCTCCTTTCCCCACAACTGGCCCTCACAGGCCCCGGGATCACCTCGTCCAACTTGGTCTCCAGAAGACCCCTTGACCGTCCACCGCTTGATGCGTGGACCGCTCTCTCATGGACACCATATTCCCCATACTGACCCGCTGATGAAAACACCGACTAGTCCGGCGTGTTATCTAGTCACCACGCTGCCAGATCCTACCAGCTCACACTTTTTCGTCCTGATGATGGTCTCTAACCAATGAGATCGAAACGCCGTAGACTTTCACAACTGAAACTCCTTTAATGCAACTTAATAATTTTGGAGTTTTGTTACAGTGTTGTCAATGCGATGTAAATTTTAAGTCACCAGCACCTATCACTTCATTCACTTTCACTTTTTTGTGTGAGCACCAAGACTAGTTCCTCTTAAAAAGTGAATGATACTCCGTTTATGATGTAAATAAATGTGATGTCATTCTGACAACCCTGTGTCCCTGCATACATTGCTTTTTCAGTCCTGCTTGGACTCCTTCCTCATTACTAATTTAGATGTACGCTGCATCCTAAATAATAGTAGCCCAGGCTTTCCGAGGACCTTAGTGGCCTTCTCCCGGACTACTGTTTCTTCAACAATATATTACCACTGGTCACACTACTGGGGTACCTTTGTTCTTCACACATACTGACAGATGTGGGCCTCTCTGACCATGTAGGAAAGGCCAGAGTTGGAGGTTTCTGAGTGCAGATACACCCGCTCCACGACCACAAGGAAGGCAGCGGAGCGCTGTCGAAGGTCCAAGGCAAAGCCACAGTCAACGTGTGATTGGAGGGGTAGCTGGTTTCTAAGAGTGAAAGTGTGGGAACCTATGTACATTGTTTGCTAAGATGCTATAATGTAGACATTGCAATATATAGGTCTATTATGACATGGTACAGAACTGATCTGTACTTTTTGATAAAGTGTTGAACGGTGTTGGGTTGTTTTGTATGGTGCTGAAATGTCTTTTGTTAATATACTAACTCGCCTAGGACTATATATCTACACAGTTGCAGAATATATATGGATTTTTTTTGGGGGGGTGGGGGGGGTTTAGCAGCAAGCAAAGTTTCTTTTTGCTGTATAGATGAGATGTTGGAATGTCTTGTATTTTGTTTTTAAAGATGAGGAGACACCACTTCACTTTTGGTAGAGTTGAAAAATGTCTGGCGCTCAGTTTGTAAGGTGTCTGTCAATGTTTTGTAAATAATTTTTGGTAAGATGGTGAAATCCGTGAACCTTTTTGCAAAGGTTCAGGAATATCTGGAGGTCTTTGTGAATTTGCAGAAATATCTGCAAATCATTTGAGAAAATGCTTAAATACATGCGGTTTGTTTTGATAAACTGCTGGAATGTTGAGGTTGTCATTCGTGCATTCTTTTGGTAAAGTCCTCCACTGCCTGGAGATCAGTGCGAAAATGCCGTGGGGGGCGTTCTTCAGAATACACTGAGAAACTGTGAATCTTGTGGCGCGGCTCTAGTATTTTGTCAACTTTAATTAGATGGAGCAGAACTACTTGGCATTTTTGGTAAGCTGCTGGAATGCTCGGTTGTCTTTTGACAAAGTGCTGGAATGCCTAGGGCTGGTGTGATGGAGTGCCGGCCGCAGATAGGAATGCTTTGGTGATACCTGGGGCTGGTGTGATGGAGTGCCGGCAGCAGAAAAGAATGCTTTGGTGATGCCGGGGGCTGGTGTGATGGAGTGCTGGCAGCAGATAGGAATGCTTTGGTGATGCCTGGTACAAAAGGGGGTGGTGATGGACGGAGCATCAGAACTAATCAAACACTCACACCCAGTCAGCAGATCTGGGTTTGATCCATCACCGTTCTTTGGCCCACTCTGCCACCCCAGTTCAGACATGGCCATATGCAAATCAGTCTGACCCTGTGCCTCATGGGAACAGTCCAGCCCGAACTGCCAAGCCATGCCTTCCCTGGACCGGAAACAAGCTTCCTAGGACCGGTTTCTGGCATTTCAGCCGTCTTCAGCCAGGCTTGCTTGAATCCAGTGGCAAAGTGAGCAAGGGACTCACGTCTGAGCATACCCTGCCAACTTATGGCGAACAAAGCGGTACAAAAGGGGGTGGTGATGGACGGAGCATCAGAACTAATCAAACACTCACACCCAGTCAGCAGATCTGGGTTTGATCCATCACCGTTCTTTGGCCCACTCTGCCACCCCAGTTCAGACATGGCCATATGCAAATCAGTCTGACCCTGTGCCTCATGGGAACAGTCCAGCCCGAACTGCCAAGCCATGCCTTCCCTGGACCGGAAACAAGCTTCCTAGGACCGGTTTCTGGCATTTCAGCCGTCGTCAGCCAGGCTTGCTTGAATCCAGTGGCAAAGTGAGCAAGGGACTCACGTCTGAGCATACCCTGCCAACTTATGGCGAACAAAGCGGTACAAAAGGGGGTGGTGATGGACGGAGCATCAGAACTAATCAAACACTCACACCCAGTCAGCAGATCTGGGTTTGATCCATCACCGTTCTTTGGCCCACTCTGCCACCCCAGTTCAGACATGGCCATATGCAAATCAGTCTGACCCTGTGCCTCATGGGAACAGTCCAGCCCGAACTGCCAAGCCATGCCTTCCCTGGACCGGAAACAAGCTTCCTAGGACCGGTTTCTGGCATTTCAGCCGTCGTCAGCCAGGCTTGCTTGAATCCAGTGGCAAAGTGAGCAAGGGACTCACGTCTGAGCATACCCTGCCAACTTATGGCGAACAAAGCGGTACAAAAGGGGGTGGTGATGGACGGAGCATCAGAACTAATCAAACACTCACACCCAGTCAGCAGATCTGGGTTTGATCCATCACCGTTCTTTGGCCCACTCTGCCACCCCAGTTCAGACATGGCCATATGCAAATCAGTCTGACCCTGTGCCTCATGGGAACAGTCCAGCCCGAACTGCCAAGCCATGCCTTCCCTGGACCGGAAACAAGCTTCCTAGGACCGGTTTCTGGCATTTCAGCCGTCGTCAGCCAGGCTTGCTTGAATCCAGTGGCAAAGTGAGCAAGGGACTCACGTCTGAGCATACCCTGCCAACTTATGGCGAACAAAGCGGTACTAAAGGGGGTGGTGATGGACGGAGCATCAGAACTAATCAAACACTCACACCCAGTCAACAGATCTGGGTTTGATCCATCACCGTTCTTTGGCCCACTCTGCCACCCCAGTTCAGACATGGCCATATGCAAATCAGTCTGACCCTGTGCCTCATGGGAACAGTCCAGCCCGAACTGCCAAGCCATGCCTTCCCTGGACCGGAAACAAGCTTCCTAGGACCGGTTTCTGGCATTTCAGCCGTCGTCAGCCAGGCTTGCTTGAATCCAGTGGCAAAGTGAGCAAGGGACTCACGTCTGAGCATACCCTGCCAACTTATGGCGAACAAAGCGGTACTAAAGGGGGTGGTGATGGACGGAGCATCAGAACTAATCAAACACTCACACCCAGTCAGCAGATCTGGGTTTGATCCATCACCGTTCTTTGGCCCACTCTGCCACCCCAGTTCAGACATGGCCATATTGTAACGCTTTTCGCCCTAAGTGTGATGGGTATTCCCAGACGTGGGACCCGTGCTCACTACACCACTGGAGTCAAGCTATCCTGGCTGATGACGGCTGATAGCCAGAAACCGGTCCTAGGATGCTTGATTCCGGTCCAGGGAAGACATGGCTTGGCAGTTCGGGCTGGACTGTTCCCATGAGGCACAGGGTCAAGACTGATTTGCATATGGCCATGTCTAAACTGGGGTGGTGTAGTGGGCAAAAGAACGATGGATTTAACCCAGATCTCTTGACTGGGGGAGAATGTCTGCATTGTCAGCATTCCGTCCATCATTTGTTTGTTGTAACGCTTTTCGCCCTAATTGGTGATGCCTGGGGCTGGTGTGATGGAGTGCTGGCAGTGTGTGAGAATGCTTTGGTGATGCCTGGGGCTGGTGTGATGGAGTGCTGGCAGCAGATAGGAATGCTTTGGTGATGCCTGGGGCTGGTGTGATGGAGTGCTGGCAGTGGATGGGAATGCTTTGGTGATGCCTGGGGCAGTTGCGATGGAGTGTCGGCAGTGGACGGGAATGCTTTGATAATAGCTGAGGCTGTTGTGATGGAGTGCTGGGAGTGGATGGGAATGCTTTGGTGATGCCTGGGGCAGTTGCGATGGAGTGTCGGCAGTGGATGGGAATGCTTTGATGATAGCTGAGGCTGTTGTGATGGAGTGCTGGCAGTGGATAGGAATGCTTTGGTGATACCTGGAGCTGCTGCAATGGAGTGCCGGCAGCAGATAGTAATGCTTTGGTATGCCTGGGGCTGTTGCAATGGAGTGCCGGCAGTCGACGGGAATGCTTTGGTGATACCTGAGGAAGGTGTAATGGAGTGCTGGCAGTGGATGGGGGTGCAAAAAGAGAAGTCGGCATCCGGGGGAATCTGTTTGAATAACTTGTCTTCCAGAGGGGTGGGGTGGATTTATGATGGGTTATGTGTTGCCCATGCTGGGGAGAGTGGCTCATGTACTGGCAGGGGGTCAGTGGTGTTGTAGGCTGCTGGCAGGCCATTAAGAGAGCACCAGAATGGAAATGATGGTGTTGTCACTGGTCGGAAGAAAGAACATTGTCTAACGCGTGGCTGGTAGTAGTGTCTGTGCTGCCGTGACAAAATAGATTTAGTAGATTGTGAAGAGAAAGGCTCTTGTGAAGCGGGCTGGGAACTGCCCTCTTGAGGACTTTCCCCGGCAAGGAGAGGACGAAGGCTCAGTGGCCATCAGGGTCCAGCTCAGGATATGTCCTGGTCCTAGAGTGGAGCGCAGAATATCATTAATGATGAGAATGTTGAAAATGTCTAAAAGAGGAAAAAGGGCCTCAAGAGGTATAGCTGTGATAGGTGAGGATACGAGAAGCTACTGCAAGGAGAGTTTGCATGCGGGGAGTGTGCAGTGTTAGTCGTTGTTTGATTGTCGATGATAAGAAGGAGCGCCAAAGTGGTGTGGGCAAGGAGTGAGTGCTCTGAAAGTGTCAATGATGATGTTTAATATAAAACCAACACATTAGTCACAGACCCGACACCTCTAGTCCACACGCTGCAACGCCTCTTCCCCAGCCCTACCACGGCACCCGATGTAACCCTCGACTCTGACGCCAGCGGATGCTTGTATAATGGGAGGTCCGAATGGGCAGGTGACGGCAGCAGTGCGTGCCAGTTATGAACATGCATTTTAATTATTGGCATTGCCCATAGTCAAAAGGAAATAGTTGCCTTGTGGTAGAGATAATATTCCCTTTGCTTTTTTGCGAGCGGTTCGGAGAGTATCTAGAGATGTATTAGCATTTTTTCAAGTTTGCAAGTCGTTCGTTGGTGTTCAGTTCATGGGTATATCAAGGGACGGAGGGCTGGGTGTGGCCTTATCTCGCATAGATGACCGTAAATGTCTGTCAGGGTACAAATAATGCTGTCAAGTAAGCCGATGAAAGGGTAGGGGCATTATCAGGAGTTTGCGGTGAGTGTCTGTTTAAGAGTTTTTATGGGCAACTTCTTAGTGGTCTGTGCGGTCTTACTAGTCTACTGGGAATGAGTGTGGGAAGGAGATAGAGGTACACAAAAGTCAAGGTGTTGGCAGAATAAGAGATGGCAGCTGTAGAAATGGTGTTTGAAAAATGTGAGATGAAGTGTGGGTTGCTTTGGGTGGGTAGTATTTATTTATTAAGAGTTTTATATAGCGCTGGCGAGACCCGAAGGTATCAGAGCACTTTACAGAGTATCAGCACGAAGCAATTAACACAAGATTACAAAACAATTGCACAATGTTATACAATATAAAAAAACGAAAGAACATGAGTTAAGGATCAGAGAATACTCGAGGATGGCAAAGAGAAGACTAAAGATGAGGCAACAGATTACAAAAGGAATAACAGTAAAAGTGGAGTAGAGACGGTAAGTGGTGGCAAAGTTCGGAGAGAGATTTAGACCGGATGGTAAGCAATGGGAAGATGTAAATGAGTTGTGAGTTGCTAAGTGGCCAGGTCTGTGGGATTAAGAGGATGTCTGGGTTATCAAGAGTGATGGCAAAGTATTCGTAATAATGAGCCTGCCATGCTGATGCTGACAAACGCGAACCCGGAGTGGAGCAATATCTTTCCACACTGCCTAGAATATACATCCAACATGGTGTATTGTGAGATAGATTTCTCTCAGAGTATGGCACAGATTAAGCAAGATAAAGTATCACGAACAAATATATACTACAAAGTCAGTGAAAGCAACTCTGAAGTGATAGGGAATTGGTTGCATCAGACTTTCCATTCAAAGCTTTTTGCTTGGGACGTCCACAAATCTGCATGACGTAAAGTAAGGGTTAGGTTTGGTCATAACACACATGTTTAAAAAAAACAACTCAGAAATGAATCTAATAACACTATCAAAGTCATATGGCTATGAATTAAAACTGCGAAACGACTGAAATCCGCAGAGCAGTCGCTAAAGTCACAACCTGCACACCAAATGCAATGCGTATGACTTCACGCTGGATGAGACAGACGCAAAAACAAATGACCAATGATCTTTAGATTACATCGTCTAATAAATTACCCATCACCCTATTATTGAGATGACCAGAACTACAGTATTTATTAGCTTGAGTCTGTGTTGTTAATTAATGATGTCCTTCTCAGTGTGGATACTTATTGCTGTTCTGTCATAAGCGTTGCATTTGCTGTGCGAGGGATGGGTTGCATGGCTGTTGTGTGAGTTATGGTGTGCGGATATCAGTACTTAATCTGAGCCTGTGGATTCTGGCGCTTAATTGTCAACACCAGGACTTGTACCAGTCTGCCACATGGTGGGGCTGTTAAAAATGACTATTGACTGCCCCCCAAGCCTTTCTTATAGCTTTGGGGGCCTAGAGTAGGCTGAATTGTCATACCTTTAAGAGTGTGATGATTAGTAATTGTGTTGGTACTGCCATTGGTAGCACTGGCATGGGCAATGTGTGGTGCCAGCTGTAGGGGCATATATATAAATATGTGATCAAGAAGCTGAGTGCCTTGAAACGCGTAAAGCAAATAAATGCATCTGAATGAAAATGCCAGTTTCCTTTAAATTCATCTGCTCTTCGAGTGCGTCTTCAAACCGGGGAAGCTTTGTTTGATGGTATATATATATAGTCTATATGGTAGCTGGGTCGTGGGAGGTCCATCACAATAAAGAAGCCGTATTCCTGCTATCTTCCTGTGCGTGCTCTTTTCCTTTGGGAGCAGGGGTTGTATATATCCAGCTCAGCACCTTACTGGAAAGTTTTGGGGTAATCGATCAATAGTGGTCTGTCAAAAATAGGGGACCCCAAAGTGCAATGTGCCCGTGCAATTCCCATAGGGAATTTTAGACACCGCTACATCCAAAACAGCTCAACAGAATTACATCAAATTTGGCAGAAAGCTACATCTTTACCAGGAAAGAGTTTTTAGTGATTTCATGTAAATCCGTTCAGTATTTTTTGAGAAATTAAGGTTCACAATTTATAGATAGCTAGACGGTTGGGTAAACAGGAGTCTTGCGAGAGTCCCACGAACAGTCAACTTCGAATAATAGAGCGATCTGATTAGTCGAAGGGGCTTTTTTCTCATCTGTTGCTATAATGATGCAGCCACCATTACAGGACACGAGAACTTAGTCCCCTTGCCCTGAAAATAAAGAAAATAAGTTAAAAGGAGACAGGGTTGGAGCACCCTGACCACCTGGACCTTGTGAGGCCAGTCCCAGAGGGAACAAATTTACATTTTTGTGTGCAGCTGCAATACCGTGGCACTCTTGGAGAAGTTCCTACATGATCAAAAAACCATTAAAAACAGGGAGTCTATGGTGGGTTTGCCACATATGGGCGTTTGTCTCTTGGGTCACCCATGCCATGCACGGCCAAAGGTGGCTGCCCCTTCAGGTTTGGGCACCGGGCAGACACACCGGGCATGGCCAAAGGCAGTGTGCAGCAGGGGTTGGCGTACTTATGGATGGTAGTAAAATCTTACTTTATGTTTTTAAAAAACCCTACAAGTTTGCTTGAAAAAGTGGTTTTGTACTTGGGTATGGTAATATTATATTTCTTTAAAAAAAATAATAAACCATAGAAATGTGCTGAAAAAGCATAGTTAAAGTGACATTATAATTAAGGTAAAAAGATATGTTTAAACGTAAAATTTATACAAATAAACACTGTAATTCATCAGTTATAATTAACTGAAGTAACTATAACTCTCGCCTTCCCTATTCACTGCTTAAATTCTCACATATTACTCCACTCATGACATGCTCTGTGACATCGCTGATGACATCTGAAATTCCATCATTGATGACAACACTTTGTATGACGGGGCATGGGTTACAGTTGCTTCAGTTAACTATACCTGGTGAATTTTATATATATATATATATATGTAATATATATATTTTTTTCTTTTCACTTCAAAATGTTATGTTTAAACTGATATTTTCACCAAGCTATGAAGTCACTTTAACCTTTTTTCTGTGGAAAAAAAATAATAAATATATATATATATATATATATATATATATATATATATATATATATATATATATATATATATACATACAGTGGCGGTGCATCCATTAGGGCGCTGTGGCGTTGACCCACAAGCTGCGCCCGCCCACTCCCGAGGCAGTCATTTAGCAGAGGCTCAGCTCCCTCAGCGGCTCTGTCTGAAGGAGGTCGGCCGGGCAGCCACCAGGTTGACTCCCGGCGTCATGCTAACTGACATGTCATTGTCTGACTCAGCAGGCCAGGGGGTGGTGCGGAGCGCACAGCAGGCAGCAGTGCGCATGTTGGGTTTGAGTCGGAGAATTTTTCCGACCAGTCCAGTCATGCGCACTAGTGTTTGCTGTGGCTGGCGGCTGTGCATTAGGAGAGCGAGGGTTGATCAGTGCCGCAGCCCTCAGGCTCCTAAAGGGCGGTGAGTATCCCTGCTAAGCCAATCCTGGCACTGCTGGAGCAGCGTCTGTATTGGCTGAGAGGGGTTGCCACACTCGCGCTAGCAGCATAAGGATTGGTGTATAGTTGCCGCCGGCAGACGACACTAGTACACAGCTCTGGGCCGGGACCGCAGCATGCATTAAGGCGGCAGGCAGCGCTGGGGCATAAAGATCAAGGCTGGTTGACATGGAGCCTTTGGGTCAAAAGAAAGGACTTGGATTCCCCACAAATCCCTTCATCGCCATGAGCCCGAGAGTCTCGACGCGGGTTTGGAGTTTCTGGCGGACCCGATTCCAAGGTGAGGGGGCATTTCTATATAAACGCTGTCAGCTGCGACCATTACTCTAACACCCTTGTCAGGCAGGCAGCAGGGTGAGTCCAGGAGCTCCAGGCAGAGTGCGTGGGGATTGTGTATGTCTAGGACCAGAGCAGGAGCTGCACACATTCACACAGTGCGTGTGTTTAAAGCAGCTTTGTGCTAGTATAGTCCACGCATGCACTTCTGTCTCCATACTCTCGCTGTCTCGTCTATTACACTCATATAGGCACCCCACTTTAAAATGTCACCAGCCGCCACTGATAAATATATATATAATAGTAGGATTAATTTGTGCTCTGAAGTTAGATGGGCTCCTTATATTCACAACAGTCACTATCTTTGAAGTCAGTTACCCATATTTCAATATCATCCTCATCTGGGAGTGGCCCCTAATTACCAGAAACAGGATATATTAAGTATTTTTGAAGGACAGTTATCAGGCTGTAGCAGTGATGCAACCCTAGACGCCAACAAATAAGGTGTATCATTTCCCATTGCTCCACTGGATAGATACAGGCCAAGCACGGGCACATCATTGTACTTGTCGATATACGTTTGTAAACTTTTGAGCCATCCTTTTAAATTTGTATACTTTTCATGCATCCTTTTCCATATTAAAGGACACAAACCAGGTTCATATATTCTCTGGCTGTTCCAGTGAATGGCCATCATTTTATTTTGAATGGACTCTGCCATATTGCTACATGAATTGTCGTGCATAAGGAAGCGTCAGGTTTGGGAACAGCCTCTACTGTTAAAGATTCTTGTGCTCCACAGAGTTTATTGTGTCTTGAAGAAACTCTATTTCTTAGTTATCATTATCTGAAATAAAATTTGCAGCTGGCTCTTCTGGTGGGTGAAGACAGTTTGGGAGTATGTCTTCCTGCATTTCCTCTTTAATTTGTACCATTCTTGTTTCATTGCTTTAGCCCTTTGTCTAAAATTACTTTTGATCCTGGAATATTTGAAAGAAATATTGGGGGAAGGTGCCTCTTTAAGTTGGAGGTGAAACTGATCAGCTGGGTATAAACAGGGCCGGACTGGGAACTGAAACCAGAAAAGAGCTCAGCTGCCCCCCCCGGGGGGGGGGATGCTAGTGGAAAGCTTTGTGTCACTTTTGTTGCGGGGGGCGATCATGCAGCTATCCCGGTAACAAATACGGCCCCCAGGGGTCTAAAACTGGCCCCCACCCTGGTGCCTTCTACGGCCCGCCCGGCCCTGCATATACACCATTGTATTCAAGCCTGTGAGCAAATTGGTGATGATTCCCAAGGTGCACCCTTTCACCAGGAGTGTAAGCTCACCCTGAATTATGTCTGCTTATTTTTAAATGTGCCTCTTTTAGCACGAAAGCTCTTTGCAAACTACTATCTTTCCCCGGGGCGCAATGTTATTCTGTGAGGGGGAAATTACCATAAACTGGTAAGTACTTCCAATCCCCAGTTCAACAGAGTGGTGTCGCTTACCCTGAAGAGATGTGGGTGGAGTTGGAACTGAAATTAACTGGACCCTGTTGGACTTTGTTCTTATGTGGAGCAGCCGAAAGAATACAGGGATTGATGACGTGTTCATTGGCTTTTTGGGTGCAAGAATGTGTAGAGCAGCAAAAAAAGATGATTTCTGGATGGCTCACCAGAATCCCTCACAGGGGATTAAGACCCATTCCTTGATGGATAGAGCCATATGTCCACGCTCTGTGGATTGAAGCCTGCATTGGACGTTTATCGATCAGCGATGTGGTTTAGACATTGCCAAGCACACCTGTCTGCCACACTCTTGTGATGAGCGGTGCAGCTAAGTTTGATAAGATTTTCTGGTGGGAATTCCATGCCTTATGTTCCTCCGGCCCTCTTCCTTTCGAGCACATTTGAAGAATCTGCAGAAATATGTACCTGCTAGAAGCCACTTACCTCTCGTAGCGCCTTTATCTGATGGATAATTTGTCCTTCCACAGATTCATCGTTGTGGTCCTGTACCCACTTTTCAGATGGAGTATTTGATCTTGAGTAATTCCTTTCCAGATTATTTATCACGTGTATTCTTCTGGCGTCTGATTAGGAGGCAAATCAGTCCTAACTGAGGTAGTGGCATTGGAGACCTGCTAGAGAAACTTCCTCATCACTTCCTGGAGAGACACTTTGTGGTTCCTGGGGCTTTAGGTGAACCTATGAGATTTCTTCTGCTCTTTGGTCTGTTGCTGAAGTAATGGAAGCTCTTCTGGTAAAGTGCTGAATTCCATAAGGTGGTTTGAGGTTGCTAGAATGTTTGGAGAGACATATTTTGGAATCTTTAGTTTAGGTTGTGGAATTTCTAAGACTCTTTGAGGTGTTGGAATGCCCAGAGCTCTTTTGTTATGTGGTTGAAATGTCAGCAATATGTTGTTAAGGTTCTAAAAGAATTGACTAGTGCTTTTGGTGAGGTGTTGATGGAACTGTAAGGAGTTCTTGTTTTAACTTGGGTAAAACGCTGCAACACTTGACGCTCTTTGAGAAACTTATGACTACGCTTAGATGTTGTTTGAGTATCTAAAGAATTATTGATTAGTGCACAAATGCATCAACTTTTAGGTCCGGCTCAATGACAACATAAGCTGTCTCACCAGCCTATGTAATGAAAAAAATAATTAATAAAAATATATACAAAAATGCATACATAGATGGACTTTGGGTCAGCCCTCTTCGTCGACTGGCTTGTTCAACACAACACAGGGTTGTGGGTCTACCCACCTCAGCCATTGGCTCGCCTATACTATGAGGATCACGTTTGTTTGTTCACAAGTGTATATGCGATTAAAACGACGTGCACTGCAGTGCCAAGACCGATGTGCCAATACTTCAGTCAGGCAATCCTTTGTTTGCTCCCATCAATTATCCTTTTTATTTGTTTTAGTCATACATGTGTGATAAAACGAGGCCTTCAGGAAACAGTTATTGAAGGCTAAAAGAACTTTTTCTTTGCACCAATACCCATCTTATGTTGTGTATTAATGCTAAAAAGGGTTTTCTAAAGTGGTTTCTGCTACAAAGGACACAAACTGTTCTTTTAAAAGTATGTCCAATGGAGTTTTTTACATTTGAGTTTGCGATTGCAAGCACATGCCCAGCACATTACATGGCAGCATGATTTCTGTTTTTGTGTGTTTTCTATGGTTTTTATTGTACCATATGGTTGCAGTTTTAAAAATATGTAGGCCTATTGGCTTTGCCAGTGCTTGTTTGGGAGTGTATTGAAATGTTTGAGGCACTTTTGGCAAGATGTTGAAATGGCTGAGATTCTTTTGGTGAGAAGACCGGCTACCCAAAGGGGAAGTTGAAGCACTGATGGCATACCTAATGTTTCTTGATAATGTCTTGGAATGTCTCTTCATTGATAAATTGGTGAAAGTGCTTGGTTTCGTTTGCTAAATTGAAGCCGTTTCAAGCGCTCTTTCCATAAAAGTAGGACAAGCTAGTGGCTTATTTTGTAAAATATGGAAACTTATGGTAAGGGACTGTAATATATGGACTTATTTTGCAGTCATAGGGAAATGTCTAGTACAGTGATTCTCAACATTTTGACTTCTGTGGACCCCCACTGAATAATTACTTGAATCCAGGACCCCCCCGCCCCCCCACCTCCCCCAACAGAGGCATTATTGGAAGCTGGGGAACCTGGCCTCAGCCATTTCTCTGATTTAAACCTCAAAACAATCGCACACAAAAATAGCAAAACAAGTACACACCAAAGAAATACTCCAACATTGGAATATTTTATTTAATTCACAATCCAATTTAGCAAAAAGGTTTCACAGTTTCGATTTTACTTTATCTATACATACTTTATACATCTTAATTTATTCATTTTAATATTTTTTACTTTTGTAAAAAAGTTGCAGACCTCCTTAATAGTCCTTGCAGACTCCCAGGGACCTGAAGTCCACAGGTTAAGAAGCACTGGTCGACCTGGGGCTCACCTGGTTAGTAAGGTGAGTGCAATGAATCTATTAGGTAAGGCACCAAAATATCTGGGCGTTTTTAGTGAAGTGCTGAAATGTCTGTCGCTCTTTGACAAGGCGCTTGACTCTCTGAGGGATTTCGTTAAGATACCAAATGTCTACCGGTATTTTGTGAAGGTGCTGAATTTCCTGGAGATTCTATTTTATGGGGCGGCAGTATCCAGGGCTCCTTGCTACTGTGCATACATACCAGTTCCTCTACTTGGCTATTGTGCTATAATGTCTAACAACATTTTGATAAGGTGATGAAATAGCTAAGACTCTTTGCTAAAGTGCCATGGGGCAGGAAACGCTTTTAGTAAGTTGAGGAAATATGCCCGGCTCATTTAATAATGTGCTGACACGTCTGAAGTACTTCTGTTAATGTGCTAAGATCTTTTGACTCTTGTAGTAGGGTGGTGAAATACATGATGCCCCTTTAGTTAGGTGCTGAAATGTTTTGCTCTCTTTTGCGAGATGCTGAAATACATGGTGCGTTTTTGGAAAGGTCTGGAGGGTTGCTGAGATGTTTATCATGCTGAGATATCGAAAGCCCTTTGGTATGGTGGGATTATTTTGGGTCTATTTTGTTAACATCTGAAAATGTGTAGGGCTGGTTTGTAGGGCCCTGGAATGTCTATTACTCAACTGGTAATTTGTTGCGATAACAAAGACCTTCTGATCTCATGATGACATGATTGACACTTGTTTGGCAAGGTGCTGACACATCCTCTGTTTTGTAATTTGCTTAAATTCATAGTACATATGGAAATGTATGGTTTGAGATGCTGAAATAACTATGCTGCTTTTGGTAAGGTGTTTAGCTGAGGTTCGATTGTTAAGATGCTATGCACTCTTTTATAGATGTTGAAATGCGTGAACCTAATCTGGTAATATATGCATTTATTTTAAAAAGGCTCTGAAATACCTTTTAATAGAGGTGAGACAATGTGCAGATCACTTGTAGTGACGTGTTTAAATGTCTGTTCCCCTTTTGGTAAGATACTCTAATGTCTGCGCTTCTTTGAATAAAGCATGTTACTATGCATGCTATTACATCGCGTTCTATTACAACGCGGTCGTTACAACAACCGCATTGTTAGAACGCGATACCTTTACATCGCAAGTCATTAGATTGACTTGCTGTAGGTGACACGCTGGATTTAGGAGCAGTATAATTTACTGGTCCAACTCCAGCCTGCGCAACAGTTGGGAAGGTGTTGGAATAGTAAATTATACTATTCCTTAGGTTAGAGTGCCCCCTACAGCAAGTCGATCTAATGACTTGCGATGTACAGGTAGGGCGTTCTAACAACGCGGTCGTTGTAATATCAGCATTGTAAAAGGAACGCGAGGTAATGGCAGTGTTGTAAATGCTGTTTCCCGCTTCTTCTGGTAATTTGGTGTAATACCTGGAGTTATTTTTGTTAGGTGAGGAAATATCTATGAGACTTTTAGTAAGAGATTAAAATGCCTATGGCTCTTTTACTAAGACTCTAAAGAGCCAAGGCTTGTTTGATAATGTTGAAATACTGTGACTCAGTCGGTCAAATCCTTTTATTTCTGCCAAGAAGGCCATAAAAGTACAATTCATAACAATATTCATCACAGAATGGATAGTAAAAGATACATCGGTTATTACCTAAAAACATATTAAAATATATTTATGTACACACAATTATAGAAAGTGGGACAATATCATTAAAATAAATTGTTAATAAAATATCCCAAATAGAGCGCACTTAACTCTTTTATTTTTGAGGTTCCGAAGAGTCGGGCTGTTTTTGAAGGGCGTTTACATACCCGGGGCTCCTCGTTGGGTAAAGAAATGTCCAAGGCTCTTTTGTTCAGGTTCTGAAATTCCAAGCGCTCCTTTAATAAAATGCTGGAATGCTGAAGTTTTGGAAACTCTCTGCTGTGGTGCTGTAATCCCTAAGATTGTTTTAGATTCTTTAATAACAGGTGAAAAGCTCAGAACCCTTTCACTGTGTACAATTGTGATCTGCCTGTGGTGCTTTTGTTAGGATGCTGGAGTGTCTATGGCTCTTTTGTGAAGGCGCTGGACCGCTCTGGTGATAAATACAGACCCAACAGTAAGCCGACAGGACAATTGTGCTGGACACTCAGGCCGTCTCTGGGGCAGGTCTGCCTATATCTTTACCTTCTTCAAAGTTGTGATCTCTCAGGTTGTTTGAAGGATGCCTGAGAGTGCGCAAGGGCCTTATCTCCTCATGGGGGTCACTACGAGAGCAGAGAGAAGTGTTCACTCAGAGCTGAGATGGAATGGGGCAGCTGTGCTGCTTATGCATCGATGGAACGTTCTTTTCGAGGGCTCAAGCTGGTTGCCCAGGGACGCTAAATGGAGAACTTCCTTGTTTAAGTGATTGTAAAGCAGGAGACCTGGCTGTGCCAAAGTACTCACGTATAGAAATCAACGTTGACCAATAGTTTGTGATTTGCTTTTCCGAGTGCATAGCTTCTGACGGGAACTATTTTTCACCAAGCCTGTCACTTAGATGAGTCTGTCAACCATATCTATATAGTGAAACTGGTGACCATTTCAGGGTTCATGGCCTATCACATCTAGGTGAGAAAAAATGTGGCCAAAGCAGGCTAGCTACGGATGGAAAGGAAGACACCTCATGGAGGGGACACTGTCCTGAGCGCTCAATCTATTTCTAAGCAGGTTCAGTGGCTGTTGTGAAGCGTGGTATTTATCCCACCATGCCCAAGCCAGATCCCTTTACTCTACATCATTGGTCAAAAGACCAAGTAAGGCTGGGCCAGACCCAGGAGGGAGTGAATGCCTCCCTGGTGGTCTGGCTGTCCTGAAAGGAGGGCTGGATGGATCTCAGTGGACACTGTCGGGTAGAGGAGAGTGGTTTACATTCAACGCTGCATGGGTGAGCCATCTTCAGCCCACTCAGCCCAGAAGGAGTGACGCATACCTTTCTATAGACCAAAGTTACTGAAAACATGTTCTCAGGGGCCAAAAATAAGACTATGGGGTGTCGCCGAGGGCCTTAATGATGCTGGTGAGCACGGGTAAGCAACCAAATGGGGTCTAATTAGGATCCAAGTCCCTTCAAGATCCATAGATCTGACCAGACATTGAGTGTATCAAGCCTGCTTCAGTGTGCCATGTTGCATCTTAGCTTCAGCCCCTTTACCACCACCTAGAGAGGTGGCTTTGAGGGTTCGCGGTCACTACTCTTTGGGAGTGAAGCGTACAGAGGTTATCCAACTAGGATTTAACTAGTACTGAGACACCTGAACAGCGTTATCCGCCAGGAATTCCGGCCAGTAAGTACCCACTGCACCACAACCCAGAGAAAAAGCCCCGCAGTCTACTTCTGCCTCTTTATTCACTTATCTGAAAACACTAGAAATGCATAGATAGGCGCTCACTTAAGTGAGAGTTTTCAAGAAAACTTTAAATGACTTGCAAGAAGGTGTTTAGTCTACTGAGACACCACCGCCACATGCTCACTGCAAGATTGAGTCCATTTGTTAGGTTTTAGACATGGCTCTTGGAGACCTGACATCTAATCTTAGCTTTGCCACTTTGTAAAACTACGCTGATAGTAAACGCGGTATTAAAAATGTGGACATGCCCCCTGACCGAGTCATTTTCTTGGGGATGGTCGTCTCCGGGCTGCCTCATCAGCGCCAGCCCCACCCTGCTGTGGTGTAGTGATCAAGCCGAAAACCATGGAATGAGAAGATGTAAGATTTAATCCAAGCTTCCTCGTGTGACAAAATTGTGTGCTCTTTGGTAATCACTTTTTGAACGTGTTCTGGAGTTGGGCAGGTTATTTAAGGTGCTGTTCGCTTCTCAATGATGTTTATAATGTCATCAAAGGCTGGACTCTCCCCGCCACCTCTGTGCAGGCCTTGTTCTCAGTTGAAGCTGCCTACTTTTGGTTAATGTTAGATGTCATCCGGGTAAACAACAGCAGAGTACTGCTGTTCACCAGAAGCCCACATGCAAAGGGCTGGGGGCCGCATGTGGCCCACGGGCCGTACACTGAGTATGTCTGATAGAGGCACATACATGTTTACACTGCTGTGGAGAAGCTCCTTGGTATTGTGTGCGACCCTGAAGCCCAGAGATATTTCACGAATTCCTCTCTTGAACGGCTTGCAAACCAAAGGCTGCTTAGCCTGTATATGTTGTCACTTTAAAATTGAAGGGGTGAAGGGAATGTTCCATCCAACACAGTGTTCGGCACTGAATGGCTCACGGTATACAATCCCAGGATAATCTAGCCCTTTTATTCTACTTTTTTCCAACTTTACCAGCTGAAAGTTAACACTTGTCAGCCGCCATTTTCTCCTTCCTTGCTACTATTTAATACATTTTAAGAGGAAGCGAGGCACATGTTACTTTGTTACATTATGTGAGGCCCTCATGCCAGCGCATGCACACAAAGTAACAAAGTATCCTGTGCCGTTTCCCCTGGAGTCATGCCACAGAACAGCAAGAAGAGAGAATGATGGCGACGCCCATGTGCTCACCTTCGATCAAGGACTGGATGATTTCAAGATTTTAGATTGTGGCCTTTATACGCCCAGAGAAACGCTTTGAGTGGAACTTAACCTTAAATTGATTTGTTTAATTAAGGCAAATATTTTTGGGTATGAACGTATTTCTGTGTGTAAGTTTATGGTATACCTATAGTTTAAACATAGCAAAAGGTAGCAGAACGCTGTACGTGGTGAAAGACAGCACTAAGCGCCAGATGTACAACCATTCCCGTTTGTGAGTCGCAAATTGCGTCGAATTGCGACTCGCAATAGTGAATCCGGGGCGTAACACAGGCCCCCGCATCCCTCGAGGTGCGGGGGGCCCCCGAGCTGCAGGGGGCCCCTCAGCACAGTACTCAGGCCCAATAGCTCGGATTAAATCCGGAGCGGGGACCCCTCTGTGTGCATGGCAGGGGGGCCCCCTCAACTTTCGTTACGCCACTGTAGTGAATGTGTCTCAGACACTGTTTGCGATTCCCAATGGGGTCGCAAATTGCATGCCCCATTAATATTCATGAGGCAAACGCAATTTGCAAACCTATTGGGAATGGCTAGCACTCCCAGGGATGGTGGCCTGCTGGAGTCAGCAGACCACCATGTCTGGGACTTCTTTTAAATAAAGCAGTTTTTTTAATGCATCCTGTTTTCCTTAAAGGAAAACGGGATGCATTTAAAAAAGAACAATTAAACTTTTCAGTTTTGTTATTTAATGGCAGGCAGTGTCCCCGGGACCACTGTCTGCTCTTAAAAGATATTTTTGCACACACTCACAAAGGGGAAAGGATCCCCTGGGGACCCCTTCCCGTTTGCAAGTGGGTTACCACCTACTTGGAGTAGGTGGTAAACTGCGAGTGTTTTGCGGCCACAAATGCGGTCCCAAAACAATCATACATTACATTGAGAATCGCTATTAGGAACGGAAGCCCTTGACATGCCCCTTCCTAATAGCGAGTCGCAAACCATATTTTGCTAGTTGGTAATAGGTTACCGACTTGCCAAATATGGTCAGTGCATAGGGCAGACCTAATTTTGCGGTCGCAAACAGGCCGAATTCCCGTTTGCGACTACAAAGACGTCCGTACATCTGCCCCCAAGTTAACAAGTGATAGGAGAAGTGTTTGAGTTGTGGACGGTTAAAGCTTTGTGATGCTTGTTCTTTACAGAGGTGTCTGCAATTCTTTCCTAAACTGGAGCAGTGTTGGGGCCGTCCTGATGGATACAGGAATGTTATTCCATATCCTTCGGGCATAAATGGAAAAGTCCGGTTCCCTTGTTTTCTCTGTTTTATACTTCTAACTTCAGTTTGCCTGTGTCCTGTCTGCTGGTGAGTCAAGAACCACCAGAGAAGCTGAGCTTGTCTCTTAGACAGGGCCGGACTGGCCATAGCGGGCACCGGGCATTTCCCCGGTGGGCCGCCTAGGTGGTGGCTGGTTTTGGGCCCCTGGGAGGCCGTTTTTGTTACTGGGGGCCGGTTTTGAAACATAGCTGCAATATCGGCCCCCTGTAACAAAATCAGCCAAAACTAGCCCTGCAAACAGCTCGGCCGCACCCTCCAAACCACCCCCACCCCCAGGGCTGGTCGAGCAGTCTCCCAGGGCCTATTTCGGTTCGCAGTCCGCCCTGCTCTTAGATATGCGGGGCTGCTGGCCCTGGTAGCTTTGCAAGTGATCCTGCTGGTTTTGAAGATGTTGCCGGCTGGTAAGGGGGGGCCTGTGGAGCTCCATCGGGGTGATGTAATCATATTCCTGCAGGCCCAGGACGAGACGTGCTGTGGCATGTAGGGTGCCCCCTAGGAGTGCCAGGGTGGAGCCTGGGAGGCCGTGGAGTGGGGCATTACCACCATCCATATATGAGAGTACCAGGACTTTCTGGAAAATAAACTGTTTGACTTTCTTTAGAAGAGAGAGCTTGCAGCAGGTTGTCTAAAATTTTTGGGGAAGTGTGTTCCTTGACAGAGGTTGGCATCCAGGGTGCATCGGAGTGACTTGGCCTTAAGTGAAAGTCGTGGTTCGAAGCTGTCGGGGTTCATGTCATTGAGCTGGTTTGTACTGGTCCTTGTTTTTTGTTCTTGGTAATTAACAGTGGTTCTGTCTTGCTTGGGTTGAGCTTCAGGTCGGTGCTGGACTTCAACATGTGGATGATGTGCAGGCCGTGTTTGAGGCCCTGGATGTCTGACGTGGAGGAGACTTCCAAGTAGAGTTATGTGTCGTCGGCATGTTGGTGAATCTTGATGCTGTTCCCTCAGAACCTTGTATGAAATTGGTGTACCACACGTACCGGAGTGCTCTCCCCACATAACCGTTGTTCTCTGCGTGTGGAGCACCAAGCAGCTCCGCGTAGAGACTGAAGATGACAGGAGACAGTATGGAACCCAGGGGGACTCCACAGTGATGGGGAGCTTTTGTGACCTGGAGGTCGTAGGACCTCTGCCCCACATACCCAAACTCCCCATGAGGAGCCCACACTCGCTCGCTGGACTTGCTTGATGCAAAATATTATTGGTAGCGAAGCTTTTTCCAAGGCTGCTCTCAGATCTGCTTTCGGCCATGCCTGTAAGAGCAGGAATTTACCCGTGTTCTTTATATTGGAGGTGGTGGAGGGGAGAACAGCCTGTGTGGCCGGTGTGCCTCCTTGTCTCTACAAGAGTAAGTGAACATCTCAGGCAGATTGCACAATCTCGAACCAGTGCAAATAGGGACAAAACCACGTATGTGAGATTTGCTGCTTGCACAGTATGAAATGGAGCGAACAGAATATGCCCCATCCATATTGTAGAAAGGTTTGTGCACAAAACAAAAATGTGAAAAAAGATGGTGGAAGCGTGTGTCCAACCTTTTTAACAAACATGCATGTGCACGTTTTATGCATTTAACAAAAACGAACAGCCTGAGTTTACGTAGCCTTCATTTTTCTAAAGTGGAGAACAAGAATTGTTCCTATTTCTTGTTTTGTAAAGACAGCAGAAATGAAGTTGCATTGGCCCCAGTGAAAATACTTTGTCTTCCATTCCCTATTTAACAAGCAGCAAAAATAGTGCAAACAGGTCTGGCCCGGATTCCTTTGCTCTAGTTTCAATTTCCTGTCATACAGCATAGCTGCCAATCCACACAGTCCCATGGTGCACCACACAATACTGGCACTCTGTACACACGGTGAAGAGCCGATGGCACACGGTGGACACAAAGTGAGCTGAAATCTCAGAGAGGGATTCCAGCTCAGGTGTGGCGACTCCGCACTCTTGAAGTCCATTACAGGCTTTGCCACCTCCCAAGGGCATGGGGGGTGGCTGCAGAAGCCATTGTGTATTTTTGGGGGGCTAGGAGAGGATTCTCAGCGCATGATGGTCTCCAATGCTCACCCCCATCCATGCTCCCCTGTTCCACTGCTCCTTTGCCGCTGCTCCAAGGCTCCGCCTCCTCTTTCACAGGGTGATAGATTTTTCAAGATTGGCAGTTCTGAATTTAGACCAGTGGCGTAACATTAGCCCCCGCATCCCCTGCGGTGCAAGGGTGGGTTCAAGCTCCAGGAGCCCCCCTCCAGCACGGTGCACGGGCGGCAGGCCCCTACCCTGAGAGCTCCTGACTGGGTCCAGAGCATGGGGGCGGCTCAATGTACCTTGCAGGGGTGGGCCCTCAAGTGCCGTTATGCTGCTGATTTAGACGCTGATGCAACTCTTGTGCTTCCATGCATTTTGTGACTGAGAGCAGGTCTTGCACCTCTATGAGCTAATGAGGCAGCCGCCTTAGGGTGCCACCTAGTGGTAGTGTCACATTAGCAATCAATGCCCACCAAAATGTAATTATTAATTTTTTTGCATAAGGGAAGAACCCTGAGAGTCAAAATTCCATTTTGTCTAGAGTGATGATAATCGTAATGCATTGCCTCTGATGGGTGTACGAATACATGAAGTGCTATTTCACAATACACACTCGTTGTTTAGAGAGTCAGCGGGCCTGATCATTCGTTGGCTAGTCGATGAAAGCTGTGACGTCCTGGTTAGCATAAACACTTTGAAAGATGTGGTGCTAGAAGCACATGAAGGGGTTGTGGACGAGCAAGTGACCTGTCGTGACCGTGTCTGTATCACTCAGGGCTTGTGTGGTAACAGAAACTGCATAGACGTGGTCGGGGCTCACGGCTTATACAAGAAGCTTTAAACTTGGCTTGAATTCCCATAGGTGTGAGTGGGGTTCTGGGGAAATACTGGATATTGGAGGTTATTGCCCAAAAATGCATAGACCTACTTCTGGAGATTCTCACTTCCACACGGATATACTTTGCGGCTTCTTATGGGTCCACACAACCTTTCCAGGTCACGCATTTTAAGCTCCGCCGGTTTAAGATTTTAAGTCTTAGTACTGGGGAAGTCCTGTGAATCCACTTTTTTTTTGTGCATATTGTCAGTTCCCTAATTTGGAATTGTATTCATTTGTACATTAGGGGTTTACTTCAGCCCTTAACTGGTGTAACTGGCAACAGATAGGGCTTTGTTAATGGCCCCAGAGACAGAGGTGTGTGGGCATTCACAAACTCTTAAGCTAACCATGCATTGACATACCCACCTGCTGCCCCTTTTGTGAGATTCACTCCTGCGTAATAGTACATGATCAAGCGATAATAGTATCTATCAGTAAAAGGATTTACGCCAGCCAGGTCACCTTGTGTGAATTTCTCGCAGGTGTAAATTCATCCATTTGCACTCCTTGAGTCTGATATATGAAATTGCACAAAAGGCTTTGTTTATTGGGCCCAAAGTGAACAGAATTTGTGGTAAGCAAAGATTCAATTATTTTCTACAGCAACCTTCATGGCCAGGTTTCTCCAAAGCTTCAAGTTTCAAAGTTTAAAAAAAACGTATGCAGAAAATGACCCACAAAAATAGGTTTTTGGTGGAATGATTGACTGCAAAAAAAAAATCTTTTGACGGGACATTTTTGGGAAGAAAATGTTTTGCAGAAATAGTTTTCTGTGTTTTTGTTTTGCAAGAATTTTTTTTATCCAGAGACAAAGTTTAGTGAAGTGGACACGTTTTTTAATCTTCATGAACTGCAAAGTTTGTAGGCAAACCAGGGCTTAATTTGAGACGGTGGTTTCTGGTGCTCGGCACTGGCACTAAATTGTCAGCACCGGCACGTATGACAGTCTGGCACATGGTGGAGCTGTCTGCCTAATTTAGAGATGAGCACAATCACAGTTGAAAATGGCTTAAACCAACCCCCAGGCCATTCTTACAGCTTTGGGGGCCTGTAGTAGTCTCAATTGTCACACTTGTAGGAGTTGTGTTGGCACTGACTTTGTCAGCGGTGATAGGGGCAATGGGTGGTGCAAGTTGCAGTGACCTCCTGCTGAGGGCCCTGGCAATTATACAAACTAAGAACACTGGCAAAGCTTTTGTGGGTAGAGTTTAGACTTCACAAGCCCTTTCACTGACCTCACACGTGTACAGGGGCAGCACGTGTTATGAAAGTTTCATAGAAGAGCGGAAGCGTGCAGAGGCGTGCCAGGCAAGTACACATGTACAGTACCAAAAAAGCCCAGGAGCTCTGAGTTTAAAGATGCTGTGCATGTGTTAATGAGGCTGAGCTGGAGTCGAGGGATGTCTCTGTGCCGCGACAGCTTGTACCAGGGTAGCGGCGGCGGAGATGCTCTGAGGAGCCCAAGGCCTCACAAGTGATTGCAAAGCATTGATTTCCACAGGCGGAGAATGCTTCAGTTCAAACAGCAGGAGAGCTGCGACCAGAGGGAGCGGGGGAGAAATCCATGCTTGATTTTCAAAGGCACTTCAGACGTAGATGGGGACTGTGTCCGGGAGCGAGAGCAGGCGTTGGAGAGGGACACTCTAAACACATCACACATAAACAGGCTCTAACTGGTGAGGGATCGCAGAGCAAGATCCGCGTAAGAGGAGGCGAGAGGTGACAACGTAGATGGCATTGATGAAGCCTGACCTGACCAATGTCACGTGGAGAAGTTTGCAGACTCTAGCTGAAAATCCGATTTCTTGTGGATTTAGTGGCTACATATAGATTATGGGCATTGTACTCACTTGTTTAAAACAAGAACTTCTACATTTTAGATTAAAAAAATCAACTGAAAATAATAGTCACCCGTAGACACCAACACTCAGTTCCAATAGGCAACTGGACCAATTGGATTTTTTCCATGTCAGTTTAGCAGAAGTCTAAAAAAAACTGTTTCGCTGCAACCAGATCCTAGGCAGCCCATTTGTAACTGGTGAACTGGAATGTGACATAGATGCTTTCCTGGCATACCATGGCCTCAGAGCGGCTTTCCTGGCTGAGGCCGCCTCTCGGGACTCGTGAAACTCTTCCACAGCACTACCCATCTTTCCAGGGTTCTGGCCTGCTGGCCATTTTTCTTATGTTCCTATGGAATAATTTCCATTGATAAGTACCGTGAAGAATGTGAAGGTTTGTGCTCCTGGATAGGGGAGACTTGATGTAAGAAATGTCATTTCCGATGAAGGGTTTTTTGTTCCTTACGGGCTCTGGGTCTAGAAGGTCTTTCAGATGCAGTTTTGAACTTATTCTGAAAAATGGCCGAAGGCTTTGATGCCGCTCCATTACATCATACTGGCCTACTTGTGGCCAGGGAATACCTGTGGCTTGATTAAAAAACATAAATGAGCCCATCTGAAGGTTACAGACAGGATATTACAACTGAAATATTCACAAAATATGTATTAGCGAAATGAGTGTCATGGCTGGAGGTGGGGGCGTTACTCTCTTAAGCCCAACAGGTTATACAAATGCTGCACAAATACTGCAGTGTGGGCTGTGTTAGCCCAGGGAGCTCCTGCTACTGGAACTGGCCCTCTTAATTGCACATATGTTGATTTCTGAGGACCTTTTATTACTGTTGATTGCAACGTGTTGTGGTCAAACCTCGTCTACTGAGGTGTTGATTTTGGGCCACTATCCAAGATACTCTCATTGTATACAGCTATCTGGGTACCGATTCTCCTCAACAATAACGGTGACTGAACAAGTTACATCCGTACCCTAAATAGTTTAAAGCAAGGGTGCATTTTAACTACTGTGCTGTTAACACTTTCTTACATCCCACCAACCTCTGATGACCTAGGCTGAAGATGCAGTAGTATTTTCTCAGGCATGAATAGATCTCAGGAGTCCACTCATTTTACTATTTGCCAATACAAAGAAATATTTATTTTAGGACTAATTACTTGAATTCAAAAGTAATACTTTTTGGCACTTTTAAGACTAAAGGTTCTTGGTCTAATGAGGGGTATGGTTTATATAATTTAATTGACTTGCCCTCATCCGGTGTGTCTTTGATGTCTGGATAGCATGGAGAAGATACTCGGTCCTATTGGAAACAATACTTGTATCTATAAAGAGGCCCTCCTGTGCTATAATATAAAACCTTAATCTAAAATTGGAGGGATTGTCTATTGTTCCTTTCCTGCAATCCTTTAGTGCCAATATACCCCTCTTCATAAACTACAGAGAATATAACGGTTGTTGGTATTCAGTTTAAGACTAACGGGTTAAAAACAATAATTAACATTTTAATTAATCTGCAGGATTTGCTTCCCAGGATAGCAGCATTCCATGATATACCACCTATTGAAGTTTTGGAGCAAGGCTGATGAAAGTGTTTTCAATTTTTTGATGACATTTCATTTTCATTTTTGTGACAAGCAGTTCTTTTGGATTAGAATTTGTATTCACAAATTTGGTTAGGATTTAAGGATGGTAGCAAAATAAATAACAAGGTCCTGCTTTACAAGATTGCTAAAAAAAGAAAGTGATAATGCAGAAAAGCTATGACTATGGTGTACTTTTTTTGTAAACAAAACTATCTTGCAAACTCTTCATTAATTATAGGATTTAGAGACAGCTCCCTTACTACCTTTTGCAGATTCAAGAACCATTTCCAATCGCCCAGTCTATGCGATGACAGGTGTCTAGACAATTGGCCTCCTGAAGGCAGAGGGGCCTATTTAGAGGAGGGGGTAATGGGAAATCTGCCAAGAGTTGGTGGATATCCTGACTGCCCCTCTCACCAATCCTCCACCTCATTTAGAAGTTCAAGCTTTTGGGGGCATGCATCAGAAGGTCCACATAATTTAGGACCGGCCTTCAATGCCATGTACCCAAGGTGGTTCTGGACTTGCAAGAGAAAAGCAAAAATACCCACCAGGTGCTGGCAGAAACTTTGTATGTCAGGGACATTACTTTTTTATTGTATAAATTAAAACCTCAACTTTATGGGTTCCTCTATATAGAATAGAAAATAAAACCATGCCAACAAGTATGGCGTACTGCGACACACTTGCTTTCAGGGATTTTTTCTTTGCTAAAGCAACTCCTGCTATAAGTGTGGAAGCGTCTCAGCAGCAAAACACCTGCAGACTACGCAGGAAATTCTGAAGGTGTTGGTGTCTTCAGCGCCCCAGCCGTTTGGCGGCCAGCCCACCAAAGTCTAAGAGCTAGATGAACGAAGCATTTTTGAGGCTGCTGCTACCGCAAGATGTTATTTTATGTACAAACCACAAATTCCGATTCAGTAACCAGTAACCGGATCCCAATTTGCAAACTAATACCGAATTGGTATTTGGAAGGGACGTGTTTAGAGCGTCCCTACCAAATACCGAATTAGAATTGTATGTATGAATGTTTTATGACCGAATTCCAGTCACAAAGCATTCATATTTCACTACTTGCTCAATGGAGGTAGTAAGCCATTCGCACATGGGAAGGGGTCCCCAAGGGACTCCTTCCCCTTTGTGACTGTTGAAAAAATATTTTTTTAAGTAGTCAGTGCTCTACTCTTAAAAAATGAAAAATTACAGTATTCATTATTTTGTTTAAACGCATCCAGCTGTCCTTTATTTGAAAACAATCACAGACACAGAGGCCTGTTGACGTCAGCAGGTCACCATCCCTGTGATGGCTGCGATTCCTCGTGGGCAATGGCGGCGGCCGCCTATCTTGAGTGGTAGGGTTGCCGCAGGAGGAGGGCAGGGGTTTGGGGGGGGGGGGAAATGATAAAAAATAAAAGACTTACCTCCTGCTCTGCTGCTGGATGCTTCGCTAGTCCTCTCGTTGCCGTCGGGCCGGAAGGGGATAGGCCCTCAGGGCACAGGCTTCACACCCAATCCAGACGCTGCTTTCACATGAGAGTAGCACCAGGATTGGTCTGAGTCGCCTCGGTTGCCGCTCAGACGGTGCATTGGAGCCTGTGATGTGTAACACAGCCGGGTTGGAGAAACATAAGTGAGCATGTGTACTTGGCCGGCATTGGACGGCTGGCCAAGCACATATGAGTGCACTCTACTCCTCCCTGACATGCCCAATCCGGCCCTGCCCCTCCCGCCCCGCCCTATAGTCATTGTGGGTCGGACAGACAACATACATAAAATGACAATAGCTGTGTTATTGTCATTTTATTTACAGTCCGCTGGCGCGGACTGTGAGGTGACGCTCCTCTGCCATTACAGAGGAGTCGTGCCTACTAGTGGGTCACCATTTGCGACCTACCTCATTAATATTCATGAGGTAGGGCGAATTGCAACCCAGGAGGAATCAGTGACTTGCAAACCGACCTATTAGTACACAGAGGTCGGTTTGCAAATTACCGCACTGGTTGTAAAAGTGTTGGTTGCAAATTGCGACCAGTATTTTGCAACCAGTTGTGCATACATCTGGCCCTAAATTACTTCCAGAGCCTGTTGCTTCTTTCTGTTTGAGTGAGGACTCTTTTTTTATTTTATTTATTCAAATGCATGGATTGCTTACACAACAATCTGCTTTTGATGAATAATATAATAGGAAGAACGCAGGCCCTGGGATTTTTTTTTACAAAATGCTCTGATATATTAGTGGATTTTTTTAAACAGATCCTTTATGGAGACCATGTTAGGCCTGTGTGAGAGATCAGTGCATTGCAGAATGTTTTGTTAACGCGTTTTAAGAGGAATCAAAGTTATGATGACTAGTGTGTGAAGCTGGCGAACTTCCCTTTCGCATACTTCAGGAACTTTTTCAAAAACACTTCAGAACATTTTGCAAAGTCTTAAAAAAAGCATGAGTAAAAAATGAAAGTTTGACATGAAAACAATGGCAAAAAATGACTTCTTTGCAAGATTACTGTAGAGCCTAGAAGTGTTTTTGGGAGAAAAATCTCTTGCAAAAACTTTTTTGTGAGATAGTTTGGCCATGCGCAGTGTTGGGGAAGTTGACGAATTTCACAACTTCTTAAAATTAGAAAGTTGTCATTTTAGCACAAGTAGCGGTGCTGAAAGTGATGTCACGCACCCTTATCTCACTTACTTAGAAAGGTACAGCTGTGCTTGAAAGCAGCTCATGAAAGGATGGTTTGATTTTTTAACATTATTTAGCTTGTGCTGGATTTTGTTCTGAATTGTTTTGTCAATACATGTTGATATTTTCTACCAAACTTCACTCTTTCTTAAATTGTTTGTAATGGTTTCTTTTGTTACACAGAACTTTACTATTGTAATTCAGGTCTTTTATGACATATGCAAATCATAGATCACTTTCAACCCCAGGATTAAGTTTATCTCCTCCTAGGGAAGGTAATTTGCAGATATGTCTGGATAAATACTGGCTTATGCTGGGCCTCCTAGAGAAGATGCAAGCTAAATACTTCTGCCTGCGTACTGTGGCCGCATTCTTTTTTGATAATCTCCAAGATACAAGCTAAATACTTCTGCATATAAATACTGTGGCCGCATTCTTTTTTGATGTTCTCCAAGATACAAGCTAAATACTTCTGCATAAATACTGTGGCCTCATTCTTTTTTGATAATCTCCAAGATACAAGCTAAATACTTCTGCATAAATACTGTGGGCGCATTCTTTTTTGATATTCTCCAAGATACAAGCTAAATACTTCTGCATAAATACTGTGGCAGCATTCTTTTTTGATAATCTCCAAGATACAAGCGAAATACTTCTGCATACGTACTCTGGCCGCATTCTTTTTGATAATCTCCAAGATACAAGCTAAATACTTCTGCATAAATACTGTGGCCGCATTCTTTTTTGATAATCTCCAAGATGCAAGCTAAATACTTCTACATAAATACTGTGGCCGCATTCTTTTTTGATATTCTCCAAGATACAAGCTAAATACTTCTACATAAATACTGTGGCCGCATTCTTCTTTGATAATCTCCAAGATACAAGCAAAATACTTCTGCATAAATACTGTGGCCGCATTCTTTTTTGATAATCTCCAAGATACAAGCTAAATACTTCTACATAAATACTGTGGCCGGATTCTTTTTTGATAATCTCCAAGATACAAGCTAAATACTTCTGCATAAACACTGTGGCCAGATTCTTTTTTGATAATCTCCAAGATACAAGATAAATACTTCTGCATAAATACTGTGGCCGCATTCTTTTTTGATAATCTCCAAGAACCAAGAGAAATACTTCTGCCTACGTACTGTGGCCGCATTCTTTTTTATAATCTCCAGTATACAAGAGAAATACTTCTGCAGAAGTACTGTGGCCACATTCTTTTTTGATTATCTCCAAGATACAAGATAAATACTTCGGCATACGTATTGTGGCTGCATTCTTTTGTGATAATTTCCAAGATACAAGATAAATACTTCTGCATACGTACTGTGGCTGCATTCTTTTGTGATAATCTCCAAGATACAAGCTAAATACTTCTGCATAAATACTGTGGCTGCATTCTTTTTTGATAATCTCCAAGATACAAGCTAAATACTTCTGCATAAATACTGTGGCCGCATTTTTTTTTGATAATCTCCAAGATACAAGAGAAATACTTCTGCATAAATACTGTGGCCGCATTCTTTTTTGATAATCTCCAAGATACAAGATAAATACTTCTGCATAAATACTGTGGCCGCATTCTTTTTTGATAATCTCCAAGATACAAGATAAATACTTCTGCATAAATACTGTGGCCGCATTCTTTTTTGATAATCTCCAAGAATCAAGAGAAATACTTCTGCCTACGTACTGTGGCTGCATTCTTTTTTGATAATCTCCAAGATACAAGAGAAATACTTCTGCATACATACTGTGGCCGCATTCTTTTTTATAATCTACAAGATAAATACTTCTGCATACGTACTGTGGCTGCATTCTTTTGTGATAATCTCCAAGATACAAGCTAAATACTTCTACATAAATACTGTGGCCGCGTTCTTTTTTGATAATCTCCAAGATACAAGCTAAATACTTCTGCATAAATACTGTGGCTGCATTCTTTTTTGATAATCTCCAAGATACAAGAGAAATACTTCTGCATACGTACTGTGGCCGCATTCTTTTTTGATAATCTCCAAGATACAAGAGAAATACTTCTGCATAAATACTTTGGCCGCATTCTTTTTTGATAATCTCCAAAATACAAGAGAAATACTTCTGCATAAATACTGTGGCCGCATTCTTTTTTGATAATCTCCAAGATACAAGAGAAATACTTCTGCATAAATACTTTGGCCGCATTCTTTTTTGATAATCTCCAAGATACAAGATAAATACTTCTGCATAAATACTGTGGCCGCATTCTTTTTTGACAATCTCCAAGATACAAGATAAATACTTCTGCATAAATACTGTGGCCGCATTCTTTTTTGATAATCTCCAAGAATCAAGAGAAATACTTCGGCCTACATATTGTGGCCACATTCTTTTTTGATAATCTCTAAAATACAAGAGAAATACTTCTGCAGAAGTACTGTGGCCACATTCTTTTTTGATAATCTCCAAGATACAAGATAAATACTTCTGCATAAATACTGTGGCCACATTCTTTTTTGATTATCTCCAAAATACAAGATAAATACTTCTGCCTGCGTACTGCGGCTGCATTCTCTTTTGGTAATCTCCAATATAAATACTTCTGCATATGTACTTTGGCCGCATTCTTTTTTGATAATCTCCAAAATACAAGATAAATACTTCTGCCTACGTACTGTGGCTGCATTCTTTTGTGATAATCTCCAAGAGGGGGGTACCCAGGTAACGCTTCTCAGTGAGTACTGGGATAAGACGGTATTGCTATCGGAAAGACGATTCACAAGGAACACTTCTGGATATATAATGGAATGGCTGGGGTGAGTGGTTGAAAGGTTTCAGCACTCCATCCATCATCTTGTTGTGTTTGCTATGCTCACCCTAAGTGGCCAAGGGTATGCCCAGATGTGGGTCCCTTGCTCGCTGTGCCACTGGATTCAAGCTAGCCTGACTGTTGCGGGACGATACCCCGAAAACGTTCCAGGATGCTTGTTTTCTGGTCCAGGAAGGACTTGGCTTGGCAGTTCATGCTGAACTGGTCCCATGGGGAGCAGCAGTGAGGGCTCTAGAGCGGTGCAACAGGTGCCACCGCACCGGGAACTGACTTCAGGCGGGGGCGTCGTGTTTGCAAGTATATTAAAGTTTAATAAGCACCTGCTGCAATAAAAATGTTAAGATATCTCCGGTGATTAATGTTCTTCCTGGAGTGAGATGGAGTTTTGTCTAGTGGAAGTTTTGACTCATTGTAAGGTAGCGCTGAGGGGTAATCTACTTACTGCAAAGGACGCAAATCATGTAAATCACAGAACTGTATTTATGAGGATAGCTCAGTGGGTGGCTGCTTTTATTAGAGAGATCCTTTTTTTACTTGCAGTTTAGAAGTTAAAATCCTAAAATAAAACAGTGAGCTATTAACTGTTATCAAAGAGCTGCATGCAAACTGCAAGGTAAATATTAGAGTGTTATGATTTTTTCCCCAGTCTTTCATTATCTTAATGTTTCAAAAAGGGTTTGTTTAACAATATAACAACGTATAACAATTCTTATTATTAAAAAGAAGCCCCAACCGTGTGTTACGTTTTAAATCCTGTGTTTGTGCTGCTCCAGACCACGCGCTCTTAATCTATACTGTCTACCATCATGGATGACTTGTGACTCCTACACTTTGTAGTCCTCTGTCTTATGCAACATTTCCTATACACTGATTTCCACACGTATGTTTGATTGTCTGTGTGGTGTGAAGTACTCTGAGACCCTTCACTAGTATGAGCGGCGCTATAAAACTATTAAATGTATCAGAGAGAGGGGGGTTATGGAGACTTGAGAGGCACTGTTAAAGGATGGTAGTGAGGGAATGCGTGTGGTCATTGGGGGCGCCAACAAACAGTGTCGCACTGGATGCCACCACCGCTAAAGCAGTCCCTGGGGAGCAGGGTCAAAGCTGATTTGCATATGGCTGGGTCCAAACTGGGCTGGTACAGTGAACAAAAGAACGATGGATTAAAGCCAAATCTATTCACTGGAAGTGAGTGGTTGAAAAGTTTCAGCACTCCGTCAATCATCTTGTTGCGTTTGTTATATAATGGAGTAAGTCAGACCGTATCAGTCATTAGAAGGACAACGCATGGAACTTGCCTGAATGAACAGTGTTGAAGGGCATTGTCAGTCTCCCATGGAAGACCAATCTGACCACAGCACATCTGGTTAGAAACCGAGGTAGGACTTCATTGATCTAAAGAAGATGTGAACGTAACTCACTAAACACTATAATAAGACTTTGTAGGTCATCGGGGGAAGCTGTAAGCGTAACACATCCGGATAAACAACGGGATACAAACCTATTGCTTTCATGAAGAACATGCAGGAGGAACAACGCTAAATAAAAATTGGCTTAGAGCTTTATCGATCCTCAAGTGTAAATACAAGAAGACTACATCTGGATAAATGATAGGGTAAGACGTTATCCACTTATAAAAATACACCAGGAAGGCTTCTACATAGTGGAATAGGAATTTGTTGACCATCTCACTGGCATACACATTACCATGTCCTCATAATCTGGCCAATCTAATCACTGCAATTTGACCAATCAATAATCTGTATTTTAACATTGGGCTAGAAGGCTGACTTCGAGAACATCCATGATTATGAACTATAGAAAAACGTTTCATTGATTTCTTAGTCAAAGTGAATAAGGAATGAGTAAGAATAAATACAGCAATAACTTTATCCGTCTTGTGGACACAGCCCCAGAGGAACAAGTCTTGTCAATCAATGGACAGTTCGGGCTGGACTGTTCCCATGAGGCACAGGGTCAGACTGATTTGCATATGGCCATGTCTGAACTGGGATGGCAGAGTGGGCTAAAGAACGGTGATGGATTAAACCCAGATCGGTTGACTGGGGGTGAGTGCTTGCAATGTTCAACACTCCGTCCATCATTTCCTTTGGTTTTGCTTTAATCAATGGACAGTATCAGAGATCCGTTGTGGTAGTCCAAAAAACTCTCTGAGGTTTGGTGGCAGCAGAGTCCCCACTGTAAGAGGCACCTTCCCAGGAGCTCCCCTTGGATGGTTGTCTCCGGGTAATTTAATGCCATTCTCTGCCCGCCCTCAAAGGGCGTCTCTTCAGGGCCAGCCCAGAGCTCATTACCTCTACTGGTGAAGTGTGCCTGAGTGTTATCACTAGGGCCAGTCCAGAGCGCATACACTTGACTGTTGAAGTGGGCCTGAGTGCCACCACTAGTGCCAGCCCAGAGCACATACAGTCTACTTGTGAAGTGTGCCTGAGTGTCACCACTAGTGCCAGCCCAGAGCGCATCCACTCAACTGGTGAGGTGTGCCTGAGTGCCACTACTAGTGCCAGCCCAGAGTGCATACACTCGACTGGTGAAGTGTCTGAGTGCCACCACTAGAGCCAGCCCAGAGCGCATACACTCGACTGGTGAAGTGTCTGAGTGCCACCACTAGAGCTAGCCCAGAGCGCATACACTCGACTGGTGAAGTGTGCCTGAGTGCCACCACTAGAGCCAGCCCAGAGCGCATACATTAGACTGGTGAAGTGTGCCTGAGTGCCACTACTAGTGCCAGCCCAGAGCTTTTTGACGAGTATGAAGGAGATTGTCAAATTGATGGCAGATAACTTACTGCAGTTAAGCCCAGGGAAACCAGAGATGGTTCTGTTTGGGAAGGCCCAAACACCTTGGCCCCAGATTGGTGCCGCCTGAGTTGGGAACGGCCTCTATCCCTAGCAAGCTAGTTAAAACTCTGGGGGTCAAGTTAGATCAGGAATTTAAAATCAAAGAACAAGTCCTATTTACTACGGGCACCTGTTTCCGCATACTATGTTTACTCAAGAAGGCATTTCCATTTCTTCCACTATGGGCCAGGAAGACCTCGGTGCAAGCTCTGGTTGTAAGTCGACTGGATTGCGGCAATGCGCTATTGGCATCTGCCAAAGAGACCCTATTGTCGAAATTACAAAACACAGCTGCCCGGCTGATTTGCAATCGGCCGCTCAGAAAGGCCTCTGCTCCTCTTTTAAAATCTATTCACTGGTTGCCACTAAAGAAAAGGATAACTTTTAAACTGTGCTATTCAACCTACAAGGCCCGGTGGGCAAAGGCCCTGAAGATCTATGTCAGGAGCTCAAACACTGTTATCCCGCTAGAAAACTGCGTTCCAGTGAGAAAGAGATACTGTCAGTCCCGCGCATTCGTCAGTCTAGATGTGGTGGAAGGTCGTTTTCTTATTTGTACCCCTCCCTCTGGAACAAATTGGCACTCTCTATTAGAACCTATCCAGACTATCGCACATTCAGGAAAGCCCTAAAATCTGCATTGTATTAGATCCGGTCTCTTTCTGACTTGACCGTACTGTCGCTGATCCGGGATACCCCGGTTGGGGTGATTCGTGCGCATTGTCAAGTTAAATCATTCATTCATACACTCTACTGGTGAAGTTTTCCTGTGTGCCACCATTAGGAGACCCAGAAATGCAAGAGGCACCTCTTCTCTCAAACCGCCTGGTGTCCAGTACACAGCACTACGTATGTGCCACAGTGTGAACAGCGCACACCTCTCTCATCGAGCTATTGGGTAAAAATTACACAGCGCACAGCACCACCATCGAACAACATGGCGACAGCGCACTACAGCCGCTATGGGTGATTGGGCTTCAGCGTGAAGACAGGGTGAGAACACAATGTGTTTTATTGTGCACAATACACCACCATTGTGGTATAGCGGGAACAACACACAGTGACACCACAGGGGAACAAAGATAACAGCACGCAGCGCCGCCTTAGGGCAACAAGGCTAACTGTGCAGCACTACCAGGAGACAAGGCTACCCGCTGTGAGCTGCATGGCTGTCAGTACACAGCACTGCCTTCAGGTTACAAGGCTCACAGTACGCACCAGTACCAGGGATACGAGGCTAGTAGTATTACTACACCAGGTCTTTAGGGCTGGTACTACGCAGCATTGCCTTTGGACTAGGAGGCTAACAGCACAGCGGAACACAAGGCTGCTTTACCTTTTTACTGCATCGCTGAGACTACACTGCACTACCTTTGGGCTACTAGGCTAACGGTATAACTTTTGGGCTTCTTGACTGACTGTATGCAGCACTACAAAGGCACAAGATTAGCAGTACACAGCACTGCCAGGTCTACAAGGCTAGCAGTCCCCAGCACAGCCACCAGGCCGCAGGCCCCACTGCGTACACCTCCGCCTCAGGAGTGCTGTAATGGCCGCCACGGATGGCTGTGCTCGTGCTCTTGCTAGAGGTCACGGAGACCTGTTCATCCAATCAGCAGCTCGCTCTCTCTCTCTTCCGGGGGCGGAGACAAACTCTTGAGGCGCACGTGCAGAATGACAATGACGTGTATCTGCTTCCTGCAAAATCCGCTCTTTCGTTTCAAACAAGAGGGTGTGTGTGTTTGGTGGAGGATGTGTGTGTGTTTGGTGGAGGATGTGCGTTTGGTGGAGGATGTGTGTTTGTGTGTGGAAGGGTGTGTGTGCGTGGGACATAATGATGGAGGAATCTGAGTTCTCACGGGTGCCCTGTGCGTGCGTGTCTGGGTACGTGGCTCTCAGGGAGTGCGTGTACGCTCATGGATGTGCGTGAGGGGGGGATCTAGGTGTGCCTGCAGGTTCAGTGTGTGTACATGTGTGTGCGTTCGCTTTTGGGAATGCATACCTGGCAATGCTGATGTTCACTTGGGCGCAAGTGAGTGATGGAGAAAGTGAGTGACAAAGTGAGATAGTTAGACAGTGACAAACCGGCAGATATAAAGAGTGACTCACATGCCCAGGAGTGTGCAGAAGCACGCAATACAATGTCAAATCATTTAAGATGTACTCATAGATTTCGCTTACATACATGTGTGATTATAGGCACACACATTCAAACAGCGCTTACAGGTTTACAGAAGCGTGTGCACACCTACAAGAATAAGATACCTGTACGTGTATTGTGGACAAATACATTTAGATGTGCACACACAAACACACACATAGATATTACGCGCAAATCTGCATGTGAATACAAACCCCTACTGACATACGTCATCACTCGTTGCCATACCAGAGGCCTGAGACTACGTGTTGTTAACTAGAACGATGCTGTGGCTTTAAATTTCGACAGACGTATGCCACGTGTCTTGGGGGGTCTCTGCCCCTCCTTCCTACATCATTGATTTCAAACTGCCAGGTTCCCTGTACAAGCCAGTGAACTGCTGCACTGGGCACTCCTCGCCACACACCTCACTGTGGCTCACACTGTCATTCACCTCACTGAGGCACTCACTGTCACACACCTCACTGAGAGACTCACTGTTATACGCAAACCTGCCTGACTGAGCACTCCCTGTCACACACCTAACGAGGGACTCACTGTCATACACCTCACTGAGGCACTCACTGTCATACACCTCACTGAGGCACTCACTGTCATACACCTCACTAAGGCACTCACTGTCATACACCTCACTGGGCACTCACTGTCATACACCTCACTGAGACACTCACTGTCATACACCTCACTGAGACACTAACTGTCATATACCTCACTGAGGCACTCACTGTCATACACCTCACTGGGCACTCCCTGGCACACACCTCACTGAGGCACTCACTGTCATACACCTCACTGAGACACTAACTGTCATATACCTCACTGAGGCACTCACTGTCATACACCTCACTGAGGCACTCACTGTGATACACCTCACTGAGACACTCACTGTTATATACCTCACTGAGACACTCACTGTCATACACCTCACTGAGGCACTCACTGTCATACACCTCACTGGGCACTCCCTGGCACACACCTCACTGAGGCACTCACTGTCATACATCTCACTGAGACACTAACTGTCATATACCTCACTGAGGCACTCACTGTCATACACCTCACTGAGGCACTCACTGTCATACACCTCACTGAGACACTCACTGTTATATACCTCACTGAGACACTCACTGTCATACACCTCACTGAGGCACTCACTGTCATACACCTCACTGGGCACTCCCTGGCACACACCTCACTGAGGCACTCACTGTCATACACCTCACTGAGGCACTCACTGTCATATGCCTCACTGGGCACTCCCTGCCACACACCTCACTGAGGTACTTACTGTCATACACCCCATTGAGGTCTTTGCTGCAATGTAGAAGAAGGGCCGTCCTCCACTTTTGCTTCAGTAGATGCGGGGAGTGTTGGGCAAGTGAGAGGGAGGCAGAGCGCAGTCTTCTTGACGGTTGGTGGAAGTTCAGGCGGGGGTTAATGTAGGCGGGTTCTTGGTTGTGTAGAGCCTTGTATGTGTGGGTCAGCACCTTGAATTGGCATCTCTTCCTTACGGGGAGCTAGTGGAGTTTCCTGAGGTGGGGTGCAATGTGGGTTCTGTGTGGACAGTATATCCTTTATCTCCGTTCTCTGTTTTAGGATAAACTGACATAGGACATTAAATGGATGCCGTTGCCGTTTCGACCCTATAGTTATGTGTTTGTAACTGCGCATCACAGAGGGTCTTCCTCAGGACTAACATAATAAACAAAACGGGGGACAGTCTTTCAAAGATGAAATTCAGAAAAAGAGGGGGAACACGCATTCAGCTTGTGTCCCACTAGAATACCTTATACAATAGCAATCCCTCTGCTAGGACACAATAGTACAATGCTAATGCACAATATCAAACAATTATATTACACGGTAAAATAAACAAATGTTTATCACATTTATTGAATAAAAAACATACATGTATCACATTTAAAATCAATTATATATTTCCCAAAACATATTTAAACACATTGATCACACGATTACAAAATTATCAATTCATGTACAAATAACAACCTGTTATGAGCCCGCATAACAGAAAACCACAAAAGACAATGAACTTTGTCATCTGTTACACATCCTATTGGGTCATCAATGTGTATCCGCAGTTTGTGATATATCGAGCACAATTATATCTACAAAAAGGCCACGGTTGTCCCTTGGATTGTGTTTTCAATTGCATCAATAAGTATGCCGTACCACCACCACGGACCCCAGCCAGGGTTCACTCTAATATGAGGGGTATTTACTTTTTTTAATACGATTCCCCAATTCCTGTCAGTTGGTTCCGTCCGTTAACAGTGTAAGATTGTTTCTAGTGGATTCGAGGTGCAGCTCCAAGCTTGCCCTCATTCCTCCGTGACTCATCTTAGAGTGAACCCCAGCTGGGGTCCGTGGTGGTACAACATACATACTGGTGTTGATCTTCTTTCACAATTCTTGTGTAAGAACTCTGTCGTTTTTACATTGTATACCCAGGTTCTAAGGGATACAGGGCAAATCCATTATATTTAATGCACTCCTTTTCCTGCTACCTCCCAGTTGCAATCCCTCTACGAAACCAGCGTACTGTGCACCTATAAATCAGTCGGAACTCTGCCTGAGCATGATGTGTGGGGCGCATCCTCGGGGTGGCTGACAAGGGCTCACTCTGTATTCTGACCTCATGGGGCTGTCTGGAGATTTTGTCTAAGCCTGGGCGGAGTTCACAGAGTTGTGCGTAGCGGCAAAAAAACTCACCCGTGCTACACGGAGCTCTGCAAGCGGCGGAGTTCCATGGAAAAATGCCATTTGCGGTGATTCCACAGTGCGGATGCAATCATAGCAAACGGCACCTTGCACAGCTCAAGCGGTCCCTTCTTTCCCTTTTCTGCTGCTCAAGTAGATTTTTACTCAAGCGGCAGCTTTCTCAACGTGAACAAGCAGTTTCTCATCGCGAGCGGTTGCGAGCATACGCGACCACTCGCAATGAGAAATCTGACCACTCCGCGTTGAGAAATCTTGCCGGGATGCACTCGCCAACTTGATGTTGACGATCGCAAACTAGGAAAAATATAGCCGGGAGGTGGATTTTCCTCACTCGCGGTCGCCAACTTGACTTTGACGATCGCGAGCGAGGGAAAAAGCTCCGCTCCACGAAGCGGAGTTTTTCAAAGCTCCGCGAGCTCGGTATAACGCGGAGTGCGGGAAACTCCGCAAGCAGAGTGGAGCGTAGTTCACTGGCCAGGGCCCCTTCTGCATTGGCTACAGCCGGTAACAACCCAGCACTGAAATGGCTCTGATCCTTTGTCTCAGGTTAGTCCCAATAAATCAGGCTAGGCCAGTTGTAATCCCCTCCGTGCCTAGAGGCTTGGAGAGTACAACGAGCACCCACCGCTGCTGCCCCACTTTTCAGCATATACATGGAATGAACCCCCCTACAGGTTGTCATCCTCCTGTTCTACTCCTAGGCCAACCATAGGTGAGCATACCTGTCAGTCACAGGTGAGGAGGGCCAGCCACTATAACCAGATGAAACCCACATGACGTCAAACAAGCCAAAATCTCAAGGGCTCCAGGGCTGAAATTCAGATTCCTGGGCCCACCAATTGTTCCATTGACAATGGTTCTATCTGGCACTGCAGTTTTCATATGAGAAACTTCACCAAAAACAAGGTCAGAAACCTGGGTACCCTCTGAGATATTGACCATAGATCAAAAAATCCGAAATGTGTGCATTCATATACTCGTTCCACCAACTAAAATTGCTCAAACACATCACCGATCATCCCATCTGAGCATCGGTGACTGCCAGCTCCCTCTGCCCTTCTACCAGAACCACAGCTTTCTAGAAGCCCAAAAGGTGATGTGTGCACACGGATGTATGACGTTACAACGCACACTTTTACAACGCATGCACTTACAACGCATTTTTTACAACGCATAATCCATTACAACGCATAACATTACAACGCAGGACACTACAACGCATTTTTAAAAAATACCTTTACAACGCATTACCATTACAACGCATACTACCTTTACAACGCATACCATTACAACGCATAATATTAAATTACATTTAAGGTAAGTATTAGATAGTATAGGGGTAAAAATTACTATTCTAACTCCAGGGGGTGCAACAGTAGGGTAAGTGTTGGATAGTGTAGGGGTAAAAATTACTATTCTAACTCCAGGGGGTGCAACAGTAGGGTAAGTGTTGGATAGTGTAGGGGTAAAAATTACTATTCTAACTCCAGGGGGTGCATCAGTAGGGTAAGTGTTGGATAGTATAGGGGTAAAAATTACTATTCTAACTTCAGGGGGTGCATCAGTAGGGTAAGTGTTGGATAGTATAGGGGTAAAAATTACTATTCTAACTCCAGGGGGTGCATCAGTAGGGTAAGTGTTGGATAGTATAGGGGTAAAAATTACTATTCTAACTCCAGGGGGTGCATCAGTAGGGTAAGTGTTGGATAGTATAGGAGTAAAAATTACTATTCTAACTCCAGGGGGTGCATCAGTAGGGTAAGTGTTGGATAGTATAGGGGTAAAAATTACTATTCTAACTCCAGGGGGTGCATCAGTAGGGTAAGTGTTGGATAGTATAGGGGTAAAAATTACTATTCTAACTCCAGGGGGTGCATCAGTAGGGTAAGTGTTGGATAGTGTAGGGGTAAAAATTACTATTCTAACTCCAGGGGGTGCAACAGTAGGGTAAGTGTTGGATAGTGTAGGGGTAAAAATTACTATTCTAACTCCAGGGGGTGCAACAGTAGGGTAAGTGTTGGATAGTGTAGGGGTAAAAATTACTATTCTAACTCCAGGGGGTGCAACAGTAGGGTAAGTGTTGGATAGTGTAGGGGTAAAAATTACTATTCTAACTCCAGGGGGTGCATCAGTAGGGTAAGTGTTGGATAGTGTAGGGGTAAAAATTACTATTCTAACTCCAGGGGGTGCATCAGTAGGGTAAGTGTTGGATAGTATAGTGTAATATTATGCGTTGTAATGGTATGCGTTGTAATGGTAGTATGCGTTGTAATGGAATGCGTTGTAAAGGTAGTTTTTAAAAATGCGTTGTAATGTCATGCGTTGTAATGGATTATGCGTTGTAAAAAATGCGTTGTAATGGTAGTGCGTTGTAAAAGTTGCGTTGTAAAGGTTGTTCCCCGTGCACACGTGTGCACACAGGCACACACAAGGCCATCCACTGCAGAGGGGCTGGGCCAGATACAACCTGGTGAGGGCTTCGGTCACACATCCCACATGCCCCCCCTTTCACACAACTCTGGGGCTGTCAGTCTCACACCCTCTGGAACAGAAAGACAGACACACACACGCCACTGCCCCTTCTCGGTTATCTGCATCTCTGGACCCTAGGTTACACTTACTCTGCAGAGACTCCCAATCACACGTCATCAGTGCCACACACCTAATAGTCTATTAGCCGCACAGGTGTGGGGCCCCAGCCACACTCTTGAGGCCTTTGAGTGCACACACCACAGAATCACCCGGTCAAAGATCTCTGAGGCTCTCAGTCAGTCACACACTTCTGACTCCTTCCATCACACCTGGCTGAGGGGTGCACCCCAGGGTCTCCCTCGTGCACTCCTGAGGGCCTGTCTAACACATTGCAGAGACATGCATTTACATACCTCTGAGGCCTTCAGGTACACACCTGTGAGGCCCTCAGTCAGCCACACACTTCTGACTGCATCAGTCACACACCCTGCTGAAGCACCCAGTCAGACCCTCCGAGGGTCTCAGGCACACACTCCTGAGCCCTCGTCCGACACCCTGCAGAGACATCCATTCACACACTTCAGTGGCCTTCAGGCACACAGCTTAGAGGACTCAAGGGACCCACCCCTCATGCCCTCAGTCACACACACCCTGCAGAGGCAACTAATTACACATCTCTGAAGCCCTCAGTCACACACCCTGCATACAACCGGTCAAACACCTCTGACGCCCTCAGTCACACACCCCACAAGCACCAGTCACACGGCTCTGGGGCCCTCAGTCACACACCCAGCAGAAACACCGCATACACCTCTGAGGCCCTCAGTCATACACCCTGCAGAAACACCGCATACACCTCTGAGGCCCTCAGTCATACACCCTGCAGAAACACTGCATACACCTCTGAGGCCCTTGGTCACACACCCCGCAGACACCGGTCACACGGCTCTGAGGCCCTCAGTCACACACCCTGCAGAAACACCGCATACACCTCTGAGGCCCTCAGTCACACACCCTGCATACAACCGGTCACACACCTCTGACGCCCTCAGTCACACACCCCACAAGCACCAGTCACACGGCTCTGAGGCCCTCAGTCACACACCCTGCAGAAACACCGCATACACCTCTGAGGCCCTCAGTCACACACCCCACAAGCACCAGTCACACGGCTCTGGGGCCCTCAGTCACACACCCAGCAGAAACACTGCATACACCTCTGAGGCCCTCAGTCACACACCCAGCAGAAACACCGCATACACCTCTGAGGCCCTTGGTCACACACCCCGCAGACACCGGTCACACACCTCTGAGGCCCTCAGTCACATACCCCACAAGCACCAGTCACACGGCTCTGCGGCCCTCAGTCACACACCCCGCAGACACCGGTCACACACCACTGCGGCCCTCAGTCACACACCCCGCAGACACCGGTCACACACCTCTGCGGCCCTCAGTCACACACCCCACAGACACCGGTCACACACCACTGCGGCCCTCAGTCACACACCCCGCAGACACCGGTCACACACCTCTGCGGCCCTCAGTCACACACTCCGCAGACACCGGTCACACACCTTTGAGGCCCTCAGTCACACATCCTGCAGACACCCGATCACACCTCTGAGGCCCTCAGTCACACACATCACAGACATTTGATCACACACCTCTGAGGCCCCAAGCCACACACCCTGCTGTCACTTTAAGTCACACATCACGCAAATACCGGGTCACACACCTCTGAGGTCTTCAGTCAGACACCCCACAGAAACCCAGTCACGCACCTCTGAGGCCCTCAGACACGAGCTCCCACAATCCCCCACGAACCCCCAGTTCTGAGCAAATGAGATATCCCCATCCCACGTCAGGATCAGCTGTGTATCATCAGAGAAGGAAACTTTTTGAACGTCCTAGGTTTCCACCAAGGATGCCCGAGACGAGAGGTATACATTATCCAAAGTCGGACTTAACGCAAAGTCCAGGGGGACCCCAAATTCCAAAATGTTTAGTTCTGACACAATTGACGGCATCCATACTGATTGTAATCTGCCCGTCGAAAAGGAGCTGAGCCATGACAGGGCAGCCCCTCCTACCGCAGACGCCGCAACAGGATGAGATGGGCCACAGTGTCGGACGCTGGCCAGAGGTCCAACAGCAGTAAAGCCACTTTCTTCCTACTAGCCAGTTTGATATCATCCGAAACCTCAAAAAGAGCCGTTTCCGTACTAAAACCCCGACAAAAGCTGGATTGAGATGGAAGCAGCCGCTCATCGACAGAGATAGCTGGAGACCCGAACATGGCATCAGTTTTTCTCGGATTTTTGAGCACGCAGCCTGCAGAGAAATGGGTCTGTAATCCGCAAGAACCATTTTGTCCGCTGAAGGTTTCTTCAACATTGGGATCAATTGTTTTCTCTTCCAGCAATTTGGAACCGTGGCCTGTCGCAGAGACTCGTGTAATAACAGATTCATAACTCGGTTGATAACCTCAACGTTAGAGGCTGGACTCTGCGGTGGACAAGGATCCTCTGGTGAACCAGACTTACAAACTTTAAGAGAGATCAGAGTCCACAAGAGAAGCCGGAAGAAACTCTGTTGAGGTGCAGGAGGCACAATCAGAAACCGGGAAGTCCTGCTGTTCCTCCTGACCCTTGGAGGTGACTGAAGAGTTATGACCCGTTCCCTTCAGAGTCCCAAACAATTCCCTGGATTTTCTCATAAAAAAAAATCCAAAAGTTCAGAGCAGAGTTTTAGCGAAGGGTCCAAGTTCTGAGCGAGGGCAGGCAGGTTAGAAAACTTTTTAGTAATTTTAAAAACTTCTCTCGGTTTATTGCTTGACCTCATAATTTCGCTTCTAAAATAGTTTTTTTGCTTTTCTTATTTTCTTATTATAAACCGACAATTCCTTTTTCTGCACTCCGCATCTAGTAAGAGACCTTGCTTGTGCCGAGGTATCTGGAGCTTCTTACAACATTGTCTTGTCCGTCTGAGCTCATCGTCAAACCAGGGAGCCGATGGCCTTTTTCGACCGGTTGAACTCACTTCATGGGGTGCAACTTCATCAGCCATATTCTTGAGTCAAGTATTGGTTGCCCGGGCATCAATTTCAATATTGTCAGTAAATACAAGGACATTGTTTTCAAGAAATACAGATATTTTGTCTGGGTTTCTCTTGCTCCACTTTCGATGAGATGGAGACAGATGAGACGCTCTGTCTCTGTCTCTGTGTCAATCCTCAAGCAGCCAACAAACGCTGACGAGAGAATAGTCTGACCAGCTGTGACTGAGCATCGCCCAGCTTAACTCAACTGTTACAGAAAATAGGGTCAAGAATGATGCCCCGCTGAGAGGGTAGGTTTATCCACTACTTCTTTCATATTCAAGCTGACATGATGTGAGGAAGGTGGGAGGCAGAATGATCCTTCGCCTTGTCCAAATGAATATTGAGGTCTCCCAGAACCCTGAAATTCGAGTATTTTAGCATTAAACTGGACAGCACCTCCTCTAATGAGGACAACAAATTGGTAGCTGAACTCTGGGGGGACGATAAATTAACGCCCGGATAATGATTTGTTGGCAGAAGGAGAGCGACGAAAGCCCAAGGATCCAGCTCCCGAGACTTCTGGGGTTACAAAGGAACTGAGCTTCAGAGAACCTTTAGAAACGATGGCGATGCCTCCACCACCTCCGCCAGCTCGGTCGTGGTGAAGAATTGCGTAGCCGGGGGGATTGCAAAGGCAATATCAGGTGCAGCGCAATCACTCATCCAAGTTTCAGTGAGGAAGAGGATGTCTAAAGGATCATCTTTTAGGATTTTTGTGTAGAGATGTTGGACAGGCCTCACAGACGGCTTGCTCCCTCCCCGCACGACAGGGCCCGAACTCCGGCCCACCTGGCATATCCCCGCGACAAGCACCCGTACTCCGTCTCCCGACGGACCCTCTGCCCTCGGACCCCTACTCATCACGGGGTCCAGCCCCACCGGCTTCCCCGGCCCGGTCAAGCCGCCCTCTTGGGCCCGGCACCACGCGGCCGCATGGCCTCACCTCGACCCTAACCCCGGGCCTGGCCGGCCCCGACATCCCGGCACCACCATCCACCAGGAGGTGAGCGGACCACTTGGCAGGTCAATGGGAGAACGAAGTGTCAAGGGCTCTCCCCCGCCAGGTGCCGATCGCCCCCAGCTCCCCCAGGCACTGGCTCCACCCCCTGCTGGGTGTCTGGACACCTTCATCCCGGACCCTCCGACCTCCAAGTGCGAGGGTCCGGACATCAAAGGGCACCAGCCCTATAACTGAGGCGGCTCCGGAGCAGGAAGGCAGTTGTATCCTGGAGTCGAGAGACACCGAGTGAACTCAACCTTGACGGTCTACTGGCGCTGCCGTAGCCGCTCTTGTGAACCATCGTCCTGCCTGCTGGCGCTGCCGCGGCCTTCTGCAACATTCATCTTCCTGGGACCTGCTGGCGCTGCCGCGGCCCGTTGTAACGACCATCCTCACCGGGACCTGCTGGCGCTGCCGCGGCCTTCTGCAACAGTCATCTTCCTGGGACCTGCTGGCGCTGCCGCGGCCCGTTGTAACGACCATCCTCACCGGGACCTGCTGGCGCTGCCGCGGACCGTACATCTTCCGGGGACCTGCTGGCGCTGCCGCGGCCCGTTGTATCGACCACCCGCACCGGGACCTGCTGGCGCTGCCGCGGTCCGTACCACCTAACCACCAAGCTCGAGGATTGTGAGCTCATCATCATCTCATCCGAACTACCTGATTGGTAAATAGACTGTCCCGCTACCCCCTTCCCTACCTTGCGAGACTCTAATCGAGGGGACCCCTGAGTCCAGACCTCCTTGTACCATCCAACCGTACCTTAAATAAGTGCTTATAAAGAACACTGAACCTTATCCGTGTGTGGTATCTGTCTGTGGGGGGGAAGTTGCTCGTCTGTACGATCGCTGGAGACGGCTCTCCCCGGAGACCTCTCCCCCTGACCCCGGCCGGCCCTCCCGGTCCGTCTACCTTTTCTAACATTGGTGGCCAGCGGCGCGATCCGAATCAACGCGTAATCGTACAGAGAGTAGCTCACCCCACGACATAAGCACGATGTCGACCAAAGATAGCAGCTCCACCGAGAAATTCCAAATGGAAAAATTGGAAGAATACAACCACCGCGAACTGAGACAATTTTGCATAGAACTTGGCATTGCTACCACAGGCCTGAGTACCAAGGATGATCTAAAGCGCGCTCTTGAGTCATGGACAGAAACTGGGGTCACAGGACCCCCCGACCAAAGCAGCGTCACACCAGACCAAAACAGCACCACACCAGAGGGGAACGCCACGGCTCCCGAGGAGCGGGGAACGGGCCTCTCACAAGAGGAGATCCGAGAAAGAGACAGAGTCAGATTACACGAGTTGGAGATGGCACGACTCAAGATGGATGGGGAACTCAAGTTAGCTGAACAGAAACTCAACCTCGAGCATATGCGGCTTCGAGAGGAACGAGAAGAAAAGCAGAGACAGAGAGAGCTGGAAGAGAAAAAAATAACGCTCGAGCACGAGCGCCGACTAGCGGAAATCGAACTGCGCAAACAGAATAAGGAACTGGGGGTGCCTGAGCGACCACACACCCCGGGGCCAAGTGAGAAAAAAGCTCACATCCCCAAGGATGTTGTCCGCGAATATGTCCGAGAAGACGACATACAACAGTGGTTTAAAGCCTATGAGATCGCAATGACCTCCCACCGGATCGACCGGAGTGATTGGGGAGCCGGACTTTGGGGGAGATTTATCAACGAGGGTCGCGATGCCCTGCTGCAGCTCCCCGATCACCAAATGTCGTCCTACGACCACATGAAGGCTGCCCTCCTCACCCGCTACGGCCTCACGCCCGAGATGTACCGCCAGAGGTTCAGAGATTGCACCCGGATCCCAGGTACAACTTGGGTAGAATACGTGAACTATTTCAGCCGGGCCTTCGAGGGTTGGATCAAGGGAAGTCAGGTCACCACCTACGAACAACTCTTCAACCTTATGGTATGGGAGCACCTGTCAAACAACTGTTTCGTCGAGCTCAGGCAGCACCTACTCGACAGTAAGCTGACTGACCCCCGGCAGCTCGCCGCCGAAGCTGACCGGTGGGAAAGCACCCGAGTGGGCCGGAGAGGGCCACACGACCAGAACAGAAGCAACCAAGGCCAGCACCGTCCTCGGGGAGGAGGAGGGGGCCAGGGGCGAGGGAGAGACGCCTTACCAGCAACACCCGTGGCCAGCACCCCGCCTCCGGCCGGCCGGGGCAACCCCCCGTTGCGGCCTGGGTACCGAGCCAACGTCACGTGCCACCGGTGCCAGCGACTAGGCCACTACGCCAATGACCCGAACTGCCCGCTAAACCAAACACCCAAGCCCCGCCAGGTAGCTGCCGCTGCCCTAGGGGAAGAGCAATCATCGGAGGGACCCGAAGAGTACGAGCCGGCCCAGCAAGGGTGGGAACCGGCCGCCATGGTCCTGGCGTGCTTAGGGGGAAGAGACATGGTTCCGCGGGCTCCCCTACCCGCCAACACCAGAAAATACGGTCAGTGGGTGACCATTAATGGACAGAGAGCCGAGGCCTTGCGTGACACCGGCGCCAGCGTGACGGCCGTCCGCTGTCATCTGGTGAAGCCCGAACAGATCCTGCCGAACATTCTCTGCCCCGTCCGCTCGGCAGACAACTCTGAGAGTATGTGTAAGATGGCCTGCGTCCCGTTTGAATGGGGAGGGGTCTCCGGCCTACTGAAGGTGACGGTCCGGGACGATGCCCCCGTGGACTGCCTCCTGGGGAATGACCTCGAGAGTTCCCCGTGGGCCACCGTCGAGAAAAGAGAGCACCTGGGGATGCTGGGCCTCCCGGACTGGGCCTGCATAACCACCCGATCCATGGCCGCCCGTGCCGCCCCCCGATCAGAAGAAACCGAATGGCCAGCACCTCCGCCCCCGGTTGCCCCCGTAGAGGACAACGGCGAGTCCGACCTCCCGGACCCGACTACCGAAGAAGACGCGCAACACCAGGACCTTCCGGATCTGGCTCAGTGGCGTCAAGAAGGGGGGCCCACCCAAGAACAGTTCCGCCAGGAACAAAAGACCTGTCCCTCCCTCGAGGGACTCCGCCAACAAGCCAGTACCCAAAACGCCGGGGACACCACCGGAACCCACTGGGTCTACTGGGATAACGACCTGCTCTACAGCGAGCAAAGAATCGCCGAGCTGGGGGCCGGTCGAGTTCTGGTGGTACCGCTCCGCTTCCGAGACTTTCTGCTCAACCTGGCCCACGATGTCCCCCTGGCTGGACACCTGGGCCAGGACAAAACGTACAGTCGCCTGGTGACCCACTTTTTCTGGCCAAAAATGAGGAATGACGTCCTGAACCACTGCCGATCTTGCCCCACATGCCAAGCCAGCGGGAAGAGTGGTCGGAAGCTGAAGGCCCCTCTGCAACCCTTCCCTGTGGTCACCACCCCGTTCGAGAGGGTGGGGATAGACATTGTGGGGCCTCTGGACCCCCGCACGGCACAAGGACACAGGTTCATCTTGGTACTAGTGGACCATGCCACCCGCTACCCCGAGGCGGTGCCCCTACGGACAGTGACAGCTCCGGTGGTTGGCCGGGCCCTGATGGGGATCTTCTCCCGGGTAGGCTTCCCCCGAGAAGTCGTCAGCGACCGAGGTACGAATTTCATATCTAAATACATGAAGTCCCTCTGGCAACAATGCGGGGTCACCTACAGATTCACGACCCCCTATCACCCCCAAGGGAACGGACTAGTGGAGCGTTTTAACCGCACTCTCAAGGGGATGATTGGGGGATTGGAAGAGCCTCTCCGTCGCCAGTGGGATATACTGCTCCCGTGCCTCCTCTTCGCCTACCGGGAAGTTCCCCAGAAGTCCCTCGGTTTTAGCCCCTTCGAACTCCTGTACGGACACCCTGTGCGAGGGCCCCTCAGCCTAGTCAAGGAAGGTTGGGAGATGGCCCCCTTAACGACCCCTCCAGACGTCTTCAAATACATCCTGGCCTTACGAAACCAGACCCGGCGCTTCAGGGAAATGGCCAAGGCGAACCTCGAGGCCAGCCAGGAGGACATGAAGAGGTGGTATGATCACAATGCCTCCTCCGTTGAATTCGAGCCTGGGCAGCAAGTATGGGTGATGTCCCCCACCGAACCATGTGCCCTGCAAGATAAGTGGACGGGGCCCTTCAAAGTGGTCGAGCGTAAAAGCCCCGTCACTTACCTCATCGACATGGGGTCCTCCCGGAACCCCCTTCGGGCCCTCCACACCAACCGGCTCAAACCACACTTTGTGCGCTCCGAACTAAGCCTCTTGATGGCTACAGACAGTGGTACAGAAGAAGACTCCGAGCCCCTCCCGGATCTCCTGAAGACTCAGGAGAAGGACGGCTCCGTGGACGGGGTCCGGCTCTCTGACGCCCTCACTTCGGAGCAACGCCAGGACTGCCGGGACCTCCTGCTGCAGTTCGCTGCCCTGTTCTCCCTCACCCCCGGGGTCACCCCTTGGTGTTTGCACGACGTAGACACCGGGGACAGTCCCCCTGTCCGGCACCGGGCCTACCGCGTACCAGATCGGGTACGGGCCTGCATACAGGAGGAAGTGGCCAAGATGCTCACGATCGGGGTCATCGAGCCCTCGGACAGTCCCTGGGCCAGTCCGGTTGTATTAGTTCCCAAGGCCGCCGCCCCCGGCACCGCACCTGAACTGAGATTCTGCGTCGACTACCGGGGCTTGAACGCTGTCACCCGGACCGACGCTCATCCCATCCCCCGAGCAGACGAGCTGATCGACCGGCTGGGGGCCGCCCGCTACCTTAGTATCTTCGACCTAACGGCGGGCTACTGGCAGATCGGCCTCACACCCAGGGCTCAGGAACGGTCAGCCTTCTCCACCCCCGATGGCCACTATCAATTTAAGGTCATGCCCTTTGGCATGAAGAATGCCCCCGCCACGTTCCAACGCCTTGTGAACCAGGTCTTGGCGGGGCTCAAAGAATTCAGCGCTGCCTACCTGGACGATATCGCTGTATACAGCCGCCACTGGTCCGACCACCTCCGTCACCTCCAAGAGGTCCTACAAGCCCTCCAGCGGGCCGGCCTCACCATTAAGGCCGGCAAGTGCCAAATTGGCCAAGGGTCTGTAACCTACCTTGGGCACCAAGTGGGAAGCGGGCTGGTGGCCCCACTACAACTTAAGATTGCGGCCATCCAGTCCTGGCAGCCCCCCGTCACCCAGACCGAGGTCCGAGCCTTCTTGGGGCTCACCGGCTACTACCGGCGGTTCGTGAAGGACTACGGCAGCATCGTGGGGCCCCTCACGGGTCTCACATCCAAGAACCAACCGAAGCGGGTCAACTGGACTCCTGATTGTCAAGCGGCCTTCGAGGAGCTGAAGGCCGCCCTGTGCACCGCCCCTGTGCTCCAGGCCCCCGATTACAGTCGGGAATTTGTGGTGCAGACCGACGCCTCCGACCACGGCATCGGAGCCGTCCTCTCTCAGTTGAGCCCCGAAGGTCATGACCAGCCGGTGGCCTTCATCAGTCGACGTCTCCTGGCCCGAGAACAGCGTTGGAGCACCATCGAGAGGGAGGCATTTGCAGTAGTGTGGGCCCTCAAAAAGCTCCGACCCTATCTCTTCGGTACCCACTTCCGGGTACAAACCGACCATCGACCCCTGCAATGGCTGATGCAGATGCGGGGGGAGAACCCAAAACTCTTGCGCTGGTCCATTTCCCTGCAGGGAATGGACTTCACCGTGGAGCACCGACCAGGCCAAGACCACGCCAACGCGGATGGCCTGTCCCGCTTTTTCCGCCTCGACGAAGAGAGTCCCCAAGGAGATGGGTGACTCTCCCCGCCTTCAGCTGGGGGGGACGCATGTTGGACAGGCCTCACAGACGGCTTGCTCCCTCCCCGCACGACAGGGCCCGAACTCCGGCCCACCTGGCATATCCCCGCGACAAGCACCCGTACTCCGTCTCCCGACGGACCCTCTGCCCTCGGACCCCTACTCATCACGGGGTCCAGCCCCACCGGCTTCCCCGGCCCGGTCAAGCCGCCCTCTTGGGCCCGGCACCACGCGGCCGCATGGCCTCACCTCGACCCTAACCCCGGGCCTGGCCGGCCCCGACATCCCGGCACCACCATCCACCAGGAGGTGAGCGGACCACTTGGCAGGTCAATGGGAGAACGAAGTGTCAAGGGCTCTCCCCCGCCAGGTGCCGATCGCCCCCAGCTCCCCCAGGCACTGGCTCCACCCCCTGCTGGGTGTCTGGACACCTTCATCCCGGACCCTCCGACCTCCAAGTGCGAGGGTCCGGACATCAAAGGGCACCAGCCCTATAACTGAGGCGGCTCCGGAGCAGGAAGGCAGTTGTATCCTGGAGTCGAGAGACACCGAGTGAACTCAACCTTGACGGTCTACTGGCGCTGCCGTAGCCGCTCTTGTGAACCATCGTCCTGCCTGCTGGCGCTGCCGCGGCCTTCTGCAACATTCATCTTCCTGGGACCTGCTGGCGCTGCCGCGGCCCGTTGTAACGACCATCCTCACCGGGACCTGCTGGCGCTGCCGCGGCCTTCTGCAACAGTCATCTTCCTGGGACCTGCTGGCGCTGCCGCGGCCCGTTGTAACGACCATCCTCACCGGGACCTGCTGGCGCTGCCGCGGACCGTACATCTTCCGGGGACCTGCTGGCGCTGCCGCGGCCCGTTGTATCGACCACCCGCACCGGGACCTGCTGGCGCTGCCGCGGTCCGTACCACCTAACCACCAAGCTCGAGGATTGTGAGCTCATCATCATCTCATCCGAACTACCTGATTGGTAAATAGACTGTCCCGCTACCCCCTTCCCTACCTTGCGAGACTCTAATCGAGGGGACCCCTGAGTCCAGACCTCCTTGTACCATCCAACCGTACCTTAAATAAGTGCTTATAAAGAACACTGAACCTTATCCGTGTGTGGTATCTGTCTGTGGGGGGGAAGTTGCTCGTCTGTACGATCGCTGGAGACGGCTCTCCCCGGAGACCTCTCCCCCTGACCCCGGCCGGCCCTCCCGGTCCGTCTACCTTTTCTAACAAGAGATCTCACATTTATTAATGCAGCTTGCATCTGCAATATACTGGTTGTGGGATAGTTAGCTTGTGGGTCAGCCCTCAGTCATATACCCACAGTGACACCCCTCACACCATATAAAGCCGTCAGTCACACACCACTGAAGTCCTCAGTCACACACCCGGTGTCACACCTCTGAGGCCCTCAGTATTCCTCCTTTGAAGCCCTCAGTCTTATACCCCTTAATGACACCCCTCACACCAACTAAAGCCATCAGTCACACACCTCTGAGGCTCTCAGTCACACACCCCGCAGACACCCCGTGTCACACCTCTGAGGCCCTCAGTCACACACCCCGCAGACACCCAGTGTCACACTTCTGAGGCTCTCAGTCACACACCCCGCAGACACCCAGTGTCACACCTCTGAGGCCCTCAGTCACACACCATGCAGACACCTTCAGTCACACACCCACAGACACCTGGTTCACACACCTCTGAGGCCCTCAGTCACACATTCCACAGACACCCAGTGTCACACCTCTGAGGCCCCCAGTCACACACCATGCAGCCACCTTCAGTCACACACCCCGCAGACACCCGGTGTCACACCTCTGCTGCCCATAGTCACACACCCCGCCGACACCCAGTCACACCCCTCTGCAGCCCTCAGTCACACACCCCGCCGACTCCTTCAGTCACACACCCCACAGACACCCAGTGTCACACACCTCTGCGTCCCTCGGTCACACACCCTGCAGACACCCGGTGTCACACATCTGAGGCCCCCAGTCACACACCCCGCAGACACCTCCAGTCACACACCCCACAGACACCCGGTTCACACACCTCTGCGTCCCTCGGTCACACATCCCCCAGACACCCGATCACTCTCCTCTGTGGCCCTCGGTCACACACCCAGCAGACACCTGGGCACACACCTCTGAGACCCTCAGTCATACACCCCACAGACACCCGGTGTCACACCTCTGCGGCTCTCAGTCACCCACCCCACCGACACCCGGCTACACACCTCTGCGGCCCTCAGTCACACAACCCGCAAACCCCTTCAGTCACACCCCACAGAGTCCGGTTCACACACCTATGCAGCTCTCAATCACACACCCCACAGACACTCAATCACACACCTCTGCGGCCCTCAGTCACACACCCCACAGACACCTGGTCACACACCTGAGTCTCTCAGCCACACACCCTGCAGACACCTAGTCACACACCTGAGTCTCTCAGCCACACACCCTGCAGACACCTGGTCACACACCTGAGTCTCTCAGCCACACACCCTGCAGACACCTGGTCTCACACCTGAGTCTCTAAGCCACACACCCTGCAGACACCTGGTCACACACCTGAGTCTCTCAGCCACACACCCTGCAGACACCTGGTCTCACACCTGAGTCTCTCAGCCACACACCCTGCCGACACCTGGTCACACACCTGAGTCTCTAAGCCACACACCCTGCAGACACCTGGTCACACACCTGAGTCTCTCAGCCACACACCCTGCCGACACCTGGTCACACACCTGAGTCTCTAAGCCACACACCCTGCAGACACCTGGTCACACACCTGAGTCTCTCAGCCACACACCCTGCAGACACCTGGTCACACACCTGAGTCTCTCAGCCACACACCCTGCAGACACCTGGTCACACACCTGAGTCTCTAAGCCACACACCCTGCAGACACCTGGTCACACACCTGAGTCTCTCAGCCACACACCCTGCATACACCTGGTCACACACCTCTGCGGCCCTCAGTCACACACCCCACAGACACCTGGTCACACACCTGAGTCTCTCAGCCACACACCCTGCAGACACCTGGTCACACACCTGAGTCTCTCAGCCACACACCCTGCAGACACCTGGTCACACACCTGAGTCTCTCAGCCACACACCCTGCATACACCTGGTCACACACCTATGCGGCTCTCAATCACACACCCCACAGACACTCAATCACACACCTCTGCGGCCCTCAGTCACACACCCCACAGACACCTGGTCACACACCTGAGTCTCTCAGCCACACACCCTGCATACACCTGGTCACACACCTATGCGGCTCTCAATCACACACCCCACAGACACTCAATCACACACCTCTGCGGCCCTCAGTCACACACCCCACAGACACCTGGTCACACACCTGAGTCTCTCAGCCACACACCCTGCAGACACCTGGTCACACACCTGAGTCTCTCAGCCACACACCCTGCAGACACCTGGTCACACACCTGAGTATCTCAGCCACACACCCTGCAGACACCTGGTCTCACACCTGAGTCTCTAAGCCACACACCCTGCAGACACCTGGTCACACACCTGAGTCTCTCAGCCACACACCCTGCAGACACCTGGTCTCACACCTGAGTCTCTCAGCCACACACCCTGCCGACACCTGGTCACACACCTGAGTCTCTAAGCCACACACCCTGCAGACACCTGGTCACACACCTGAGTCTCTCAGCCACACACCCTGCAGACACCTGGTCACACACCTGAGTCTCTCAGCCACACACCCTGCAGACACCTGGTCACACACCTGAGTCTCTAAGCCACACACCCTGCAGACACCTGGTCACACACCTGAGTCTCTCAGCCACACACCCTGCAGACACCTGGTCACACACCTGAGTCTCTCAGCCACACACCCTGCAGACACCTGGTCACACACCTGAGTCTCTCAGCCACACACCCTGCAGACACCTGGTCTCACACCTGAGTCTCTAAGCCACACACCCTGCAGACACCTGGTCACACACCTGAGTCTCTCAGCCACACACCCTGCAGACACCTGGTCTCACACCTGAGTCTCTCAGCCACACACCCTGCCGACACCTGGTCACACACCTGAGTCTCTAAGCCACACACCCTGCAGACACCTGGTCACACACCTGAGTCTCTCAGCCACACACCCTGCAGACACCTGGTCACACACCTGAGTCTCTCAGCCACACACCCTGCAGACACCTGGTCACACACCTGAGTCTCTAAGCCACACACCCTGCAGACACCTGGTCACACACCTGAGTCTCTCAGCCACACACCCTGCAGACACCTGGTCACACACCTGAGTCTCTAAGCCACACACCCTGCAGACACCTGGTCACGCACCTGAGTCTCTCAGCCACACACCCTGCAGACACCTGGTCACACACCTGAGTCTCTCAGCCACACACCCTGCAGACACCTGGTCACACACCTGAGTCTCTCAGCCACACACCCTGCAGACACCTGGTCACACACCCGAGTCTCTAAGCCACACACCCTGCAGGCACCTGGTCACACACCTGAGTCTCTAAGCCACACACCCTGCAGACACCTGGTCACACACCTGAGTCTCTAAGCCACACACCCTGCAGACACCTGGTCACACACCTGAGTCTCTCAGCCACACACCCTGCCGACACCTGGTCACACACCTGAGTCTCTCAGCCACACACCCTGCCGACACCTGGTCACACACCTGAGTCTCTCAGCCACACACCCTGCAGACACCTGGTCACACACCTGAGTCTCTCAGCCACACACCCTGCAGACACCTGGTCACACACCTGAGTCTCTCAGCCACACACCCTGCAGACACCTGGTCACACACCGGAGTCTCTCAGCCACACACCCTGCAGACACCTGGTCACACACCTGAGTCCCTCAGCCACACACCCTGCAGACACCTGGTCACACACCTGAGTCTCTCAGCCACACACCCTGCAGACACCTGGTCAAACACCTGAGTCTCTCAGCCACACACCCTGCAGACACCTGGTCACACACCTGAGTCTCTCAGCCACACACCCTGCAGACACCTGGTCACACACCTCTGAGGCCCTCCGTATTACACCTTTGGAGCCCTCAGTCGTATACCCCACAGTGACACCCGTCGCACCATCTAAAAGCCGTCCGCCACACACCTCCGAGTCCTCTGTCTCACGCCCACTCTCTGACACAGTCTGCAGAGCCCCACGCGCTCTCTGTAAACTTTTTCTCTCCCCGGCAGCCCCTTCCTGCCACCCCCACCCCACGCTCAGTGATGTCAGCATGGCATGCCTCGCAGAGTTGCCAAGGAAACCTGTGATTCCTGTTACCACATTACTGAAAAGCTTTATTTAGAGACAGAATCTGACTTTTAAATAAAAGAAAACATTAAAACCTAGGTAGGTGGAAAGAGGGAAGGAGGAAAGAAGAGAGGTGGATGGGGGACAACAGTGGTAGGAGAGGAGGAAAAAGGAAAGGTGGATACAGGGAGAAAAAGGGAGAGAGAGTGGGAGGAGAGCAACAGAGATGAACTAGAGAGAGGAGGTGGGTGAAGAGATTTAAATATACAAGGAGATGGAGGGGGAGGAACGGAGGAAGAAAGAGGGCAGAGTGAGAGGATGAAAGGAACGAGGGAGAAGGAGAGAAAAGCAGAGGACGAGAGAGGGGGCTAGGTAAAGAGTGGGAGGGAGGAGGGGTAAAGTAGAGGGTAGTGACAGAGAGTTAAAATAGACGAAGAGAGGAGGGATGGAGATGGACAGATGGGGAGGAGGAGGAAGAGGTAAAGAGAGACATGGAGCAGTGGGAGAGAGGAACTCTACAGGGAATCAAGAGAGAAGAACGGAGAGGGAAGTGCACAGACAGAGAGCTAGAGAAGGCAGCCGAGGGGAAAGAGTCACAGTGAGGGGAAGACGAAGAGAGGGCGAGAGATGGAGGCACAGAGAAGGGGAGAGAGAGGAGAGAGAAAGAGAGGAGAGAGAGAGAAAGAGAGGAGAGAGATGGAGGCACAGAGATGGGAAGAGAGAAAGAGAAAGAGAGAGCTAGAGATAGGGAGAGAAAGAGAGGGATAGAGATGAAGGCACAAAGAGAGGAAGAGAGAGAGAGAGAGAGAGAGGAGAGAGAGGGGAAAAGAGAGAGAGGGTAAGTAGCTGAGGGAAAAGAGATACAGTGAGGGGAAGACGGAGAAAGGGAGAGAGATGGAGGCACAGAGAAGGGGGGAGAGAGAGAGAGAGAGAGGAGATAAAGAGACAGGAGATAAAGAGACATGAGATAAAGGGACAGGAGAAAGAGAGAGAGAGAGGAGAGCAAGAGAGGGGAAGAGAGAGGGAGGGTAGGTAGCGGAGTGGAAAGAGACACAGTGAGGGGAACACAGAGAGAGGGAGAGAGATGGAGGCACAGAGAAGGGGATGAGAGAGAGGAGATAAAGAGAGAGGAGAAAGAGAGACAGGAGAGCAAGAGAGGGGAAGAAAGAGGTAGGGTAGGTAGCGGAGGGGAAAGAGACACAGTGAGGGGGAAGAGGGAGAGAGATGGAGGCACAGAGAGGGAGAGAGAGAAAGAGAGAGGAGAGAAAGAGAGGGAGACAGAGTCACAGAGAGGGGAAGAGAGAGAGAAAAAAGAGACAGAGAGGGGGTGAGGGAGAGAGATGGAGGCACACAGAGGGGTAGAGAGAGAGAGGGAGAAAAGGAGACGGGGAGAGAGAGAGAGAGAAAACAAGAGGGGGGAGAGAAAGAAGAGAGAGAACTACAGGGAGAGAGAACGAGTGGAATGAACCAGAGACACAAGGAACAAAACAGGAAGAGAAGGAAGTGTCATCATAAGGATTTGGGGGACCCTGGCAAGGCACATTTTGTGGACCCCTGATCACATTTTGAATTGTAATATCCATTTCCTGCTAACTCGAGCTCTTATGATGCCAAACAATACTACATTATATGTTAAACTGTAACAGAGTTAGTCAAAAACAGTTGAGATATGTCTTACCCGGGACCCCAAAATCACTAAAGTGTGGTGGGTTAGCTTTCATTCCTTTGGTAGCGGGGTGCAGTGATTTTCATTCTTTTGGTGGTGTGATGAGCTGACTTCCATTCCTTTGGTAGTGGAATGTACTGACTTTCATTCCTTTGATAGTGGAATGTACTGACTTTCATTCCTTTGGTAGTGGAATGTACTGACTTTCATTCCTTTGGTAGTGGAATGTACTGACTTTCATTCCTTTGGTAGTGGGATGTGCTGACTTTCATTCCTTTGGTAGTGGGATGTGCTGACTTCCATTCCTTTGGTAGTGGGATGTGCTGACTTTCATTCCTTTGGTAGTGGGATGTGCTGACTTTCATTCCGTTGGTAGAGGGGTGTGTTGTGTTTCACTGCTTGGGTAGTGCGGTGTGTTAGCTTTAATTCCTTTGGTAGCGGAGTGTAGTGATTTTCATTCCTTTGGTGGTGGGATGTGCTGACTTCCATTCCTTTGGTAGTGGGGTGTGTTGAATTCCACAGCTTGGGTAGTGTGGTGTGTTAGCTTTAATTCCTTTGGTAGTGGGGTGTGTTGTGTTTCATTGCTTGGGGTGTGGTATGTGCTGACTTTCATTCCTTTGGTAGTGGGGTGTATTGTGTTTCATTGCTTGGGGTGTGGAATGTGTTGACCTCCATTCCTTTGGTAGTGGGGTGTGTTGACTTTCACTGCTTGGGTAGTGCGGTGTGTTAGCTTTAATTCCTTTGGTAGTGGGGTGTAGTGATTTTCATTCCTTTGGGGAGTGGAATGTGCTGACTTCCATTCCTTTGGTAGTGGGGTGTGTTGACTTTCATTGCTTGGGGAATGGAATGTGCTGAGTGCTGACTTTCACACCTTTGGTAGTGGGGTGTGTTGAGTTTCATTGCTTGGGGAGTGAAATGTGCTGACTTTCACTCCTTTGATAGTGGGGTGTGTTGACTTTCATTGCTTGGGGAGTGGGGTGAGTTGAGTTTCATTGCTTGGGGAGTGGAATGTGCTGAGTGCTGACTTTCACTCCTTTGGTAGTGGGATGTGCTGACTTCCATCCCTTTGGTAGTGGGGTGTAGTGATTTTCATTCCTTTGGTGGTGGGATGTGCTGACTTCCATCCCTTTGGTAGTGGGGTGTGTTGTGTTTCATTGCTTGGGGTGTGGTATGTGCCGACATTCATTCCTTTGGTAGTAGGGTGTGTTGAATTCCACTGCTTGGGTAGTGAGGTGTGTTAGCTTTAATTCCTTTGGTAGCGGGGTGTAGTGATTTTCATTCCTTTGGTGGTGGGATGTGCTGACTTCCATTCCTTTGGTAGTGGGGTGTGTTGACTTTCATTGCTTGGGGAGTGCAATGTGCTGAGTGCTGACTTTCATTCCTTTGGTAGTGGAATGTGCTGACTCATTCCTTTGGTAGTGGGGAGTGTTGAGTTTCATTGCTTGGGGAGTGAAATGTGCTGACTTTCACTCCTTTGGTAGTGGAATGTGCTGACTCATTCCTTTGGTAGTGGGGTGTGTTGAGTTTCATTGCTTGGGGAGTGGAATGTGTTGACTTTCATTCCTTTGGTAGTGGGGTGTGTTGAGTTTCATTGCTTGGGGAGTGGAATGTGTTGACTTTCATTCCTTTGGTAGTGGGGTGTGTTGAGTTTCATTGCTTGGGGAGTGGAATGTGCTGACTTTCATTCCTTTGGTAGTGGGATGTGTTGACTTTCATTGCTTGGGGAGTGGAATGTGCTGACTTTCATTCCTTTGGTTGTGGTGTGTGTTGACTTTCACTCCTTTGGTAGTGGTGTGTGTTGAGTTTCATTGCTTGGGGAGTGGAATGTGCTGACTCATTCCTTTGGTAGTGGGATGTGTTGACTTTCATTGCTTGGGGAGTGGAATGTGCTGACTTTCATTCCTTTGGTTGTGGTGTGTGTTGACTTTCACTCCTTTGGTAGTGGTGTGTGTTGAGTTTCATTGCTTGGGGAGTGGAATGTGCTGACTTCCATTCCTTTGGTAGTGGGGTGTGTTGAGTTTCATTGCTTGGGGAGTGGAATGTGCTGACTCATTCCTTTGGTAGTGGGGTGAGTTGAGTTTCACTGCTTGGGGAGTGGAATGTGCTGAGTGCTGACTTTCATTCCTTTGGTAGTGGAATGTGCTGACTCATTCCTTTGGTAGTGGGGTGTGTTGAGTTTCATTGCTTGGGGAGTGGGGCGAGTTGAGTTTCAATGGTTTGTAAATTTCCCAGACGGCACTAAGAGTACAGTGAGCTTTGAGAGGGGACCCACTGGGGCTTAGTTAGGATTGGTGTAAGCTCTTAATACTTGCATGTGTGAGTATTCCACCTCACATTGAGCTTTTAGAGGAGCTGGCCTGGTTGCAGGGAGGCCTCTTCCATACGTCAGCTGTGATTCAACAAATGCTTCTACTTGCTATGTCAAATCTTCCACAGGTTTGAAACTCCTATTGGATTGTAGTAGTTTTAGTGAGCAGTGTGCACTTTTGTCATGTTCGTGATGTGAGTATGGAAGTTGAGATTGCCGTCAAGTCTGATAACCAGTGTTTTTGCGCCGTGAACTGTTTTTGTTCATGGTTCCTTTGAAGTGCTCCTATTGGCCAGCCTTCCGCAGTGCCACCGCCTGGTCGCGGATGATGCTGTTGTCTTATTCTGATTCCTCTTGAGTTGTCAACATGACCTCTAGTTGTGTATTTTAGATATGCAGATTGTAATGTACTTGAGAGCTAAGGTACTATGGAATCTTTCATAAATCTTTATATTGTGGATAGGGATGTGCGAAATGTGCATAATTTGCTTTTAATTAATCATGCAAAGCTTTGTGAAAGTGCTCAAAATGAAAATCTGCCATTTTTGTTTTTTTTTTAGGGTGAAGTGCATACTCATGTCAATCTTTGATGTGAGGACTCAATCAATCAATCAGTTTCACTTAATTTCGAATACAAGAAGCAGCCATAAATGCACATTAAAACCAAAGCAATATAGTTGCAAATCCATGTCATATAAACAGTTGACAAAGACACGTACATCAGGGTCATAGGCGACCAGGCTAAATCGCAATGAGCTCGTGCCACCCTATTGCCATATACCAACAAACGGGCATATCGGCTCCTGGCCCTCCGACATAGGCACTCATCACAGTAAAAAGTCTTAAAATCAGTGGGCTTAACAATGATAGTAAAAGGGCCTATGAATGAAACCACACCCTCAACCAAGCCTTCATTCATTGGAAGCTATCAGCAGCCACAAATCATTAAACCCCCATACCAGAAATGACAGCCCCCTTACATTGTTCCATCCCATAATGATTTCCTTCTTGAGGGCACATTTCAGAAAGGGGCACATGTTGATACAGTTGGATGGGGACTTTAATTACTGCAGATAAACCACAGCTAGTTTGGGGCGTCTTATGTCCTGCCACGTGAAGATAGGAATGAACGATCTTTTGGTAAAAACAAGATAAAGTTGGCAGAAGAAGGTAAAGTGCAGCCGGCTTTGTGGGGGGATTCGTCACAGGGACAAATCAATACTCTGGATGCGGCAACTGTCCACGGGGAAACCCAAGATGGCACCTTACACCTCCTAACCTGCGCCTGGTTAACAATAGTCTGTCCCTGGTCCCGTCAATCCAGACCAGATATGGTCACGGGGTTAGCGAACTGTCCAAGCTCAAATACTCCCTGAGAGTTGGTTTGCTTGATTTTAATGACTCCCTAAGGGCTTTCACCCTGGTTTTATTTGCAGATTTAACCCAAGTCGAATCAGATTTGGTTATAGAACTTGAGTTACAAAAATGTGTCGGCTTTCCCAACTTCACTAGTGCTGCCCGAACATGGCTGAGCCAGGGAAGTTTCAGGGCTCTTTCTCGCAGAAGGCAATCCTCCATGATCTCACTATTATGCGAGGCGTGAGGATATTCCCAAACTGAAACCACAGAAGCAAGGGAGGCAACTTGATAATTTCCTCTACATCTTCCATCCCCAGCTCCTGAACACCCAAAATTGCACCCTGTTTGCTCTCCCTGACGGGTACCTGTATTAGGGTATCCCCAGATACCCGGATCATATGTAAGGACTGGGAGACACTTTCTTTTGTGGATCTTCATAAGGGGGCAATGGGTTATTTTCCTGGTGCGTTTGGCCAAGTTAAAAACATGCCCCATCGAACTGAAACATTTCCGACGCATACTAGTAATGCAGGGTCCCCAACAGCCCTTAGCGTCTATGGATGTCTGCACCACTGGTTGGCCTTTTAGGGATATACCCCTCATCTTATGCTTTTGTCATGAATTCCTGTCATGCGTGGGAAGGAAAACGGTAACCAGCGACAACGAACTACATCTCCCAGGATGCTTAGCGGTTGAGAGGTTATGAAAACAGGAGAGCTGTTACAGAACTCAAGGAAAACACGCCCTTATGTAAACAGGAGAGCTGTTACATAACTGAAGGAAAACACGCCCTTATGTAAACAGGAGAGCTGTTACATAACTCAAGGAAACACGCCCTTATGTAAACAGGAGAGCTGTTACATAACTCAAGGAAACACGCCCTTATGTAAACAGGAGAGCTGTTACATAACTCAAGGAAAACACGCCCTATAAAGGGAGGAACCGGGAGGTACAACGCTGTCGGATATTGTGTTTACACCGACGTACCTGCTTCGTGAAGAGCAGTGTTCCGGAGTGGTGCTCCAGTAAGGCAAGAACGGAGGTAGGTCAAGTCGTTACTCCCTGGGCCGTGTCTTGCCCCATCGTCACCCGTGAAGGACCCGGAAGCTCTACCGGTCAACCATTGAGCTTCGCTTTTTGACTCGGCTGAGTCAAAGCGCAGTGGCGCTTTTGCTGGTTGGAGTTGTAACTCCCAGCCCGACCAGAGATACAGGGACTGCCAGCTGTCACGCACACCAGGAGGTGTTTGCCGCGTTACAGACTTGGAAGTCCACAGGATCGATCGAGCGGCTGCTCTCGGTTCAGTCTTCTTACTTTTGATTGGGGTATCGGTGACGCATCACCAGGAGGTGACTCCGCGTCCCGGTGCAGTCTGAGGAAGAGGTTGAGCGGCTGCTCCCTTCAGGTAGAGACCCCGGCTGGGTGTTTCCCTGACTCCTCGATTCTCCCCAACACTCTTCGTGCCCCTCACAGCCTACCGATTGGCATTGTCGGCCATTTCATTTCTGCCCTCTGTTGGCATACGCCGGGACCGGCGTATATGCAGAGGACGGTTAGGACCATCCGTGCGGTGGGCTGGTAACGTACATAGCCTGGAGGATTCCAGTGACTATAACTTTTGTTTAGTCTTTGTGTTATTTGTGCCTTCATTAAAATAACTTACCCTTCACAAGTGGTGGCGTCCTCATTATCGTGTCTGTTAAACGATCCTGAGACGTTCAGGGCGTTACAACTTTCTAGGTTTTCGGACCATTATATAGGTTGTTCTTTGGTTCGTATCCAAACGCAATGACCCCATGAAAGAAACAAATTCCTGAAATAGGGCATTTAGGCCTTTGGGGTTCTTGAAAGCAGAACCCCATTGTCTGTAAATTAGAGCACTGGTACCTTTTTCCTACCAGTTGAAGGTGTGTCTGAGACAACATTAGTTAGGGCTGTAGCTAGACCATTTATATATAAAATGAACCCAACGGGGACTGGATGCAGCCCTGGTGCACCCCTTACCCAGACGTAAAGGACTCTGTCCATTCCCCCGAGCAGCCATATCTGACAGAGGCTGACGGATCATAATGGAGGGCTCTCGAGAAGGGAACCAAATCGTTTTCAAAACCTAAGTCTACCAAGATCTCCTAAAGTTTAGACCTAACTATGCTATCGAAGGCGCAGGATAGATCCATAAAGGCAAGGCAAGCGCTACTCTGCTTAGCAACGGTGTACTTTGAAGCTAACAAGTATAGGTTTAAGCATTGCTCTATCATGCCTCGTCCCTCTCTGAATCCATACTGCACCTCCGATAGCGTGCTCCTTACCCTCACCCAAGTCAGGAGACGCTCCAGAGCAGCCCTCCCTGTCAACCTTACTGCAGAATCCAGCAGGGATATTGGGCGGTACCACTCCGGTGAATGGGGGCTGCCCTTCTTGAAGATCGGCGCAATAACAGCAGTACGCCCTCATTGTGGGAGTCCCACCTTACAGACAGCATTGAAACAGTTTCATGGTAGAGGGGCCTAAAGTTCAGGGGAGGCTTTATATAAATCCATCGGCACACCATCGGGTCCGGGGGCCTTGATACAAGCGCTTCTATTAATTGCCTCCATGACCTCTTCTATTTACATTTTCAGTTCTAGCGGGAACACCTCCTTCTCAGCATATTGATTGGATACACTTTGTCCATATACTTTTTTTAAATGGTGAATCCAAACTTCTGGACTAATAGTAGTTAGGACAGAGTTAGAATAATGCTTAAGGGTCTGGTGTAATGGGCCTACGGCCAAAAGGCCCTATGAACTGTGAACCTGCAGGCCTGATCCAATTCCCCAGGATTCATTCTGTATTTCCTTTTTCCTATTCCTGAAAGCTGCCTTATACTTTGCCCTGGGCAGCAGAGCCTGAGCGACAAAAATATAGTCCACAGTAGACGAATATTCCCCCCTTTCATAAGTGCCTTAGAGTGATAATTATAATCCATAAATTCAGTCACATTGGTAAAGTCGAAATCCTTAATCAGGTGACGGAGAGTTCTCCTACACTGGTCTCTGGGAAAATATTCAAATCTCGTGCCATTGTTGCCTGTCAGATTGCACTCATTGGCGGCTGAGAGATCCCAAGTTTAGCGTTAAAACCCCTAAAATAATTTCATATCCTCTGTGCAAATTAGCATATTTAACTTCCAAATCATACAACCTGTTATAATTGACAGTGATATCCACATCAAAGCACCCATTATAAAAATTAATGCAAACAACATTTAAACCATTTGGCCACATAGGTAAATTTCTTGAAGTAAAGTGCAGTCCAAGGAAACCAAACTAGACTTACAGTCCATAGAGGCTTTGATCCAGGTCCTAAGCCCTGCCCTGGCTGTACCAGATGAGGACGGCACTGCAGGGACGGCGTGAGAGCAATAACCCTCCAGGCCTACAGTTTCCACAGACCATGTTTCTTCAAAGAAGATAATATCATAGTCCCGAATGAAGTTAACCCATTCCTTGTAGCCCACTCTGCTTGCCAAGCATTCAGTATTCCAAAAAAGGATCTTAATCACTTGGCCATGACTCTCGGAAGCCATAGTGTCGCCTTTGCTGCTCGACACTGGAGGATCGATAGGGTTTACATTTAGCTGCCATCATAGTTTGGAAGATCGTGGGGTAGGCAGACCCGGGGCCCTAAGGAAACTCATGCCTACTGGCTTCCTCAACATAGGCCTTCTTACACACTGTCAGTCTACTTCAGACAAGTCATCTAGTGGGGGAAAACAATTTTGGACAGGGATGTTAAAAGAGCACGGTGGGGCGGGCTTTATGCAGGAGCAACTTAAACTAGCCCCTGGGTTAATAACCACATATCTCGAAAAATATTCCAGGGGCAGAATCTTAACATTTCCAGACCTGACATGCCCCTGCTGTGAGCCCAAAGGAGTTCTCCTGCCACCCTGGGATTTCAGAAACTGATGGGACAGTCCCCAGTGTATTCCTTGCTCATCTTCCCAATCCAGTCTACTCATCTTGCCATAATGACCTCAGGATGAATGTTACCCCTGCATCTCAAGGGCACTCTTGTTACTGAGATCAACTACAAACTCTTTACCCTCGGGGCGTACCCGGGACGTTAGCTGGTACAATCACATAAGGACATGCCGCAGGCGGTAGATCACAGCGGGAGTCATTTTTCAGGGCCTAGCCCTCCTGGGCAGTGGGTGCCAGGGTGCTGCTGGTAGGATTAATGTCCACAGCAGAAGGGCCAGCCAACACGGGGGTGATCAACCATTTATCCTCACCATAGTGGGTGGAAGGGGGCCCGCTATTCCGTTGTGAGCCAGATGTGGATCCCCCGCCCCTCTTGCTCCTTCAGGGGCCGTGAATCCGTGTCACTGGTGGAGGGCTCAGGCCCTAATGACAAGCCAATTCCTCTCTCAAGGCCCTTAACTACTCTTGCTTCTAAGTCTGTGAGCTGCACCTCAATGAGACCCTGGCGAGTGGACAACCCTGAGAGCTTGAAATGAAGCAGATCGGCAGCCACCTTACTGACCTGTGCCTGGAACTCCCCATAGGATCCCTTGAGATCCAGTATAATATCAGACTTTGTCGACCGAGCGGGTGCTGACTTCGGTCAATTTGACAAAATGTCCATATGAGTATTCATTATCTCACGTTTCCTCTGGTTGCGTGGTGCTTTAGACTGCTTGGGTGCCCTGGACTGGTAACTATATTGTGTTTCTCCCCTTGGTCCCCACCCCTACATCCTTCCGTAGTATCGACTGTTGTAAAGTCACCCTTACTACACAATGTTGCAGTGTTTGTGGCAAAAGACACAGATAACCGTCTTTCAGCGAACAACATTTCTTTGTCCAAGGCACTCACCGCCTTTTCAATGTACCCGTCTAGAGTGCCGTTTTTGTTTGTTTTTGTGGCTGTCTCCTCCACGCCATTGGCAAGCTTTCTCTTCAGCATCTCAAGTGTGTCCAAACAGCCAAGGCACACGAGGAAAAGGTAGAGTTTGGGCGATACTATGTACAAGCCCGAAGAGTCCAATAGAAACCTAATTACAACAACGCAATATAATTAAGGCTCCCTGTTTTCCGTTTTTACTGATGTTTACAGATAAATACAGACAGAAAACATTTATTTTCTTGTCTGCTTTTATTTTTAAATGTGGATAAAAACGGAATTTGGGTTGCTTTTTGAGTAATTCTAAATACTGTCTGCCAGGCCTAAGGCTGTGTGGATTGATAGGTTAGGGGTCTAAAAAAGAAAGGAATTTTACTAAAGAGGCTGTAACAGAAGTAGATATGCACAAGGTTGATTATGAAATTTGCATATTTCCTTTTAAGTGCATTGATTTATCTTTTGCAGGTGTTTACAGCATTGACACATGGTAGGCATTCCAGTATGAGTGCATGCATATTTACCGGTAAAATAAATGTGAAAATATACTAATTTCAGCTTCGTTTTTCCACAAAACCATAAATAAATATGGATAAATACAGATAAAATTTGCAAAAAATAAATAGGGATAAATACAGACGGAAATACCCCAAAAATAAATACCATAAAACCGGGAGCCCTAAATATAATCCAATAGTTAAGCCCCTACATCAAGGTACCGTACCTTTGAGAATTAGAAGTCAAGGGGGGTGGCACGCGGGTGGGGCAGGACAGCGATGGTGCCTCTGCGGGCGCAAGACTTGCTGGACACTTGAGACCCCACGAAGCGGCCCCCAAGTGCAGCAGAACGGTTCGCTTGATGTGAGGACACATTTCAAGAAAAGCACTGTGAACACCATCCCCTCGCGTAATGTTGTTTTCTGTGTTTGTGTAATTCCGTGCCATTTGCTGCACGTACTGCAAAGTGTCGCAATTGCATAATTTCAGGAATTTTGCGTATCAAGCGGAACATGAAATTCCCAAATTCGCGCAGATGAGGCTAGTGTAATTTAAATTTTAGCCAGACCTAATTGTCAGCGTATTGTGATGTTCAAGACCAAGGGTGCTTAGGAAACGACCTAATTGACCAGATTTAAGTTAAAGGGAATGTATGTAAGTGCTGAACCCTGAATGAGTATGAGTAGTCATGAGAAAGTGTTGGTAATTAAAATGCGGTTTGAAACATTTTAGCGCTATTCCCTCCAATATCGAAGCAGGTGGAGAAGAGAGTCATAGTCCACTCTATTAAACACTGTTTACGGGTCCCGTAGGATCAGAAAACAAGCCTCCCCGTGGCCCTACTTTTTATATTGTCAATGCTGTTGAGTATCGCTGTTTCAGTGCTGTGCCCTGATCTGATACCTGAGGAAAAACCCTGGGTACCCTAAGCTGTGCTTTCTTAGGTCCTCTGAAAGAAGAAGGGCAAACACCAGAACAAAAGGGGCCCAAGAAGAGCTGCCAGAGGCTGGATCCCGGACCCTGGAGACACAGTGCGCATGTGCGCCCCAAGACAGAAACAGAAATTGTTTGGCTTGAACCACTCTATTGCAACAGGCACATTGAAGTCAATAGTTTTGTAAGGTGCTACCACTTGGTTTTATGTGAGCATCGATCCCCACAAACAAGAAATCCATAATCTCGAACAAATGACCTAGAAAGACATAGTTGCTTCTTTTGTGGGGTGGCGGGAAGCGAGGCACATTACGTGACCCACACTGGCATGAGGGACGGGTTTTGAGAGGGTGGAACTGGGGAGTCGTCCACACAGAAGGAGCAGTGATGACAGACATGATTTTAAAAAGACTGTAGGATTCGTCTCTTTGTAAAAAAAAAAAAAAAAAAAAATACTATTTTTGAGCTCCAGTGTGGAATGGAAGGCAGAGCAGCCATTGTGGCTCGTTGGAGTCGAAATATGGGTGCAGGAAGTGGGGGGTTGGCTCGGGTAGATGTCCCAGGGAAAAGTGTTGACTATAACTGACACAGCTATTTTAAAAATACACCAATTTGTGGCATTCTTTGTAGGCCTGAGCGGTAAATTGCGTTCCGCTCGCAGAATTTGTGGAATTTTGCGTTCCGTGGAGAACGCGGAATTGCCCAAAATTCTGCGTTCCGCGGCTACAAGGACGTTTTTGCTTGTTCGCATTCTCAAAATGCGTGTTCGCGAGATATTCCCTTCCCGAACACGCAAACAGCGTTCGTGAACAGGAAGAAAGCATCGCGAACAAGCAATTCCGCATGTTTGCGGAATTTCTGCGTGTTCGCAGAGATTTTTTACCGCTTTGCATAGCTCGACTACGCAAATTCCGCCCACCTCTAATTCTTTGGTGTTCCTGCACCTGATTTTTGAGTTTTGTTCCGCCCTTAAAATGCCCCAGCAGGAGTTGATCTAATCATGAGTGTTGATGGTTGGTTAGGTGGTGGCACCAGACCCCATCAGTCAGAGCAGGAAGTGGGCCTCTCTGATGGGCCTGCAACAGGCTGCGGAATGACAGAATATGCTTACTAAATTGCCTCTCTGACGGGCAAGCAAAAGGCTGTGAAGCGGCAAAGGATGCTCACTCCATTGCCTTTCTGACGGGCCTGCAACAATTGGTGGAACGTTAGAGAATGCTCACTCCATTGCCTCTCTGACGGGCCTGCAACAGGCTGTGGAACGACAGAGGATGCTCACTCTGTTGCCTCTCTGACGGACAAGCAACAGGCTGCGGAACGACAGAGGATGCTCACTCCATTGCCTCTCTGACGGGCCTGCAACAGGCTGTGGAACGACAGAGGATGCTCACTCTGTTGCCTTTCTGACGGGCAAGCAACAGGCTGTGGAACGACAAATGATGCTCACTCTGTTGCCTCTCTGACGGGCCTGCAACAGGCTATGGAACGACAGAAGATGCTCACTCCATTGCCTCTCTGACAGGCAAGCAACAGGCTGTGGAACAACAGAGGATACTCACTCCGTTTCCTTGCTGACGGGCAAGCACCAGGCTTCGGAACGACAGATGAGGCTCACTCCTTTGCCACTCTGATGGACAAGCAACAGGCTGTGGAACGACAGATTGATTACCACTGAAAGGCTACCCAATGCTGGCTGTACACATCCTGACATCTGTACCTGGGCAGGTGGCTGTGATCTAGATTTGAGTGTGGCTGCTGTGAGGGGAATAAATGGTGTCCATTTACATCTGATGGTCATTGGGTAGGTGTATGGGTGTATGTGTACAGGTATGTGTGTGTGCATCTGCATGTGTGCATTTGAGTGTATTTGTGTATGTTCATATGTGTGTATATGTGTGTGCACGTGATGGTGTTCTTTTTCTTTGTTTTTGTTGTCATGCTTGTGCTAGGTCACGTTAGAAAGTGATTTCAAACCACTAATGGAAAATACATTTTGTTCTATTTGGGGGTAGTGGACAGTGATTGATCAGTATGGTGGTACTGATCTGTAGAGGCAGTCTACACATATGCGGACAGCTCTATATTTCTTCAGTACTGAAACTGCTGGTGTTACTCAGCTGGATCCTTCCACAGAAAAAAAAGTCTTCTTGGTCATTTAGCCAACGTAGTACTTGTTCAACTATAGGTCAAAGTCCTGTTGTATGACTTGAAGACAGGTGGTTTTGTCCCGCGCTGCTAAACAGAGTCATTTTGACATATTTGGTGGAGGCATGCCTATTCAGATGGGGGGGCTTGTTTTAAAGCACTATGTAAAAGAGAAGTTGGCAGGTCATGTTGTTAAATTAACTCCTAACGTCACAATGTGTTGTCTGAAGTATGGTGTGGTGAGTTTTTTAAAATAGATTTTCTGTTTTTTCTTTGTGCACATTTCATGCAATGCTGCTGCTTTTGTAGCTATCTCTCTAGACCGTGGTGCATAGATTGAGTTGGAAATCGCCTGTGGGTCCTCGTGTGCAATGCTGTGCATGTGGTTCTCCATTTATGTTTTGAAGCATGTGATTTTAAGTATTCTTTTGGTGGCTGCTAGTGGTGGGTGTGGTGAGTTTTTGCAGTTTGAATTTTAGACCCTATTGGAATTTTCTTATGTTTTCTGAGTGGTGGATGTAGGTTGTTGCCTTTTGGAAGAAGAATGGATTCTTCTCACTGAGTACCAGGGGAGGTGCACGCATTGTATAGCTGTGATGATCTGATCTTTGATGAAGTCTTAGCGATCCTTGAAGGTGTGCAGTCAGGATAGTTTTCACATATTATGAACAATGTCCTCTTTTCTTCCCCTGGTCCTGGAACTTCAGTCTAGTTGTGTAGATCCTGTGCGGTCCAGCACTTGCTCATCCGTTAGATCCATGCCATCTTCATCTCATTTGTCAGGGACAACATTTAAAGATAGTAAGCCGAGATCGGAGCAATAACAGGATTTATCACCCAGAGTAGGGCTTGCATTCTTATCCCACTGTTTTTGTAAGGTCTGAAAATGTGCAGTATTGGACTGTCTTTTTCAGGCGGTCTGGCACTGCCAGATGGACTAGCGTATGCATGTGGGCTATTTGTTCTGGTCCCATCAAGGCCAAAAGGACCTCAGAATGGCCCACACACTGCCCCTTTCAAGCTGGCCCATCTGGCAATACCAGACTACCCACTGGCCTCTCTATGCATGTGGACAAACACTGGCAAATAAGAAGTTAAGTAGTAAAAACAAATACAAATCTTGCGAAAAAAAACAAATGGAAACTTACAGAGGGAAGAGAGCTGAGGCTTAAAATAGATGTTTCACTGTTTCCTTGGATTTTTAGTGTCTTCTTTTGCCCATTTTCATTGCTGTATTGCTTAGTTAACTTCCTTTCCTATTTTGTAGGTCTATTTTCAGACCGATGCCAATTTGTTTGTCTCTCTTCATGTGGCTCTCTTTATTTTTCTTAACTTTATAGATCTGGGTTTTGATAGGACAGCCTATTTTGAGGAGATATTTTAAACTCTAATTTGGTTGGTCAGTATAAAAAGCTGCAGCTTTTATTGCAAAGAAAAATCCAATAAAGCTGCCAAATGTTGAATAAAATTTTGCTTAATTTCTTCTAATTGCATATAGACTTAGACCTTACAATCTGTATTGTATCAACACCTAAGTGTGTTCACACAGAGCCATTTGCATGCCTCAGCCAGTGCTGTCTCACCTGCCATTATAAAATAGTGCTGTTTCTACTTGTGTGTTAAACTGAGCAACATATAAATATTGTACTAATGAAGGAGCCCTGCTTTAATGTCCTTGATCGCACAGTAGGAGAGCAGCAGAAGAGCGGTCGGGTTAAGACCGATGCAAACACATGAGCTAAGCGGTGATCGATTTGTCCTTTTATGTATTCACCACCCAAAGCAGGTAGTTTCAGACATATATGTAAATCCCTCTTTACTCCCTCCGATGGCTTCTTCAATCAGGGTAGACTCGAAAGGTCTTCCCGTTACATCTGTATTGATGTTTTTTGCTGGATTCCCTGCGGCGCTTCGAAGTTTGACTTTCAATACTATTGATTCGTTGACAGTGCTGTGTGGGTGCCTTATAAAAATGCAATTTCAAATGCAATCAAGATGGAGGAGGCTATTCCTAAATCTTGGAGGGGTGCTGAAAGTGTGCTCGTTTTTGAATCCCATCCAATTATCGCCCAATCAGCCTTGTAGATAATTTGCAAAAGGTTTTTAGCAAACCGAGTCTCGAGCGCCTTGTAGATTGGTGCGGGGAGAACATATTCACTCAAACTTGCAAACAGGCTTTAGGCACAAGACTGGCACCGGTGACCAGACCTTCCGATTTCTCCTTGTTAAAAGGAGGGCGGTGGACCTGGCTAAGGGTGACCTTTTCATGGCTTTCATCGACTTCCGTACACTGAAAAAAGCTCTCTCAAGGCCTATCTTTCCTTTATCACAAGGACTAAATCTTAGCTGGGCTCAATAAGCAATTATATTAATTCAATAACAATAACATTTATAAAATGATTATCATTATTTATTTCATTTCTTTATACATTTTTAAAAAATTCATTTTTTTCTTCGTTTTTCATCTTTAAAACTTTTTATAAAGTGTATACATGACAATGAAAAGTCAATCCTGTTACTACAACAAATACAAACACATATAATACATTATTCAACAAAAAAAGAAAGAGCCCCTGGATAAAACACAAAAAAGCAACAATTCCACAAGACTCATTCACATACATACAAACTCATACCACAATCATCCACACTGCATTTGAAAAAGAAGGGAGATTGTAGATAGTAAAATCTCCACGACCATATTGAATAAATATGTTCAAAAAGGGTCTGAACATATGGTCGACGCGCGTTTCGGCGGTGTGTCAAGAGTAGTCAAACCACCTTCATCAGGACCTACCAGATAGACGTGGGATTCTTTTGTGTATGTATGCGGAGCCCTCACAGATGAGTCATATTGAGTAACCATTACAATGAGGATGGTGTTCTGCATATTATAATAATCACACAATTACGAAAAAACCAAAGTTTGGACCATTTCGTATTGAGGATATAAGAACAAAGGATTTCCAACAGACGTTACTAGAATATTGAGTCCCGGCTGCCTGATGATTGGGCTATGATGAGAAGAGATTTTTAGACTGAATGCTGACTTTCTAAAATACGCCATTGGCTGATCTCATAAGTGGTTTTTTGTTGGTCTTATTATATCTTTTTCTTGTCTGGTTTTAAGAGACTAATGTGGGTGTCTGGAAAGGTCCTGATGAAGGTGGTTTGACTACTCTTCACACACCGCCGAAACACGTGTCAACCATATGTTCAGACCCTTTTTGAACATATTTATTCAATCTGGTCGTGGAGATTTTACTATCTACAATCTCCCTTCTTTTTCAGATGCAGTTTGGATGATTGTGGTATGAGTTTGAATGTATGTGAATGAGTCTTGTGGAATTGTTGCTTTTTTGTGTTTTATCCAGGAGCTCTTTCTTTTTTTGTTGAATAATGTATTATATGTGTTTGTATTTGTTGTAGTAACAGGATTGACTTTTCATTGTGATGTATACACTTTATAAAAGGTTTTCAAGATGAAAAAAATGAAATTTTGTAAAATGTATAAAGAAATGAAATAAATAATGATAATCAATTTATAAATGTTAGTGTTATTGAATTAATATAATTGCTTATTGAGCCCAGCTAAGATTTAGTCCTTGTGATAATGGAAAGATAGGCCTTGAGGGAGCTTTTTTCAGTGTGTTGTTGTTGTTCTCCCCTCTTCTCCCTGGCCTTAAATGAAGTTCTCTAGAGGGGGACCCCATTTATGCAGTTTCATTGACTTCCGTGCCACTTTTGATCTTGTGCCTGGGGGGGAGGGGGATTGTGGGAGGTGCTCCAGGGAATTTGGGTTCCCCTAAATCATGTGTCGCTTTACTGGGGAAGATGCCTCATCGGATGGGGCTCTGGATGGTGCATTAAGGAACGGATACCTTATACGTCCTGCTGATTACTTTATACTTGCGTCGAGGCGGTACTGATTTCTCTGAATCCTCTTTGAAATCTCCTAGGACATTTCTGAGGCACCATATGATGGTTAGGGATGAAGCTGCTAATTGTGGGGGGCCACCATTAGTATGACCAAGTGATATGGCCTTCAGGGGTACGCGGAGGTCTAGACATGAGGTACTTGAACAAAAACAGGAAAATAAATTATAGGAGAGTTGGGTCTCTTTCTGTGGGGGTGTAAAGGGGCCTCACTCTTCTTCACCAAGACTTCCATTGCCACCCATTGCTAGAATGGAAGGAACGGAACTCAAGGGGACTGGGAACGTATCACCGTTACAATGAACGTTGGAGGCGCGCTGGATATGTCCTCTGGTAGTGCTCACTGATACGCGATCAGATGCTTGGCAAGGGATGGAGTTCGAGGTGGGGGTGGTGCCCAGAAGGGGCAGAATGTCAGCTTCCAGGATCTATGGCATATTCAGAGTAGGGCTCTCATGCCAAGAGGGTCAGGCATTCTCCTCAGACGTTTGGAACCCTGTCCTGGATTGGGACAGACGGTTGGACCTCTTGTGGAGTCCAACAGCAAGGGTCAGCCCCATATGGGGGACCCCTGGCCCCCGGGAGCTACAGGTTAACATGAGTGGAACTTTCACACGATGAATCCCTCGGTCATCCCCCAAGGCCTGGGAAGCCTGTTCAGGACCGGGCCGGACCCTACAAATGCGGAGTATAGTCCACCGGGAAGCAACAATCTCCCCTCCCCCCCCCCCTGTAGAATTGAGGTCTGGTGCCTGGAAGCTCTAGCACGGTTGCATTGCTGCTTTCATACCAAGAAGGCCTCTGAGTGCCCTGTCCAACAAAGTGGTAGCCTGACTGATTGATGGATAGAGGTTAACAGAAAGTGACGTCACTCCAGAGGAGCACCTTCCTAGTTGAACGTGGGCAGAGGTTTCAGCATGGAGGAGAGCTGGTGCATTCCTTGATCCCCGAGGCCTCTGGTCCAGCCCTGTTTAAGCTCCGAGTTGTGATGTTTGGAAGTGAGGTGGAACTGTTCCCAAGGCAAGCGGCCCTGCACTCCCGGGCTCCAGCCCTGCTAAGCAGCTGCTGCGTGTCATGAGTGCCCCCTCCTCCCCTGGAGGGTGTCATCCTGCTCCCCAGGTACTTCGGGGTGACAGTGTTGACTGCTCTCTGAATAATGCAGGGTACCTTCAGAGTGATGCTGCGATGGACAGCGACAGCGATGCGATCTGATCCTGTCCTATTTCCAACCCTTTGATGAGACAGCTGCGCGGTGTCGAGCTGTAACGCCCTGAACGTCTCAGGATCGTTTAACAGACACGACAATGAGGACGCAACCACTAGTGAAGGGTTAGTTGTTTTAATGAAGGCAAATATAATACAAAGAATAAACAAGTTATAGTCACTGGAATCCTCCAGGCTAAGTACGTTACCAGCCCACAGCACGGATGGTCCTAACCGTCCTCTGCATATACGCCGGTCCCGGCGTATGCCAACAGAGGGCAGAAATGAAATGGCCGACAAAGCCAATCGGTAGGCTGTGAGGGGCACGAAGAGTGTTGGGGAGAATCGAGGAGTCAGGGAAACACCCAGCCGGGGTCTCTACCTGAAGGGAGCAGCCGCTCAACCTCTTCCTCAGACTGCACCGGGACGCGGAGTCACCTCCTGGTGATGCGTCACCGATACCCCAATCACAAGCAAGAAGACTGAACCGAGAGCAGCCGCTCGATCGATCCTGTGGACTTCCGAGTCTGTAACGCGGCAAACACCTCCTGGTGTGCGTTACAGCTGGCAGTCCCTGTGTCTCTGGTCGGGCTGGGAGTTACGACTCCAACCAGCAAAAGCGCCACTGCGCTTGGACTCAGCCGAGTCAAAAAGCGAAGCTCAATGGTTGACCGGTAGAGCTTCCGGGTCCTTCACAGGTGACGATGGGGCAAGACACGGCCCAGGGAGTAACGACTCGACCTACCTCCGTTCTTGCCTTACTGGAGCACCACTCCAGAACACTGCTCTTCACGAAGCAGGTACGTCGGTGTGAACACGATATCCGACAGCGTTGTACCTCCCGGTTCCTCCCTTTATAGGGCGTGTTTTCCTTGAGTTATGTAACAGCTCTCCTGTTTACATAAGGGCGTGTTTCCTTGAGTTATGTAACAGCTCTCCTGTTTACATAAGGGCGTGTTTCCCTTGAGTTATGTAACAGCTCTCCTGTTTACATAAGGGCGTGTTTCCCTTGAGTTATGTAACAGCTCTCCTGTTTACATAAGGGCGTGTTTTCCTTGAGTTATGTAACAGCTCTCCTGTTTACATAAGGGCGTGTTTCCCTTGTATGACAGGAATTCTTGACAGTACATCCTCCCTCTCAGCGGCTCCCCACGGGTCCAGCGCTGGCAGGAAAACGCCGATGGAACAAGGAGACCAAGCGCGGAGCATGAACCCCTTCAGCCGGTTCCCATGAATGCTCCTCCGGGCCATAGCCTTTCCACGCAACCAGGTACCACAGCTTCCCCCTGCGCCATTTGGACGCCCGTATGCCCGACACTTCATACTCCACCTCCGACTCCACGCATACCGGCCGAGGTGTCCCAGACGGCTTGGAGGGTGCTGGTTTGAGCAATGATACATGAAAGACAGGGTGTATCCGCAATGACTGGGGCAAGCACACCTTCACGTTCACGGGACCCATACACTTGGTAATTCGATAGGGGCCCATGTACTTGGGATGGAACACACTGTTCTTTCGAAACCTCATGTTTCTTGTGGATATCCAGACGTAGTCTCCAGTGCGGTACAGTGGCCCGGGCCTTCTCTTCCTATCTGCCGCAGCCTTGTATCTTCTCTTGGCCTCTATTAGGACAGCCCTTGAGCGCATCAATGTGTCTTTTATGTGTGCCACCCTGTCCGCTGTGGCGGGAATCCTGTCCTCTCTGAACGGATGTAGAAATGGCAAGAACCTGGGATGTTGGCCATAGTTGCTATAGAACGGAGATGACTGTGTGGAGCTGTGAGTGGCGTTGTTATAGGCTATCTCTGCAACCCATAGCAAGTCGACCCATTCTTCCCTGCCCTGGTCCACAAAACATCGCAGATACTGTTTGAGCGTTTGGTTCAGGCGCTCGGTTTGGCCGTCCGTTTGAGGGTGGTAGCTGGTGGACAGGGCGGTCTTAACATGCAGCGCAGTGCACCAAGTCTTCCAGAATTGCGCAGTAAACTGCGACCCCCGGTCCGACACGATCACCCCAGGTAATCCATGCAGTCGTACCACATTCTTTAGGAGTAGTGACGCCAATTCCCCGGCCGTAGGGACTCTCTTGCAGGGGATGAAGTGCCCCATTTTCGTCAAGTAATCCACCACCACCAGTATTGCCGTCATCCCCTGGTCTACCGGTAGGCCCACCACGAAGTCCAGTGATATGCTATCCCATGGTCTATCCGGGGTTGGAAGTGGATGTAAGAGCCCTTGGGTTCGGCCATGGTCGGCCTTCATGGTAGCACACGTAGGACACTCCTGTCCCCACCTCCTGACATCCACTCTCATGGTTGGCCACCAGAAATGCCGTCCCATGCTAGCCACCGTTTTTTCAAAGCCCAAATGACCTGCGCATGGAGAGTCATGGCACCAGATGAATGCTTGTTTCCTTAGCCTAGGCGTGGGTATCAATAGGCACCTGCCCTTCAGGGGTATCCCGTCCTTCAGCTGCCATTCTCTGTGACTGAGGAGCCACCTCCGCCATGCGAATGACCTGATCCCTCTCTTTATTCCCCTCAGGAAAGTATCCGGTTGGATAACCCCCAATACCATCCTCGGGGAAATGATGGAACGCTCGGTCGCAGGCAATGGTTCCTTAACTGCAGATTGACGGGACAGGGCGTCCGCCTTTCGGTTTTCCGTCCCCGGCCGATATGTGATGCGGAAGTTGAACCCCGCAAAGAAGATCATCCACCGCAGCTGCCTGGGAGAAAGGTGTCTAGTGGCAGTCATAACCTGTAGGTTCCGATGGTCCGTGTACACCGATACCACATGTCTTGCCCCCATCAACCAATGCCTCCATTCGGTGAAGGCGTCCTTGATTGCGAGAAGCTCCTTCTCCGCAATATGGTAGTTGCGTTCGGCGTCGTTGAGTTTGCGGGACATGTACGCAACGGGATGAAGCACCCCTGTGTCGTGGTTGCGTTGGGACAAGATAGCCCCCAGCGCCACATCCGACGCGTCCGCTTCCACCACGTAGGGGAGATCCGGATCGGGGTGAGCCAACACCGGAGCCTTACCAAAGGCGCTTTTCAGGGCCTCAAAGGCTTTTTTCGCTTCAGGGGACCAGACAAACTCCTTGGACTTCCTCAGTAGCTGTGTGATTGGGGCCACCACTCCTGAAAATCCATCTATGAACCGCCTGTAAAAGTTGGCGAAGCCAATGAAACTTTGGATGTCCTTCACGCTTTGGGGCACCGGCCATTCTTTCACCGCCTTGATCTTTCGTTCTGCCATCTCCTGTCCCTCTGGACTCAGCATCACTCCGAGGAATTCCACGGATGTGACGTGGAAGTCACACTTGCTGAGTTTACAAAACAGCATGTTTTCCCTCAGCTTTTGGAGCACAGCTTTGACGTGGTGTACGTGCTCCTCCACACTGGACGAATAGATGAGGATGTCGTCGATATATACGACCACGTAGATATCCAACTCCTCTCTGAATACCTCATTCAAAAAGTACTGAAAGGCTGCCGGGGCGTTGCACAGACCGAACGGCATGACGAGGTACTCAAAAAGGCCGAACCTGGTCTTAAAGGCGGTCTTCCACTCGTCTCCGTCCCTCATGCGCACCAGATGGTATGCCCCTTTCAAATCCAACTTGGTGTAGATACGAGCTTTCTTGACCTGTTCCAGAAGTACACTGATGAGAGGCAAGGGGTACCGATTTTTTATGGTTATCGCATTCAATGCCCTAAAGTCCACACAGGCTCTCAGCTCCCCATTAGCCTTCGGGATGAAGAAGAGTGGCGAGGCGGCCGGAGACTTGGACGGGCAGATGAATCCTAGCTTGAGGAGTTTATCCAGGTACCCCCGGAGATGCACGTTTTCAGGCTCCGTCAGGGCATACAGCCTGCCGCTGGGAACGCTGGCCCCTGGCACCAGGTCGATCTGGCAGTCAAACTGTCTATGTGGTGGTAGCACTTCCGCCTTCACCTCATCAAATACATCCTCAAAACTGTGATAAGCCTGGGGGAGAGCCACATCTTTTTCTGCCGCTGTAGCCACCGTCTGACTCCCGCTCTCATCTGCGTCAAGGGATTCCGTTCTTATTCCACAATGCAGGATGCAATACGGTGACGTCATTTCGATGCGATGTGTTGGCCAATCCACAAAGGGGTTGTGTTTCTGTAGCCACGGCAATCCCAATATGACGCCATATTGGGGCGCTCGGATGATGTTAAAATCGATTTGTTCCAAATGGTTCCACCCATATCTCATCGGAAGGACCCCCGTGTGCTGCCCGATGGGCCCCGTCACCAATCGCCTTCCGTCTACAGCATAGACGTCTTCGGGTACAGCTTTGGGAAGAAGCACTAGCCCTAGCCTGCATGCCTCGTTGTGGTCCATAAACATGCCAGTGGCCCCTGAATCCACCATGGCCACAACGGGTATCCACTGGTCATGCACTCCCACGTGCACCGTGATAAACAGGTGTCGTTGTCCCTTAGTGACCGAGTTGGAAAGTGAAGGGATGGATGAGTGACTCCGAGATGCCCCTTCTCTGGTCTTGGAGTCCTCTAGTTTTCCGCCGGTATGTCCACCACGGCTGTTACCGACCGGTTGGCCCGATAACGTGACGTCTTCTGTTTGGCAGGGCATTCACGTACGTAGTGGCCTTTTTTGCCACAATATAGGCACAATCCTTGTTTACGGCGTGACTCTTTCTCCGTGGCTGTGAGGCTCGCTCGTATTGCGCCGATGTCCATGGGTTCTCCCTTGGATGCGGTGGAAGTTTCAGGACTTCCCACCGTCACATAGGATGGAAGGGATTTTCCTTTTCTCCCATGATCCCCCTTTCTTTCACTTAGCCTATGTTCCAGCCGTAATACCAGGTTGATAAGGCCCTCACATGTCTTGGGTTGAGGGTCAATATGAGCCACGGCGTCCTTGAGCTCATCGCACAGCCCTTGATGGAAGAGCGCCGTCTGTTTAGCAACAGGCCACTTGGTTTCCGCAACCAGCCTTCGGAACGCGTTGAGATACTGCACCAGGTCGTTGGATCCCTGTCTCAACTCAAGCATTTCACGGTCCGCCGTGTACGAGTCAGCCCTTCTGTCGAATACCTTCAGGAATTCCTCGCGAAAAGCACCCCAATCACATAAGAGGGGGTCGTCCCTGCTCACCAGAGGTACGGCCCATTGTGCCGCGTTTCCAGCCAAATAGGATATAAGGAAAGCCACACGAGCCTGACTCGTGGGGAACGCCTTTGGTTTGCACGATAAATGTAGCGCCACTTGTGTGAGGAATACCTGCACTGTGTTAGGATCCCCACTGTACCTCTCTGGTGTCGCCAAGGGGATGGCTACCGGCATTTCCACTACTACCGCAGGGGTCTGATTCGTGAGGGAGGTGCTGGGCGTGAGCGGGTCCAATTGGATAGCATCCAGTCTGGCTTTTACATCGGCTGTTTCTTGCCTAGAGGCAGCCACTTCAACTTGCATGGCCGCTAAAGCAGCCAGCACATCATCAAGTGTTGCCATGTCTGTTATCGACCGGGAGACAGTTAGTGTTATTAAGGTCGGATATTTTGTAACGCCCTGAACGTCTCAGGATCGTTTAACAGACACGACAATGAGGACGCAACCACTAGTGAAGGGTTAGTTGTTTTAATGAAGGCAAATATAATACAAAGAATAAACAAGTTATAGTCACTGGAATCCTCCAGGCTAAGTACGTTACCAGCCCACAGCACGGATGGTCCTAACCGTCCTCTGCATATACGCCGGTCCCGGCGTATGCCAACAGAGGGCAGAAATGAAATGGCCGACAAAGCCAATCGGTAGGCTGTGAGGGGCACGAAGAGTGTTGGGGAGAATCGAGGAGTCAGGGAAACACCCAGCCGGGGTCTCTACCTGAAGGGAGCAGCCGCTCAACCTCTTCCTCAGACTGCACCGGGACGCGGAGTCACCTCCTGGTGATGCGTCACCGATACCCCAATCACAAGCAAGAAGACTGAACCGAGAGCAGCCGCTCGATCGATCCTGTGGACTTCCGAGTCTGTAACGCGGCAAACACCTCCTGGTGTGCGTTACAGCTGGCAGTCCCTGTGTCTCTGGTCGGGCTGGGAGTTACGACTCCAACCAGCAAAAGCTCCACTGCGCTTGGACTCAGCCGAGTCAAAAAGCGAAGCTCAATGGTTGACCGGTAGAGCTTCCGGGTCCTTCACAGGTGACGATGGGGCAAGACACGGCCCAGGGAGTAACGACTCGACCTACCTCCGTTCTTGCCTTACTGGAGCACCACTCCGGAACACTGCTCTTCACGAAGCAGGTACGTCGGTGTGAACACAATATCCGACAGCGTTGTACCTCCCGGTTCCTCCCTTTATAGCGTGTTTTCCTTGAGTTATGTAACAGCTCTCCTGTTTACATAAGGGCGTGTTTCCTTGAGTTATGTAACAGCTCTCCTGTTTACATAAGGGCGTGTTTCCCTTGAGTTATGTAACAGCTCTCCTGTTTACATAAGGGCGTGTTTCCCTTGAGTTATGTAACAGCTCTCCTGTTTACATAAGGGCGTGTTTTCCTTGAGTTATGTAACAGCTCTCCTGTTTACATAAGGGCGTGTTTCCCTTGTATGACAGGAATTCTTGACACGAGCGCTCTTCAGGGGTGTCAGAGGGGTCTCGGGGAGGCGGCCATGGGAGCGTTGCCACCGCCACGGTGGGGACAGATCAGGCTGCCTCGGCTCCCGCCTGACGGGGACTTCTGTAGGGCTGAAGCCGAGACGGGTGTTGATGTGGGATCCCGGGCCCCGTGCGGAGCTCCCAGCGTCCCCCCGGTGGGCCTGTCTCCTACCTGCTGTCTGCGCTGCATGAGGGGACAGCTTCAGGTAGGCCTCGGTGATGCACGCGTGGATGGTGACAGCTCACCTTTACTCAACTGATGCTGGGGGAAGATGCGCCCTTCAGCCAGGGCTACCCACCCTCCCTCTCTCTCTCCCCCCCTCTCTCTCTCTCTCCCCCCCCTCTCTCTCTCTATCTATCTCTCTCTCTATATATATATATGTATATATATATGTGTGTGTGTGTGTATATATACATATATATATTTATATATATGTATATATATATTTATATATTCTCTGTCTGTCTGTATGTATGTACGTGGTATTTACTCAGCGCAAACTCAGCCAAAAAGGAGTGGACGCTGTACATGGTCGGAGACCAGCATGAAGTGTCTGATTTTTTCACTCTTTCTCTTCTTTCTGCCTGCTCTCTGTACCTTCTTCCTCTCTCTCTCTCTCTCTGCCTCTCCTATCTTTCAATGTTTTCATTTATCTCTCTTCGGTTTCTCTCTCTCTCTCTCTCTCTGTCTGTCTCGTTTTCTCTCTCTCTCTCTCTCTCTGTCTCTGTTTCTCTTTCTCTTCTCTCTTTCTCTCTGTTTCTCTCCTCTCTCTCTCTCTTCCACCAGTCTCTATCTCTCTCTGTCGCTCTCCTCTCTCTCTCTGTTTCTCTCCTCTCTCTCCTTCTCTCTCTCCCTCTGTTTCTCTCCTCTCTCTATCTCCTTCTGTTTCTCTCCTCTCTCTCTCTGTTTCTCTCTTCTTTCTCTCTCTCACTCTCTCTCTCTGTTTTTCTCACCTCTCTCTCTTCCACCAGTCTCGTTCTCTCTCTCTCTCTCTATTAGGGGCTCCGGGATGCATGGGAGTTTGGTATGCAATGGACAGCGCTATCCATGGTTCTGAAACACAGGCCTGACCTCCTCTTGCTTCAGAGGCAGTGGAGGGGCGGCCCCAGGCCCCAGATTCACCCTGCTTCGCAGGAGTTACCCCCGAAGGGGCCACTGTGTGTCTTCGGGGCCCGTCGGGATCCCGTCCTTCTCAAACCTTACGCGTTTCAACTCTCTCTGGAGTCTTGAAAGAAATTACAGCTTTTATTCATGAATTGTAATGCCAGCAAGCATGCTGCTGTATTTAAAGAATGACTTTACAAGTTTGCATTGCGCACTCCATACAAATAACACGACCGAAAACCACTGAATAAAAAGGTGGTTGGATGAAGGGGAATCACGTGGTTATTTTGAAGTTAGGAGAAAGCTCCCCTGTGATCAAGACTCCAGAGAGGGTTGAAACGCGTAAGGTTTGGGAAGAGAACGGCTGCATACTCCTAAGAGAAATACAGGCACTTGAAATCCTTCAAATGGGATGCCGGCGTCTTCTTGTTAAAGAGGAATGTGTGGATATATATATATTCACTGAAAAAACCATAGGTTTCACACACGTTATAGTTAGGAATTAGCATTTAAAAAACCTTGCAAATTCACTGAAAAAACCATAGGTTTCACACATGTTATAGTTAGCGGAAATTTTACTGATAAAAAACCAATGAAATTGCCCCGTTATAGTTAGTGCTGGCAACTATAACTCACGCGACCGCAATCCTCTGCTGATGCTAATACTGTATTTAGACACTTATTTGCCCATGTCTTCTTCCATACATTTTTAGCTATACATATATTACAAATATTTTTTTTTATAAAGACACATATGTCATCAGCAGAAGATTGCGGTCGCGTGAGTTATAGTTGCTAGCACTAACTATAACGGGGCAATTTCATTGGTTTTTTATCAGTAAAATTTCCGCTAACTATAACATGTGTGAAACCTATGGTTTTTTCAGTGAATTTGCAAGGTTTTTTAAATGCTAATTCCTAACTATAACGTGTGTGAAACCTATGGTTTTTTCAGTGAATTTGTACGGTTTTTTAAATGCTAAGTTACTTTACGCCATTCGAGGCGTGCACGCCCACTTAACGCAGTGCGTTCCGTGCACGGTTTTTATCAACTTTAATAAGCCCTGTACATTTGGTGGCCTTCGGCCACCAAAAGCACAGGGGGTGGGGTCAATGTGGATAGTGTTTTTTTTATTTCGATTTTATAATTTCATGTTGCCAAAATATAGTTTTTTTACTGATGTAATAAGCCCTGTACATTTAGTGGCCTACGGCCACCAAAAGCACAGGGGGTGGGGTAAGTGTGGATAGTGTTTTTTTTATTTCTATTTTTTAGCGTACGCTTACGGTAAGCGTACGGTAAGCGTACTCGGCGAAATTGCCGAAAAAAAAATAAAACCGTTTTTGCTCTTGGGGGATGTTTGGGGACTCCCTCAACATGACTATGTGGGAGGGAGTTGTCAAAACAGCCCCGTAACATGTTTTTGGGCATCATGTTTGATAAATAACACTCAGTGCGAGAGACAAAATGGCGGACGCCGCTTCCTGGTTTCGGCCGATTCGAATGTTTACTAAGATCTAAGAGCCAATCAGAATCGCGCTCGCGCACGCCACCGTACGCGTACGGTAAGCGTACGGTAAGCGTACCGTAAGCGGGCTCAGATATATATATTGATTTAAAGGCTATTTTCTCAGAATCTACTGAACAGATTTACACCAAACCTACAAAAGGCACTTCCTTGACATAGGGACTACCTCTCTGCCAAATTTCTAGTAATTCTGTTCAGCCGTTCGGGCTGTAGCTCTGTCTAAAGGTCCTATGGAAAAATGCATGGGAAAAACGCGTTTTGGGACCCCCCTTTTATCTCAGCCCCCGCTTGACGAATCCCCCCCGAGACTTTCAGGGTAGGAGCAGAGCGTAGCGCCCCACCTATTTTGAGAAATTCGCGAGGATTCATCGACCGGCGCCAAAGTTATTCAAAATAGAATGTTGCGGATTTCCTATGGAAAAGGGGTCCTAACTATAACTACCTACTGGCGACCGCCAGTAGGTATATATATATATATATATATATATATATATATATATATATATATATATACTGAGCTTATCAAGTGAACTTGGTATGTGACGCCATACTGCGCGTACAAGTCCACAGGGTGTATGAGGCTATACCGCATTTATCAGGTGCACTGGGTATGTGAGGCCACCCTGCCTCCCAATCCCAACATAAGGCTGTCTCATTGGACTATTCCTAAGCTTTAGAGACACTATCTGCACTTATGCGGCTGCACTGGGTGCATAAGGCTGTCCCTCAGCATATGAATACCAGAATAGTAACACCTGGCCTGTATGCTGTACCTGAGACTATGCGGTTACATATGCACATATGCGGCTGCATGGGGCGCATAAGGCTGTACCTCAGCATAATAATGCTAGAACAGTAACACCTGGCCTGTTATGCTGTACCCAAGACTATGCGGTTACATCTGCACATATACGGCTGCACTGGGCGTATAAGGCTGTACCTCGGCATAATAATGCTAGAACAGTAACACCTGGCCTGTTATGCTGTACCCAAGACTATGCGGTTACATCTGCACATATACGGCTGCACTGGGCGTATAAGGCTGTACCTCAGCATAATAATGCTAGAACAGTAACACCTGGCCTGTTATGCTGTACCCAAGACTATGCGGTTACATTTGCACATATGCGGCAGCACTGGCCGCATAAGGCTGTACCTTGGCATAATAATGATAGAACAGTAACACCTGGCCTGTTATGCTGTACCTGAGCCTATGCGGTTACATCTGCACATATGCGGCTGCACTAGGTGCATAAGGCTGTACCTCAGTATAATAATGCTAGAACAGTAACACCTAGCCTGTATGCTGTACCTAAGACTATGCAGTTACATCTGCACATATACGGCTGCACTAGGCGCATAAGGCTGTACCTCAGTATAATAATGCTAGAACAGTAACACCTGGCCTGTTACGCTGTACCTGAGCCTATGCGGTTACATCTGCACATATGCGGCTGCACTGGCCGCATAAGGCTGTTCCTTGGCATAATAATGCTAGAACAGTAACACCTGGCCTGTTATGCTGTACCCAAGACTATGCGGTTACATCTGCGCATATACGTCTGCACTGGGAGTATAAGGCTATACCTCGGCATAATAATGCTAGAACAGTAACACCTGGCCTGTTATGCTGTACCTGAGCCTATGCGGTTACATCTGCACATATGCGGCTGCACTAGGTGCATAAGGCTGTACCTCAGTATAATAATGCTAGAACAGTAACACCTTGCCTGTTACGCTGCACCTGAGCCTATGCGGTTACATCTGCATAAGGCTGTACCTCAGCATATGAATGCCAGAACAGTAACACCTAGCCTGTTACGCTGCACCTGAGCCTATGCGGTTACATATGCAGATATGAAGCTTCACAGGGCATAAAGTAATTCTGTGCAGGCATATGATGGTTGAGACACGCGTAGGTTATGGCAAGCGTCGCGTATGAGATTATAACACAAGTAATACTACAATTCTGTAATAAACAGCTGGCCTTCTCACCCCAAAGAAGTTGTGGCGTTACTGCTCACCTGTAATAAGGAAATATCCCCTCTCTACTGTAATCATGTTTTACAGTTGAGTTGCGACAGCTCAATCCCTGATGCAGAGACTCAAGTCAGTATCAAAAGTCGCGTTTGAGCAGAACACTTAACTGTACTAAATTAACTAAAGAGAAGAAAACTTTTCAGATACCTTTATTCCCAACTTTCTGCCCTGAAAATCCAGTCATTAGTCTTTTGTAGTAAAATGTTTATGGCGCTTCTGGAATCCATTTGCTTCTTACACGGATATTCTAAAGCACAAAAGTATCTCTGATGTGACTGAAGTTAAACTATGTGTTTGTAAACAATTGTAATTGTAATTGGATTTATATAGCGCTTACTAACCCTGACGAGGCGTCAAAGTGCTTTTTCGGCGAGTGGCACTCTACTCTAGAACCCATAAAGGACTAGCGGTGATTTAGTATAGGGAAATATTAAATTAATTTTAGCGGTGGACATGTTAGTCTGTTATTTGCATTGAAAAAGATAGCGGAGGGATAGCAGACTGAAGGGTTTGCATTTATATAGCACCTGATGAGGTGTTATAGCGTTTTTCGGTGAGTAGCATGTTACCCCGTAACCCAAACGGGATTAGTGGGGAATTAGTGTGTTATGTGAGTCTGTGTAAAGCGCATGGCTGCCCTAGGGTGTCCCGATGCTGACTCTTAGACAGCAGTATGGTCCCTGGCAGCTTCTAGAGGTTGAATAACCAGGATTTTAGATCCTTTCTAAAGAGGGAAAGACTGGGAAACGATCTGACATAGACAGGCAGTTTATTCCAAGCTTTTGCAGTGCCCAAAATAAAACTTTTCCCACCCCAGTTAACTTTCTTGAACTTGGGGATCGCTAGGGGATTTATATTTGGGGAGCGGAGTACTCTGGGAAGTACCATTTGATACTCTGACTCTGAGATGTTCAGGTCCAGCATTGCAAAGGGCTTTAAAAGCAGTACACAGAGCTTTCAAGGTAATATGATGCCTAATCGGAAGCCAGCGTAGCTTCCGAATTTCCGCTGTAACGGATTTGAACCTAGGTAATCCGAGAAGCATTCTGGCTTCTGCATTTTGCAGGGTTTGCAATTTTTTTAGATGTCGTTTCTGGATATTAAGGTAAAGCCCATTACAATAATCTAGCTTCGACAGCACTAATGAGGTCACCACTGTTTTTTGTGCCTCGAAAAGGAGAAAACGCAGAATTTTCTTGATTGCTCTAAGGGAATAAAACGTGGAGGAGGTAACTGAATTCATCTGATCTCCAAAGGAGAGCTTGTTGTTCATGAGGACTCCTAAGATTTTGGCTTTCCTTATCGACATAGGTGGAGAACCTAGCTCGCCAGGCCACCAGGATAGTGTCTACGATGAGGTGTTATTTTCAAACAGAACAATCTCTGCTTTTTTCCGCATTTAGTTTCACACAGTTGTTGTTGATCCAGGTGCTAACCACCCTCATACATTTACAAAACCTATTTCCTGTATCAGAATCATGATTGGTGAGGGAGACAACAAACTGCGTGTCGTCTGCATAGGGAGTGAGTGAGATGCCAAATGACCTAATCAGAATGGCAAGAGAGGACACATAAACATTGAACAGCGTCGGGCTGAGCGCTGATCCCTGTGGAACACCACAGGGAAGAGAAAAAGGCTTAGAGACAGATGAGCCCAGAGCAACAACCTGTCTTCTGCCAGTGAGAAAAGAATGCAGAAGAGTTAGTGCAGTTCCTTGCATTCATATTGCAGCTAGCCAGTCCATCAAAAAATCATGATGGACCATGAATATCATCATGAGAGGACCTGTAGGGTTTCTCAGGAGCCTTTGGATGCTGTAGAGAGGACCTGTAGAGAGGACCTGTTGGGTATCTCAGGAGTCTTTGGGTGCTGTAGAGAGGACCTGTCGAGTTTCTCTGGAGTGTTTGGGTGCTGTAGAGAGGACCTGTAGAGAGGACCTGTTGGGTATCTCAGGAGTCTTTGGGTGCTGTAGAGAGGACCTGTTGGGTTTTCTCAGGAGTCTTTGGGTGCTGTAGAGAGGACCTGTTGGGTTTTCTCAGGAGTCTTTGGGTGCTGTAGAGTAGACCTGTCGGGTTTCTCTGGAGTGTTTGGGTGCTGTAGAGAGGACCTGTAGAGAGGACCTGTTGGGTATCTCAGGAGTCTTTGGGTGCTGTAGAGAGGACCTGTTGGGTTTTCTCAGGAGTCTTTGGGTGTTGTTGAGAGGACCTGTTGGGTTTCTCAGCCGTTTTTGGGTGCTGTAGAGAAGATCTGTTGCATTTTCTCAGGAGTCTTTGGGTGCTGTAGAGATGACCTGTCTGGTTTCTCAGGAGTGTTTGGATGCTGTAGAGAGTTCTCGGGAGGACCTGTCGGGTTTCTCAGGAGTGATTAGGTGCTGTAGAGAGGATCTGTCATGTTTTCATGAGCATTTTGATCCTGTAGAGAGGGCCTGTTGCATTTCTCAGGAGTGTTTTGTTCCTGTGAAGAGAGTACCTGTCGGGTTTCTCAGGAGTGTTCGAAGGCTGTAGAGAGGACCTGTCGAGTTTCTCAGGAGTGTTTGTGGAGAGGACCTGTTGGGTTTTTTCAGGCGTCTTTGGGTGCTGTAGAGAGGACCTGTCTGGTTTCCTCAGGAGTCTTTGGGTGCTGTTGAGAGGACCTGTTGGGTTTTTCAGGACTGTTTGGGTGCTGTAGAGAGGACCTGTCGGGTATCTCAGGAGTCTGTGGGTGCTGTAGAGAGGACCTGTTGGGTTTCCCTGGAGTGTTAGGGTGCTGTAGAGAGGACCTGTCAGGTTTTTCTCAGGAGTCTTTGGTGCTGTAGAGAGGACCTGCCGGGTTACTCAGGAGTCTTCAGGTGCTGTAGAGAGGACTTGTCTGGATTTCTCAGGAGTCTTTGGGTGCTGTAGAGATGACCTGTCTGGTTTCTCAGGAGTCTTTGAGTGCTGTAGAGAGGACCTGTCAGGTTTCTCTGGAGTGTTTGGGTGCTGCAGAGAGTCCTTGGGAGGACCTGTTGGGTTTCTAGTAGTGCCTGGGTGCTGTAGAGAGGTCCTGTCATGTTTCTCAGGAGTGTTTTGATCCTGTAGAGAGGACCTGTCAATTTCTTAGGAGTGTTTGGGTGCTACAGAGAGGATTTGTCGCATTTCTCAGGAGTGTTTTGATCCTGTAAAGAGGACCTGTCACGTTCCTCAGGAGTGTTTTGATCCTGTAGAGAGGACCTGTTGGGTTTCTCAGGAGTGTTTGCATGCTGTAGAGCGAACCTGTCTGGTTTCCCAGGAGAGTTTGGGTGCTGTAGAGAGGACCTGTTGGGTTTCTCAGGAGTGTTTAGATGCTGTAGAGAGGACCTGTTGGGTTTCTCAAGAGTCTTTGGGTCTTATAGAGAGGACCTGTCGGATTTCTCAGGAGTCTTTGGGTGGTGTTGAGAACAGTTTAGGCGGGATCCCATTTGGTCCTGGAGCTCCCTCGCGCCTACCTTTGGAGATTCTTTTGCAAATTTGTGTGGTTGTGATTGTAAAGAGCTGTTCCAGTATTGTATTGGAATCCATTTGAGATGTTGATACTTCCCATTTAGGCAAAAGGTTGTTAATACAGGGTTGAGTTTCTCGATCTTTATTAAAGTGGGTTTGAAGGAAGATTGCCCGTGCCTCTTCCTTTAAATGCGAAGAATTGATGTCTAGATTTAACGGATTGGCGAGAGTGTTGACCTTTTGCCAAAATTGGAAGCTGTTATTATTTTGAATGTCATGCAAGAATTTAGCCCAGAGAGCCTCATCAGCTTCTTTTTGGAGACGCCAGGTTAGTTTTGTGCGCTTAGCTTTCAATTGCCTTAATTCTTGCAAGGCCGTGGGATCTAGGTCACCTTTTTTCTATCTCCGAAGCACGCGATTTGTCAGAGCCTTGAGCTTTTTCAGTTGTGTATTATTTGCAATGTTGGAATAGAGGCGTTTGTTTTGAGGGTAGACTGATCGCTTATTTAGATGGTTTCCCTTTTTTACCCCACATTTATTTCCGAGGCTTTTTGTAAACGCCTCCCAGCTTCCTAATCTATCAGGCTCTGCAGCTTGTGCTTCTACAACAAGTTGCCTTGCAAAGGAGAGGAGGCCTTCCGGGTCATCTGTTTTGCATTTTATTCTCTTCTTGTTAGATGTATATTCAAGACAATGTGCATTTGCTAACAGTGATTGGGGTGTGGATGATGCTTCTAGTGGGTGCTGTTGAGAAGACCAGTCGGGTTTCTCAGGACTGTTTGGGTGCTGCTGAGAGGACCTGTCAGGTATCTCAGGAGTGTGTGGATGATGTAGAGAGGACCTGTCGGATTTCTCAGGAGTATTTGCATCCTGTAGAGAGGACCTGTTGCATTTCTCAGGAGTGTTTTCATCCTGTAGAGAGGACTCGTCGGGTTTCTCAGGAGTGTTTGTGTGCTGTAGAGAGGACCTGTCGCATTTCTCAGGAGTGTTTTGATCCTGTAGAGAGGATCTGTTGGGTTTCTCAGGAGTGTTTGGATGCCGTAGAGAAGACCTGTCAGGTTTCCCAGGAGTGTTTCGGTGCTGTAGAGAGGACTTGTTGGGTTTCTCAGGAGTGCAGGAATGTTTGGGTGCTGTAGAGAGGACCTGTCACATTTCTCAGGAGTGTTCTGATCCTGTAGCGAGGACCTGTCATGTTTCTCAGGAGTGTTTTGTTCCTGTAGAGAGGACCTGTCATGTTTCTCAGGAGTGTTTTGTTCCTGTAGAGAGGACCTGTCGGGTTTCTCAGGAGTGTTTGGATGCTGTAGAGAGGACCTGTTGGGTTTCCCAGGAGTGTCTGGGTACTGTAGAGAGGACATGTTGGGTTTCTCAGGAGTGTTTGGGTGCTTTAGAAAGGTCCTGTGGTTATCTTAACATAAGGAAAGGGAGAGTTGGCTGTCAAGTAGTACTTAGCATGGAAACGGATACCAGGGGAGTGCTTAAATCATGGCAATCTACAGCATGGCTTGATTGTTGGTAGCAGTGTTGTTTCTGGACATATAAGGCGTAATTCTGTTTGGGTGTAATTCATGCAAAGACAACTGACCAAGATGCATATTCTTTGGTCCAAAGATAGCTGGTAAGCCCTCAACTCACAGAAATAACCGCATAAGCTTCATTTTTGCCTCAAGATATTCTGCTGGTTCTGACCACAGAGGAAAGTGCAGGGATGCAAGGAGCCGGACACCCCGGAGCACTTAACGGGGCCTTGGACAGCAGTCTGAGCTCTGCTGGCCAGATCATACTGAACCCCAGCAAGTATCCACCCTGACAGATGCAATTCATGTTTTTTTTTTTTTTTACTTTATTTACCGTTTTCTTCAATAACAATCATCAGGTACATATTCTCATTGCGACACTTTGACGAAACATTAACAGAGCATAAAATAAACACCTTACCACAGTCAAAGTTGGACGTCAACTAGATGTAATTCATTGATGGGATGCAGGGCATTCAGTCTGACAGATGCACCTCCTCTTTAAGGGACACGGAGTCCTTACCCAAACAGACGTACCTTATTTTAAGGAACACAGAGTCGAAACCTAGACAGATGTACCTCATCTTTAAGAATACAGGTACTCAGTCTGACAGATGTACCTCATCTTTAAGTGACACAGAGTCCAAACCTAGACAGATGTACCTCATCTTTAAGGATACAGGGCACCGAGTCTGACAGATGTACCTCATCTTTAAGGAACACAGAGTCCAAACCTAGACAGATGTACCTCATCTTTAAGGATACAGGGCACCGAGTCTGACAGATGTACCTCATCTTTAAGGATACAGGGCACCGAGTCTGACAGATGTACCTCATCTTTAAGGATACAGGGCACCGAGTCTGACAGATGCACCTCGCCTTTAAGGGACACAGAGTCCTTACCCCGACAGATGCACCTCATCTTTAAGGAACACAGAGTCCAAACCCAAAAAGATGTACCTCATTGTTCACGATACAAGGTACTCATCGTAATACATGCACCTCATCTTTCAGGACACAGGGTACTCACCCGGACAGATGATCCTCATAGTTCCTGAGAGAAGGTACTTACTGTGATACATGTACGTCATCTTTCAGGACATAGAGTTCTCACCCCCACAGGTGTACCGCATCATTTCATACACAGGGTACTTCCCCTGATCGATGTAGCTCATCGTTTGGGACTCAGGGTGCCATGGCGTATGGGACCTCCAGAGTCTCTATGGCCATGAACAGAGAGTCTGTCCATTACATGGTGGATCCCAGTCTTCAAGTGGGTTGCTTTCACACGGGGTATTCTGGAGTAGTGCTTAATTTGAGCCTGTGGTTTCCGATGCTCGCTACCAGTACTTAATTGTCAGCACCAGCACTTATGATAATCTGCCACATGGTGGCGCTGTCTGTCTGAGATGAGCACAACAATTGTTTATTAATTCAGTATACATTAAAAGTGATGAATACCCATCACCCAAGCCATTCTTATATCTTTGGGGGCTTGAAATAGTCTGTATTGTCACACTTATAGGAGTGTGATGGTTACTAGTTGTGTTGGTTCTGTCACTGGCAGCTCTGGCAGGGGTAATGGGTGGAGGAAGCTGCAGTGGCCTCCAGACAAGGGCCTTGGCATTTATTTTGTCACAAATTAAGCCCTGTTCTGGAGTGATTTTCAAATGGTTTTATCCAGGACGTGACCAAGAACTGTAGTTTGGATGAGGTGGCACGGGGACGTTGTCATGCATGGTTTGTGGGTTTTAAGTCAGGTTTGCTTTTGACTACGGTCATCGCTGTTGCCTCGGTTGATTGAATCTGGCTTTAGCGGCAAGGGAGTTGCTCTGGGTGGGACTGGTTTGCGTGGCAAGGGGGCCAGTGGCAGGCATGGCGATGCTGGGAAGGCATGGACTGTGGGCACCAGAATTAGAGTTTCTTTGACTGATCAGCACTGGTTGGCAGAAGGAGTATGAATGAAAGCTAGTAAGCGCTGCTGGTTGCAGAGAGGGTGGTTTGAGTGGGGTCTGCTCCTTTCTGGGTTTCAGTGCAGAATGGTGTGAGTTTGGTGGTTGAGAGGTCAGGTGGGTGGGTGTGGTGTTTGATGTGGGCTTTGGATGCCAGTGGAGGTTGGAGAGAGGCTGGAGAGCGGTAATCTGGTGTTGGGAGGGCTGGGACGCACTCATCGGACTATACTAAAAAATGAGGGCATTTAAGGAGATCAGTGTGTAGAACCAGGTGCTTCTTCAGTTATGTTATGTTATGTTATGTCAACATTTTTTATAGAGCGCATATACACCGATTAGTTTCTTGGCGCTAACCTAGGATATTGCCGGAGCCCTATGTGTTTGATCATTTACTGGATTCTCGATATAAGCTCTGGACATATAACCAAGTCTTGAGAAACCTCCTGAATCTAGAAAATTCAGTGCAGGTTTTGATGTCCAAGGGAAGAGTATTCCAGAAGCTGGGTGCCAATACTGCAAACCTACAACCACCTAGTCGTTTCCGAGGAAGGAATGGTTAGGAGGTTCTTATGAGCGGAGTGCAAGCTCCTGGAAGGTATGTATTTTTTAACAAACCGGGATATGAATTTTGGGCTAGCACCGTGCAGGGACTTAAAAAGGAGGCAGCCAACTTTAAATGCACATCTTTGTGGGATAGGAAGCAAATGTAATCTTTCCATAATGGGTGAAACATGTTCCCATCTGGGTTGCTGAAACATCAGCCTGGCTGCTTGATTCTGCACCCGCTGCAATCTTTTAATAAGATATAGAGGGATGCCGAAATATAGAGAGTTGGCATAGTCCAGGTGTGAAATCACCATGGCTAGGACCACCTGGATCAGAGCTTCCAGAGTAAGTAATCTTCTGACCTTTCTTATCTTTCTGAGCTGAAAGAAACAGGTGTTGGTCACTGCTCCTATCTGGGATTTCATAGTGAGGTCACTATTGATCATCACCCCTAGACTCTTGGCTGGGGAGGAAGGAGTGGGGGGAGAACCCAACTCACTTGGCCAAAAATGTGCGTTCCAAGGGTTCAGGGGACCCCTTATCAGAATCACTTCGTTTTTTTCTGGATGGGTATAATGATGCGGATAATGAAAACACCGAACACTGCCCGCGTGAAGCTTTGAGTAAGGCCGCTTGTCTGGCTAATTGTCTTCATATGTTTCTGCATCAGTTTTCACATAAAGCGGGTGTGCGTCGGCTTATCAATGCGCGCTACCCAATAAAAGAGTGCACCCCCGCTGACGTGCCTCGCAGCCGAGGACGCTTACGTACATATGTTGAAATCGAGAAGTAACCGCCCCATCCTGGCCCTTTAGTTACACGAGAGATGGCGGAGTGACAGCCCACGGCCCCTTCCCTTCTGGGGACTGGGGGTGACATCCAGAGTTCCCTGCGGTCTCTTCAGCAACGCGGCTATTTCTAGACTCAAAGGACCCTGTTTATACCTCAGAGATGGGCTTCGTGAGACAAAGTTTGAGGGAGAAGTGAAAAGTGTGAGAGGAGACAAAGCAGGAGAAGAGCGGGAAAGAGAGAAGGTGAGCCGGTGAGAGAGATGTGAGAAAAGAGACAAATAGAGAGAAACATTGTGCAGAACAGCCTTAGGTGCTGATCACCAGTGCCCGGGTTACTTTCAACCCCAGAGATGGGAATTCTGTTCTGTGCAGTCACTTTATCCCCGCGTTTTTCACCAGGTACATTTCAGGAGACCAAACCCAGAAAAAATACTCGTTAAATTCAAGATGTGTGGAATTTGTTGTGAAAAGGGTGAGTTCAGTATAATATTGCCTATTTATTGCACCCGTTAAATTCAGAAACCCAAACCCAGGGCGTCGGATTTTACTGGGAGCGATAATCGATCCACTTTGTGTTGGGCACTCACAGTGCTTTAGGTGGGCCGGGTCTCACCGGTGCTGGGCACCGGCAGTTTTTTAATGGGGGCCTCGAAACGGGTCTCTATCGGGCTCTGTTTTGTGCCCTGGCCCAGGCGGTCCATTTTTTTCACGGACTGTAGTGACCGCAGGCACATCGATGTGCGCACGCTCACACTGTTCACTTCTTACTCATGGAGAAGTTACGGCATGACGTCACGCCAGGTGAGCGTTGTAGGGGAAGGGAAATCCTTTAAAGAGAGCTATTTTCTCTCTGAATTTCCCTTCCCTTTTGGAAACTCAGGAACAGCAACATTGTCGTGGTGTCACCTGGGCTTTAAGTTGAAGCTTTTTCAATATTATATACAAGCCATAGTTGCTTCTTATGCAACTAACAACCATTGACAAAGCCAATAGTCCTGACTCGTTGTAGGTATGATGTTACTTGTTCTATCATATATCTGGATGCAATGACAGAAACAGCAAAATACTAGTCGGGTGGCAGACTAGCTAAGCACAGATTTTTAGTTTACGTGTTTTAAGCCCCGCCCTTAATTACATTGGTCACGCCCCTTTAAGAGACCCCTGAGTTTTTTCATCCCACTTAAAGCCCTGGACAATCATACTTCCGGCCTGAGCATTCAGGCACCTTTTAAGTGTCAGATCTCCTGCCAATGTGAAACTAATGTAAGAAATGTATTTAACCAAAGGGAACTATGGATACAAAGTTCTACATACTTCAGAGTGCGGCATACTTCAATGAAAGGAATAGCTCTGTTGTTTGAGGCCCTCGATTGTGAGATTTGTGCAACCCGTGAGCGGGCTGTGCCTCTGAGGCGCACGCCTGTGACGCAGCTCTGATGTTTGAGGCCTGAGAGATGATGTCTGAGCCATGTGTGGAATAGATCTGCTGTCGGAAGCATTATTAACCTATAGGTTCCGCGTAGACTAAAAGGTGACTCCAGGGCCCTGAGCGCTTAGCTCACTGAGGTTTTTAACCAGCTATATTGCCTTGATAGTATTCAAATATATATAGATATACATATTTGAGGTGAGCAGATTTAGAATGTCGCTGGCGCTGTAGAGTGGTCTATATAGGAGCTGCTCTCCACCTAAACTAGGGAGCTACCCAGACTCCGACTTCTATCTATCTATCTATCTATCTATCTATCTATCTATCTATCTATCTATCTATCTATCTATCTATCTATCTATCTATCTATCTATCTATCTATCTATCTATCTATCTATCTATCTATCTATCTATCTATCTATCTATCTATCTATCTATCTATCTATCTATCTATCTATCTATCTATCTATCTATCTATCTATCTATCTATCTATCTATCTATCTATCTGTGCTCCATCCCACTCCAACAAAGAAGGCACGTACTCGAAGATGTAAGGTATGGCTTTCTTTATTAATTCAGGTCTCACACGACCCCATGGCCAGAGAGACGCGTTTCGGCTTCACAGAAGCCTTTATCAATCTGACTGGCGCCCTGTATCTCAAAGGTATATATAGCCCTTTCCCCCTTAAAGACCCTAATAGACATGAAGGAAATACTGTTGCACTTTAAACACGTATAAATGAAAGATGTTTTTACAAATGTGAAAGCTTACTCCTAACATTAAATGTGGAGAAATATAGCTGGTAAACATACGAGATGCCATAATGTTTATAAAACACGTAGTGTCGTGGATTTGAACAACATATTGCATCAAAATGAATCGCCGGGCTTCCTTACATTTCACTAAGCATATTACGTGTGGAAACAGCAATCCAGAATAATACAATCACCGGTCTATCGGGGAAGGAAATTCATCTTTTACTAATTCCTAAAGGTGGCGCCAGTCCCTCTAGAACATTAAGCCCGTAATATCTAAAAAAACACACACACATTCAGAATGAAAATGCATGCTAGCGTGCTGCACAGATTACAAACATGTTAAAACAAAGGCGGTCATTAAGGTAAACATGAGACCAACAGCATTATAATTTGTCAGAATGAACTGCGGGAGTTGGTAAAATCGCTTCAGTGTATCTGAGTCCTGCACCAGAGGCCGGGAGCCTGAAAGATGGCAAACGTAACACCGAGGAATTTGAAGAGAACACCAAGTGTGTAATTACTTCATGCAATGTGCGCTTCCCGGTGCAGACTCATAGCCCCAAATGGACTTCAATGCCCATTATGCCCCATTGCCCCATATATATTATCTACTGGCGGTCGCCAGTAGATAGTTATAGTTAGGACCGTGTTTCCATAGGAAATCCGCAACATTCTATTTGGAATAACTTTGGCGCCGATTGACGAATCCTCGCGAAATTTTCAAAATAGGTGGGGCGCTCCGCTCCTTCCCTGAAAGTCTCGGGGGGATTCATCAAGCGGGGGCTGAGAAAAAGGGGGGGTCCCAAAACGCGTTTTCCCCATGCATTTTTCCATAGGACCTTTAGTCCAAGCTACAGCCCGAACGGCTTAACAGAATTACTTGAAATTTGGCAGAGAGGTAGTCCTCAGGTCAGGGATGTGCCTTTTGCAGGTCTGGTGTAAATCTGTTCAGTATTTCCTGAGAAAATAGCATTTAAATCAATATATATATCTATAGGCGCGCACCGTGCGCGTACGGTAATCCTTATCGTACGCGCACGCTGACGTGTGCGAGCGCGATTCTGATTGGTTGTTAGATCTTAGTAAACATTCGAATCGGTCGAAACCAGGAAGTGTCGGCCACCATTTTGTCTCTCGCAGTCTGAGGGGGTGAAAAACAAAGGTGGAGAACGTGAAAAGGGGGCAGGGTGGACAGTTCTTGACCCCCTAGCCTTTGTCAGGGGGTCCCAGAAGGACCCCCAAGGGCCAAAATTTGTTTTATTTTTTTTACGAAAAATCGTGGGGTGCGCGCAGCGTGCGCGTACGGTTGAACCGGAAAAATTCCGCGAACTGCGTAACGTGGGCGCTTGGTGCGCGAAGCGCACCAAGCGCCTACAGCGCGCGCACGGTGAAAAACCTTAAAAAATAAATAAATAAATAAATACATAACTTAGCATTTAAAAAACCGTACAAATTCACTGAAAAAACCATAGGTTTCACACACGTTATAGTTAGGAATTAGCATTTAAAAAACCTTGCAAATTCACTTAAAAAACCATAGGTTTCACACGTGTTATAGTTAGCTGGACATTTCACTCGTGAAAAACCATTGAAATTCCCCCGTTATAGTTACTGCAGGCAACTATTACTCACGCGACCGCAATCCTCTGCTGATGACGTCAGATATTACATCACTGATGACATATGTGTCTTTCTGAAAAATAAATATTTGTAATATATGTATAGCTAAAAATTAATGGAAGAAGACATGGGTAAATAAGTGTCTAAATACAGTCTGACGTCATCAGCAGAGGATTGCGGTCGCGTGAGTTATAGTTGCCTACAGTAACTATAACGGGGGAATTTCATTGGTTTTTTACGAGTGAAATGTCCAGCTAACTATAACATGTGTGAAACCTATGGTTTTTTAAGTGAATTTGCAAGGTTTTTTAAATGCTAATTCCTAACTATAACGTGTGTGAAACCTATGTTTTTTTCAGTGAATATATATATATGTGTGTGTGTGTGTATATATATATATATCTTGGGAGCTGTAGTTTACAGACATCAAACTGCAGCTGCGACTAACAAGGTGGAGCCAGGTGACCTCCCACCATTGGGAGGGCCGTAGTAAGATAAAAGGGAGAGAGGAGGAGTAACCTTGTGTAGCAATCGGCATCTGAAGAAGGCACAAGCCGAAATGCATCATGCCATGCTAGCAGTCATTAAAAGGAGGTCCCAAAAGCTCCCCGCTGTATCCTCTGGTCTCTTTCATGGAGGGGTCTGTTTTCGAAAAAAATATATATATATAATTTTTATACTGTTATACTGGCACCAGTGGTCATATGGATAAGTCAGAGTTGCTAGAGGCAAAACATCTTTTGTTTGTTTAATAACTTTGGCGCTGTTTGACAAATTTACAAAAAACTTTCCCAAAAAGTTCACCTCCTTCATTATAGGGTTTTGTACCTGTAGCGATCCATTAAGTTACAATCTTCATATAGTAGAGTGACCTATGAACTGGCATCAAAGAGCTGCATGCAATCTGCATGGTATACTATGAACTAGCATCAAAGAGCTGCATGCAAACTGCATGGTATACTATGAACTAGCATCAAAGAGCTGCATGCAAACTGCATGGTATACTATGAACTAGCATCAAAGAGCCGCATGCAAACTGCATGGTATACTATGAACTAGCATCAAAGTGCTGCATGCAAACTGCATGGTATACTATGAACTAGCATCAAAGAGCCGCATGCAATCTGCATGGTATACTATGAACTAGCATCAAAGAGCTGCATGCAAACTGCATGGTATACTATGAACTAGCATCAAAGAGCCGCATGCAATCTGCATGGTATACTATGAACTAGCATCAAAGAGCCGCATGCAATCTGCATGGTATACTATGAACTAGCATCAAAGAGCTGCATGCAAACTGCATGGTATACTATGAACTAGCATCAAAGAGCCGCATGCAAACTGCATGGTATACTATGAACTAGCATCAAAGAGCTGCATGCAAACTGCATGGTATACTATGAACTAGCATCAAAGAGCCGCATGCAATCTGCATGGTATACTATGAACTAGCATCAAAGAGCTGCATGCAAACTGCATGGTATACTATGAACTAGCATCAAAGAGCCGCATGCAAACTGCATGGTATACTATGAACTAGCATCAAAGAGCCGCATGCAATCTGCATGGTATACTATGAACTGGCATCAAAGAGCCGCATGCAAACTGCATGGTATACTATGAACTAGCATCAAAGAGCCGCATGCAATCTGCATGGTATACTATGAACTAGCATCAAAGAGCTGCATGCAAACTGCATGGTATACTATGAACTAGCATCAAAGAGCCGCATGCAAACTGCATGGTATACTATGAACTAGCATCAAAGAGCCGCATGCAAACTGCATGGTATACTATGAACTAGCATCAAAGAGCCGCATGCAATCTGCATGGTATACTATGAACTAGCATCAAAGAGCTGCATGCAAACTGCATGGTATACTATGAACTAGCATCAAAGAGCTGCATGCAAACTGCATGGTATACTATGAACTAGCATCAAAGAGCCGCATGCAAACTGCATGGTATACTATGAACTAGCATCAAAGAGCCGCATGCAATCTGCATGGTATACTATGAACTGGCATCAAAGAGCCGCATAAAGAGCCGCATGCAAACTGCATGGTATACTATGAACTGGCATCAAAGAGCTGCATGCAATCTGCATGGTATACTATGAACTGGCATCAAAGAGCTGCATGCAAACTGCACGGTATACTATGAACTAGCATCAAAGAGCCGCATGCAATCTGCATGGCATACTATGAACTAGCATCAAAGAGCTGCATGCAAACTGCATGGTATAGGTGAGAACGTTATGAATGTTCCGCAGTCTTGAATCATCCCAATGTTGCTAAAAAGGGTTCATTTTGGTATAACTATCATATTAGTAAAGCTAACACCCAGCGACTGTGGGACACTTTAAGTCCTGTGTTTGTGCTTCTCCAGAACAAGCACTCTTAAAATCTACTATCTAGTAGTAAGTATCAGTGACATGTGACTCTTACACCTTGTAGTCCTCGTTGTCTTATGTAACATTTCCGATAAACTGATTTACACACATATGAATCATTGGATCTGTACAATGTGTGTAATGTAAAGTTCTCTTACACCCTGCATTGGTATGAGAGGCACGATAAAACAAATGAAATGCATGTGAGAGAGAGGATATGGAGCGATAGGGGGCACTGTTGGAGGGTGGGGTGAGGGAACGCATTGAGAAGGAATTCATTGGGTGAGGGGAGTCATTAAATGAGTGTTGCACCGGGCACCACCAGCGCTACAGCCTGCCCTGTGAACAGAAGTTCACCAATAAATTGGCAGAGAGTTAGAATGTACTATTCCAACAGTGCTTGCTAGTGGGTTTACGTGCTGGCGGACAATTGTGTAATAAGGTATGTAAATAAGGCTGAGTTCTTGACCGTCCATTGTTTGTAAATATATTTTTGCTCTGTGTTTTCAGATGCTACACAAGCCAAGCTGCCCACTCCTTCAAGAAGCGTGCCACCTGGCAGTGCACCAGGAGCCACATGCCCGGTGCCTTTTAAACGTAACTGGCAGCGTGCATGCTGGGCATAGCCTTCATACTATTAATTAGATATAATGACTTCCTAGCATCACATCTGTTTTTGCGTTACACGTCTGGCATTGCAGCTATGTTCTGACTGTGACTGGTTGCAGTGTGTACTTGAGTTTCTCAGACTCTTGGGCTCTATTATCAGAAGTGCCCAGGGGCACAGCGGGTGTCTGCGCCTGGGCATATGGAGGGGTCTGATATGCTTAAACAGCCACTCCTGTGGTAACAATCGCTCTGGCGCACATGTTGCTCCCACATGATCTCAAGGGGGGGGGGCGCATTTTATTACTTGAATGGGAACAGGGCTTCATGCAGATGAGGGACTACTTTGTCTCTGTGCCTGCACCGTATTACATGTGGCTGCAGAGGTAAGGAGCTATCGGGGTGCATACACTGTGCTGGTAGCAGTCATTGTGCCAGAGGGTGCCCTTTGGCGTAGGGGCAAGAGGCACTATGAACCCTCCCCCTCCACAGGCATTCCGGAGCGGTGGTGAGTGCATCCCCCTGCAGGGGGGTCTCTGTCCCCATTCCAAAGGTGGCCAGTTGCTGCCCGCACAGTGAAAGGTGGACCAGTGGCTTTGAACCGGCAGACCAGGCTAGGGGTGCGCCACGGGCAAAGCAGGGACAGTGTGCCCGATCTGTCAGTCGCGACAGAGATTCAGCGTCTGTCTCTCGGGCAGGTCGGGCTGAGAGTGATAAATGTAGGCTCTGCCGGCCCAGCTTCAAGCTGTAGGGTACTCCTCAGAGCCTACAGCAGGGGCCAGAAGGTGGCATTAGACGAAGCAAATGAAACATCACAGAATGCTGGAGAAGCCAAAGTGATGATGGACAGTGGGGCGATTAAGTGATTTGCCCAGAATCACTGGATGTTCAGCGTCTTTACCGAGACTCGAACCCGGTTCCCCAGGTCCGAGGTCGAGCGCCCTAGCCCTTAGGCCAACGCCTCTCCCCGACGTGAATAATTCGCTTGAGACAATGGAAACACTATGTATGCTGTTATAAAGAAGTACAGGAGTCCATTAGTTCATGTAAGATACTTCTTTAATGGTAGCTTAGTTCCATCACAGGTGGTCAGGGTAACAGGAGGAAGATAGATGGTACAAGGATAGCCCCACCAGGAGCAAGCTCCATTCAGCTCAGCCTGAGTACACCAACTGCCCAACTCCTCTGGAGAGACACCCAGGCATTCCATGATGTCATACAACATTCCAACCCCAACAGAGCTGAGCAGTAGAGAAAAGCTAGCAAGTAATCTACAACACATCCTCTTCCCTTAGGGAACAAAAGAAGTAAAGTAAGATACCCCATAAACCTTAGGCAAGAAGATGCAGCAATAAAGTGCACCTAACCTTGGGAGTAATGCACGAGGTATCACAAAATGACTGGCATGAACAGACATATGTTAAAGATCACAAACAACATCACTACACGCCCCATCCCCCTCCCTTAGGGAAAATAATGCAAAGCACAGATGAAAAACACAATGCAACAAGAAAGACGAACACCCACCCAACCTCCCCAAAAGTGGGTACACCCAGGGAAAACACCCTGTAACCAGGTGGATGTAAATACAGACCCTTGGAAGAAAACAACATCTCCAAAAACAACAACAAGAATTAGACCAGAAGGCATGCTGACTCTTAAGATCCACCAGTAGTAACAAAGAGACCTAAACACAAAACTGCACACTCAAAGTCCTCCAAACATGAAACCCTTGGCCACGAGTTCCATGGAGGCGGACTTCGACTGGAACACAGTGTCAACTAGAAAAGAAGACCCATTGATAGCGCTGAAAATTAGTCAAGCACGCCAAAAACACAGAGTACTAACCCTTGAAAAAAAACAACCTCCCCTAAATAGGGTACACCATAAGGTACGCAGACCCAAGAAAACTAGAAAACTAAAATAGAGGCATTGCCTACCCCCAAAACCTCCCCAAATAATGGGTACACAATGAGTTAAACACAAAAACAAAATAGAGGCATTGCCTACCCCCACAACCTCCCCAAAGGAATAGATACACTCTAAGTACAAAGACAACAACTTAAAGGCATTGACTACCTACGAACGCAACCTAAACCACATCCCCTAACTAGTTTACACCTAGAAGGGTACGCAGGGTACTAACCCTGGGACACCGAAAACACAATCAGAGGCCAAAAATTGCCCCCACAACCTCCCCAAATAAATGGGTACACTCTATGTAAATAAACCAAGAAATTACTGACAATAACTACCAGCACAACCTCACCAAAGGGACAGATACACTGCATGTTAAACACTACACCTAGGTAGGGTACACCCAAAGAGCAGTCACCCTAAAAACTGACATGAGGCATTGACTACCACCCAAAGACAACCTAGGATACACCACAGGGTACAGATCTTGGAAAATAGCTCATAGGCATTGACTACCCAGAAACAACACCACCTCCCCTACGTAGTGTGGGAAACACCACAGAGTGCTTGCCTAGCGAACTAGTACAGGACATTGACCAGCCAGCAATGACAAAACACCACAGTACACGACAAGAGTACACAACGAGAAAGACACACAACTTCACCTTAGTAGAAAACAGCATAATAAGGCTAAGCAAAACAACAGACTTCCCCATGACGGGGTAGAGCAAAAGATACACATTAGCCTAAAAACTTTAACCTCCAATCAAAACAGTGTGGAGAAATGAATTGATACATTAAGTTCCCCATGGCTCTCACAAGCCAATACAAGCAATGCTGTGAGAGAAGGCAAGAAGACATACTAGGCACCGGTGATCGGTCTATCACCCGAGCATTCCACACAAGACCTCCCACAGCTGCCAACCTACAAAGTAGAAAATCTGAGTCCCTTTAGTGCACATTCGCTGAATTCTGCCGTTGCAACTAAGTGCTCCAACGTTGAAAGCTCCATGCTAAGTCACAGTGATAAGCCAAAAGTTCCATTACCTCATCGTGAATTGCACAATGTCCTCCCCTTTCTGTGCCGCCCTGCCCGTTGACCACGAGCAAGTCAAAATGTAAGATCGAGCGGGTTGTCCTGGAAACTTTACACCCAACACCACAGCGTAACCTTGTCCATTGTCCGCATGTCGCAGTCTATGGCGATTCTGAATAAAGTATTTCCAACCGTTCAAGCAAAAAAAACGTGGTTGGCAAAGAGGACTTCACCACAGAATACAACGAGACCCAGTATGTGACGAGACCAAGCACAAGATGGCGGCACGCCGCATCACGTTGAGCCGAGTGGCTCACAGCGCGCTACTGCAGACAGGCGTCACGAAGCAGTGAAAGAACGAAGAGAGGAAGACGTCACCATGAGAGATGAGTATCCGCGCGACGCTGGAGAACGGTGAGGAGCGCGAGCACCAAATTTGAAAAAAACGATGCGCTGCCGATGCGATCCACTTTTTAAAAAAAAAATGAATCCTGGTAAATAAAGATCAGATTTCACCAGAAAGTGCGCAGTGTCCCACAAGGTGCCGCTACTCGCACAGCAAGTGCTCCTTAGTTGCTCAAAGCCTTTTGACTGTCCCAAATAAAGCGCTGCCCCGAATTACACACAGAAAGGGTGCTAGTCGTTGTTGTTCGGCTCCACAAAGTTCAAAATACGAGTTCCAGACCAGACACTGGGACACACTCACTGTTGATGCGCAGAGAGGCTTGAAGCAAGAGACTAGGAAATCATGCAAGTGACAGCAGACAGATGGGTGACAGTAGACTAAACGCCCAGGCTGCAGGCTGTCCAGATGGTACAGGACACTGGTGGGGCTGACCAGGGCGTTACTTTTGCGTATCAATTGACATCTTGAAAGTCCTTAAACTCCTTAGTTCCTTTTCTTTTGGTTCCTTAGTTGCTAGAAGTCCTTACTCCTTAGAGCACACGTCAGTCCTTAAGATCGTCGCCAAAATGTTATAAAGAAGTACAGGAGTCCATTAGTTCATGTAAGATACTTCTTTAATGGTAGCTTAGTTCCATCACAGGTGGTCAGGGTAACAGGAGGAAGATAGATGGTACAAGGATAGCCCCACCAGGAGCAAGCTCCATTCAGCTCAGCCTGAGTACACCAACTGCCCAACTCCTCTGGAGAGACACCCAGGCATTCCATGATGTCATACAACATTCCAACCCCAACAGAGCTGAGCAGTAGAGAAAAGCTAGCAAGTAATCTACAACATATGCACTGGCATCTGTTTTCCCTGACATCTGTAAAACACATAAGAAGAGTCAGAGAGCTCGATTCAGGACGCCCACTGCTTTGCCAAGTTTCATTTCCGCCTGCAGAAGGCCTTCTTCACAAGTGTTCAGGCACCTGCCATTTAAAAAGGTGCTTTACACTGATAAAAACATGTCTTCTCTTCAATGTTTTGGGGGAGTAAACACAGTCCTGTGTAACTTGTGAATTAAAAAAGAAACAGATGTGAGGTAGTAAACCTTACCGTGTACATTTAGTCACTTTGTTAATAAAATGTGGTTGAAATGGGCAACTGGTGTAACATCCCTTCTTTCATGTATTTGTTTATATGGGAGTCTCGTGGGGCGCCATAAATCCCCTTCCACTTACCCCCGAGTCCTGATATCTTATCTCAAGCATGGCGTGCACTGCACCTGAAGCCTAAAGCCTGGTCCCTGGGGTTGGAGGAGACAGATTAGTTGAATCCGCTGCTCCTGAATCTCGCGATGTTTGGGGGTCAGGGCCTGTCTTACCAGCAGCCCTTCCCATGGTCACGTGATGGGCCAGTAAAGCAATGCACCGACTGCAGGGATTTGTGTTTGACTCTGCAGTCGCTGGTATGTATAACTTTGGGGCCACTTGGCTTTTCATCCTTCTGAGGTTGATAAAATGAGCACCATTGAGTTGGGTTACTATATACGTTTGCAATGAAGCACCATGAGACCCGCTAGCTTGAATATCTGCTTTACAACTGCATGTTACCTTATGTTACTTCTCTACGTGACACAGCACAACATGGTGAAACGCAGGCCTCTGCAGCTCCTGCGATGCAGGGGGCCCCCCAAAGGTGCCTAAAGCCAATGAATATCTGTGAGACATGCAGTCTCAGGGGCCCCTCACCACATTCTGCAGAGGGGCACCACCATTCTGTGTTCCATCAGTGGGTCTGTGGCTTCTGCAGCTGTGGCATGAAGCAGAGATTCTGTGCTGGGCAGTGCTGGTGACTGCGGAATATGCTGAAAAGAGTTTGTGTAGACCTGTTTGATTCTCTCCTGAGTGATGATATAATTGTTCTCCTCCTTCAAACTTGGAACCTGATTCACAAAACTTTTGCTGTGAGTTTTTAATTTGTGCCGGTGGTTGCCGGTGCTCGGCACTGGCACTTATTTGTAAACACCGGCACAGACTTATGAGAATCCACCACATGGTGGAGCTGTTTGTGTATTTTTAAGCAAAAATCGTTTGTGGAGCATTTTGGTATTTATTATATCTTTGCAAAAATGATAAAACTCGGGCTTAAACCTGCAGTTTAGAGTGACGTGGGCTTTTCCAGCCGCAGTGGACATGTGTGAAATACCTTGGGCCCCCCCGCACATATTTTTACAAATTAAGCACAGTGTAAGCCAGGCATACTGCTGGCTTTTTCTTGGCTTCCCACTGGAATCCCATACTAAGCCAGGATTAATACTCGAGGGGGACACTGCACAATCTTTGTGAGTCAGCCCCAAAGTGTACTTTTTAACAGCAGCTGGCTCAGGGTGTGTGGGTCCACTCAGCGTAGGCTTTGCGTCACAGTTGCGCCCACTTGCTATCTGTGCGCTTACGTCATGTTTTCACAGCACTGTAGGTTGTGCACAAACAACGTTTTTGTTTCTTGTGTTGTATTTCTACAGCAGTGTACTTTGGTATGAAATTAAATTACTTTTATTTGATTTAGTTTAAATCATAAAAGAGCGGCACAACCGCTGATACACATAAAATTCATGAGCAAAAGTACAGATTTGTTGGTAAACTCTTTGTTACCTTATTGTGGTGTCTTCCTGCAGTATTGTTTATTGTTTGATACAATGACAGGCGCTCATCTCACACCAGCATTCTGTAATCGACTCCTTATTGTGCGGCATTTCCACATCAACGCTCTGTGTTTTGTACTTTATCTTGCTGTTTTTCTATAGTAATAGTATGTGTTTGGTGAACTGTGGGATTATATTTCCACAGTAATGCTCTGTATTTTGTACCTTATTGTGCTGTATTTTCACAGTAACATTCTATACAATAACAGTAGATAATCGGTACCTTATCATGCCGTGTTTCTACAGTAACATTCCGTGTTTGGTACCTTATCTGGTGGTACTTGTAGAGTAACAGTAGATAATGAGTACCTTATCGTGCTGTATTCCTACAATACAGCTCTTTATTTTCTACATTATTTTATTATATATTATATTTTATAATATTTTATATTATTATTATATTGCTACAGTAATAGTATATATTTGGTACCTTATCTGGTGATATTTGTAAAGTAACAGTAGATATTCGGTACCTTATTCTGCTGTATTTATATTATAATAATCTGTTTTTGTACTTTATCTGGTGGTATTTGTAAAGTAACATTAGATATTCGGTACCTTATTCTACTGTATTTCTATAGTAATAATCAGTATTTTGTACCTTATCTGGTGGTATTTGTAAAGTAACAGTAGATATTTGACACCTCATCATGCTGCATTTCTACAAAAATGTTATTTTCTACATTATTTTGCTACATTTCAAACGTAATAGTATGCATTTGGTACCTTATTTTGTGGTATTTGTACAGCAATGTTCTTTATTTTCCACATTGTTTAGCTGTGTTTGCACAATACTATGCTGTGTTTGGTACCTCATCTTACTTTATGTTTATGCTTTAGGTAGACATTTGGTGCCTTACCTGTATCTATTTGGCACCTTATCTCGATGGATCATGCTAGTAAATCCCTTGAATAAGCACCTTATTGTGCAAAATCTCTGTAGTGATTTTCTGTATTTTTATGAACTCTATTGTGCTTTTGCCCCACAGTGAGCCATGTATGTGGCGTCTTTCTCTGCTGTATTCCTCCTGTGTATTTGTTACTGTATCGCACTGTCTTACAACTCTAATGTGTTGTAGTTTGTTGTCTTAGCTAACTGCTTTTCTTTGCTAATGTTCAACATTTATGTAAATGTTAGTACTGTATTTCCACCCCAGAAACATTCTTTTACATTCTGAACCTGCCAGACGTTACTTCTCCGGTGCTTCTTAAAAATAATAATAGTAGTAGGTTCCTTTTTTATATATATTCTTCTTGTCATTCCTCACCCCATTACCACCCCCCATATCCAATGGAGACAAAATAATGATTTGTCTGAAAAAAGAGTAAAATCCTTGATAAGTTCAAGAGATTCTTTTACGTAAAGACCTGCAGAAAAGTAGACACAATTGTAATTTGAGATTGTAAAACGATTATTAAATCTTGAAAATTAAGTGTAGGTCATTTTCCCACGAGCGAAATTAGTGAAAACCCCTTCTGACGTTTCTTAGGCCTTTGACTATTCAAAATAAGATGTATTTCTACGCAGTGTTCTGCACTTGGATCCTAGTCATGTAGAGTTTCTAAAGTGCAATGCTTTTATTACCTTGTTACTCTATATTACCGTAGTAACGCTCTAGAGTCTCTGATTTTATCTTGCATTCCTAGAGTACAGTTGGATTTGGTACTCTTTAGTGCTGTATTCCTATAGTACAGGTCTGGAGTTGGTACTCTTTAGTGCTGTATTCCTATAGTACAGGTCCGGAGTTGGTACTCTCTAGTGCTGTATTGCTGTTGTAAAGGGCTCAGTTTGGCACTCTGTTGTGTGCATTCCTATAGTACAATTGGATTTGGTACTCTTTAGTGCTGTATTCCTGTAGTAAGGGTCTCAGATTGGCACTCTGTTGTGTGCATTCCTATGGTGCAGGTCTGGAGTTGGTACTCTCTAGTGCTGTATTCCTGTAGTAAGGGTCTCAGATTGGCACTCTGTTGTGTGCATTCCTATGGTGCAGGTCTGGAGTTGGTACTCTCTAGTGCTGTATTGCTGTAGTAAGGGTCTCAGATTGGCACTCTGTTGTGTGCATTCTGTTGTGTACATTCCTATAGTACAGTTGGATTTGGTACTCTTTAGTGCTGTATTGCTGTAGTAAAGGTCTCAGATTGGCACTCTGTTGTGTGCATTCTGTTGTGTGCATTCCTATAGTACAGTTGGATTTGGTACTCTTTGGTGCTGTATTGCTGTAGTAAAGGGCTCAATTTGGCACTCTGTTGTGTGCATTCCTGTGGTGCAGGTCTGGATTTGGTACTTTTTAGTGCTGTATTCCTAAAATGCGGGTCTGGAGTTGATACTCTTTAGTGTTGTATTCCTATAGTACAGGTCTGGTTGGTACTCTTTAGTGCTGTATTCCTATAGTACAGGTCTGGTTGGTACTCTTTAGTGCTGTATTCCTATAGTACAGGTCTGGAGTTGGTACTCTTTAGTGTTGTATTCCTATAGTACAGGTCTGGTTGGTACTCTTTAGTGCTGTGTTCCTGTAGTACAGGTCTTAATTTGGCACTCTGTTGTGTGCATTCCTATAGTACAGTTGGATTTGGTACTCTTTAGTGCTGTATTGCTGTAGTAAAGGGCTCAATTTGGCACTCTGTTGTGTGCATTCCTGTGGTGCAGGTCTGGATTTGGTACTTTTTAGTGCTGTATTCCTATAGTACAGGTCTGGAGTTGGTACTCTTTAGTGCTGTATTCCTAAAATGCGGGTCTGGAGTTGGTACTCTTTAGTGTTGTATTCCTATAGTACAGGTCTGGTTGGTACTCTTTAGTGTTGTATTCCTATAGTACAGGTCTGGTTGGTACTCTTTAGTGCTGTATTCCTATAGTACAGGTCTGGAGTTGGTACTCTTTAGTGTTGTATTCCTATAGTACAGGTCTGGTTGGTACTCTTTAGTGCTGTGTTCCTGTAGTACAGGTCTTAGTTTGGCACTCTGTTGTGTGCATTCCTATAGTACAGTTGGATTTGGTACTCTTTAGTGCTGTATTGCTGTAGTAAAGGGCTCAATTTGGCACTCTGTTGTGTGCATTCCTGTGGTGCAGGTCTGGATTTGGTACTTTTTAGTGCTGTATTCCTATACTACAGGTCTGGAGTTGGTACTCTTTAGTGCTGTATTCCTATAGTACAGGTCTGGTTGGTACTCTTTAGTGCTGTATTCCTGTAGTAAAGGGCTACATTTGGCACTCTGTTGTGTGCATTCCTATGGGGCAGGTCTGGATTTGGTACTCTTTAGTGCTGTATTCCTGTAGTGAAGGTCTCAGTTTGGCACTCTGTTGTGTTCATTCCTATGGTGCATGTCTGGATTTGGTACCCTATTGTGCTGTATTCCTATAATACAGGTCAGGAGTTGGTACTCTATAGTGCTGTATTCCTGTGGAAAAGGTCTCAGATTGGCACTCTGGATTTGGTACCCTATTGTGCTGTATTTGCATACTAGATGTCTGGATTTGCTACCTTCTTACACTGTATTCCTGATGTTCAGGTCTGAATTTGGTACCGTATTTTGTTGCATTACTGTTGTATAGTCTAGATTTTGTATCATATTGTAGTGTGTTCCTATAGTACAGGTATAGATTTGGTACCTTGTTCTGCAGCATTGCAATAGTATAGGTCAGAATTTGGTCCCCTACTGTGAAGTCTTTTTATAGTAGAAGATAAGTCTGACTTTGCTATCCAGTTGTATCGTTTTCCTCTACTACAGGTTGGTAGTCCTATAGTACGTTTGGATTTCATACCCTATGGTGCAGTATTCCTATAGTACATGTTTGGATTTCATACCCTATGGCGCAGTATTCCTATAGCACATGTGTGGATTTCGTACCATATGGTGCAGTATTCCTATAGCACATGTGTGGATTTCATACCCTATGGTGCAGTATTCCCGTAGCACGTCTTTGGATTTCGTACCTTATGGTACAGTATTCCTATAGTACATGTTTAGATTTCATACTCTGTAGTGCAGTATTTCTACACTACATGGTTGGATTTCGTACCCTATGGTGCAGTATTTCCATAGCACATGTTCGGATTTCATACCCTATGAAGCAGTATTACTATAGCACATGTTTGGATTTCATACCCTATGGTGCAGTATTCCTATAGCAGATGTTTGGATTTCATATCCTATGGTCTAGCATTCCAATAGTACATGTTTGGATAGTGCAGTATTCATATAGTACTTGTTTGGATTTTATACCCTATATAATGCAGTATTTCTGCAGCACATGTTTGGGTCTCATACCCTATGGCGCAGTATTCCTATAGTACATGTTTGGAATTCATACCCAATGGTGCAATATTCCCATGTACATGTTTGGATTTCATATCCTATGGTGTAGTATTCCCATAGTAAATGTTTGGATTTTATACCCTATGGTCCAGCATTACAATAGCACATGTTTGGATATTGCAGTGTTCACATAGTTCATGTTTGGATTTTATATCCTATGGTGCAGTAGTCCCATAGTACATGTTTGGATTTCATACCATGATGTGCAGTATTCCTAAAGCACATGTTTGAATATCATACCCCATTGTGCAGTATTCCTATAGTACATGTTTGGATTTCATACCATGTGGTGCAGTATTCCTAAAGCACATGTTTGGATTTCATTCCCTATGGTGCAGTATTCTTATAGTACATGTTTGTATTTCATACCCTATGGTGTAGTATTCCTATAGCACATGTTTGGATGTAATACCCTATGGTGCAGTATTACTATAGTACATGTTTGGATTTCATATACAATGGTACAGTATTCCCATGGTACATGTTTGGATTTAATACCCTATGGTGCAGTATTCCCATTTTACGTGTTTGGTTTTCATGTCCTATGGTGCAGTATTCCCATAGTACATGTTTGGATTTTATACCCTACGGTGCAGCATTCCAATAGTACATGTTTGGTTAGTGTAGTATTCTTATAGTACATGTTTGGATTTCATAACCTATGGTACAGTATTCCTGTACCACATGTTTGGATTCCATACCCTATGGTGCAGTATGCATATAGTACATGTTTGGATTTCATATCCAATGGTGCAGTATTCCCATGTATATGTTTGAATTTCATATCCTATGGTGCAGTATTCCCCTAGTTAATGTTTGGATTTTATACCCTCTTGTCCAGCATTCCAATAGTACATGTTTGGATAGTGCAGTATTCTTATAGTACATGTTTGGATTTTATACCCTATGGTGCAGTATTCCCATGTACATGTTTGGATTTCATATCCTATGGTGCAGTATTCCCATAGTACATGTTTGGATTTCATACCCTGTGGTGCTGTATGCATATAGCACATGTTTGGATTTCATACCCTGTGGTGCAGTATTCCTATAGAACACATTTGGATTTTATACCTCATAGTGCAGTATTACTATAGCACATGTTTGGATTTCATACCCTGTGGTGCAGTATTCCTATAGCACATGTTTGGATTTCATACCCTGTGGTGCAGTATTCCTATAGCACATGTTTGGATTTCATACACCATGATGCAGTATTTCCATAATACAGGTCTGCATACGGTGCGTGGTTCGTGGATGTGCTGTATTCCTACAGTAGCGCTCTGGATCTGGTGCTTAGATGTGCTGTATTCACACAGTAATGCCCTGGATGTGGTACATGGACCTGCTGTATACCTACAATAATGCCCTGGATGCGATGTCTAGCTGTCCTGTATTCCTACAGTAATGGCCTGGATGTGCTGCATAGACCTGCTGTATTCCTACAGTAATGCCCTGGACGTGGTGCGTAGACCTGGTGTATTCCTACAGTAATGCCCTGGGTGTGATGTCTAGCTGTGCTGTATTCCTACAGTAATGGCCTAAATGTGCTGCGTAGACCTGCTGTATTCTTACAGTAATGCCCTGGATGTGGTGCGTAGACCTGCTGTATTCCTACAGTAATGCCCTGGATGTGATGTCTAGCTGTGCTGTATTCCTACAGTAATGCCCTGGATGTGGTGCCCAGACCCGCTGTCTTCCTATAGTAATGCCCTGGATGTGCTGTGTAGACCTGCTGTATTCCTACAATAATGCCCTGGATGTGCTGCGTAGACCTGCTGTATTCCTACAGTAATGCCCTGGATGGCATGTCTAGCTGTGCTGTATTCCTATAGTAATGACCTGGAAGTGCTGTATAGACCTGCTGTTTTCCTACAGTAATGCCCTGGATGGGATGTCTAGCTATGCTGTATTCCTACAGTAATGCCCTGGATGTAGTGCGTAGACCAGCTGTATAGTCCTACAGTAATGCCCTGGATGGGATGCCTAGACCTGCTGTATTCCTGCAGTAATGCCCTGGATGGGATGTCTAGCTGTGCTGTATTCCTACAGTAATGCCCTGGATGTAGTGCATAGACCAGCTGCATATTCCTACAGTAATGCCCTGGATGGGATGCCTAGACCTGCTGTATTCCTACAGTAATGCCCTGGATGTGTTGTGTAGACCTGCTGTATTCCTAAAATAATGCCCTGGATGTGCTGCGTAGACCTGCTGTATTCCCACAATAATGTCCTGAATGTAGTGCGTAGACCAGCTGTATATTCCTACAGTAATGCCCTGGATGGGATGCCTAGGCCTGCTGTATTCCTACAGTAATGCCCTGGATGGGATGCCTAGTCCTGCTGTATTCCTACAGTAATGCCCTGGATGGGATGTCTAGCTGTGCTGTATTCCTACAATAATGCCCTGGATGTGCTGCGTAGACCTGCTGCATTCCTACAGTAATGCCCTGGATGGGATGTCTAGCTGTGCTGTATTCCTACAGTATGCCCTGGATGTGCTGCGTAGACCTGCTGTATTCCTACAGTAATGCCCTGGATGTGCTGCTAGATCTGCTGTATTCCTACAGTAATGCCCTGGATGGGATGTCTAGCTGTGCTGTATTCCTACAGTAATGCCCTGGATGTGGTACGTGGACGTGCTGTATTCCTACAGTAATACCCTGGATGAGATGCCTAGACCTGCTGTATTCCTACAGTAATGCCCTGGATGTGCTGCGTAGAGCTGCTGTATTCATACAGTAATGCCCTTGATGGGATGTCTAGCTGTGCTGTATTCCTACAGTAATGCCCTGGATGTGCTGCGTAGACCTACTGCATTCCTACAGTAATGCCCTTGATGGGATGTCTAGCTGTGCTGTATTCCTATAGTAATGCCCTGGATGTGCTGCGTAGACCTGCTGTAATCCTACAGTAATGCCCTGAATGAGTTGTCTAGCTGGGCTGTATTCCAACAATAATGCCCTGGATGTGGTGCGTAAAGCAGCTGTATTCCTACAGTAATGCCCTGGATGTGCTGCGTAGACATGCAGCATTCCTACAGTAAAGCCCTGGATGGGATGCATAGCTGTGCTGTATTCCTACAGTAATGCCCTGGATGTAGTGCGTAGACCAACTGTATATTCCTACAGTAATGCCCTGGATGGGATGCCTAGACCTGCTGTATTCCTACAGTAATTCCCTGGATGTGCTGCGTAGACCTGCTGTATTCCTACAATAATGCCCTGGATGTAGTGCGTAGACCATCTGTATATTCCTACAGTAATGCCCTGGATGGGATGCCTAGGCCTGCTGTATTCCTACAGTAATGCCCTGGATGGGATGTCTAGCTGTGGTGTATTCCTACAGTAATGCCCTGGATGTGCTGCGTAGATCTGCTGTATTCCTACAGTAATGCCCTGGATGTGCTGCGTAGATCTGCTGTATTCTACAGTAATGCCCGGGATGCGATGTATAGCTGTGCTGTATTCCTACAGTAATGCCCTGGATGTGGTACGTGGACGTGCTGTATTCCAACAGTAATGCCCTGGATGGGATGCCTAGACCTGCTGTATTCCTACAGTAATGCCCTGGATGTGCTGCTTAGACCTGTTGTATTCCTACAGTAATGCCCTGGATGGGATGTGTAGCTCTGCTGTATTCCTACAATAATGCCCTGGATGTGGTGCGTAGACCTGCTGTATTCCTACAATCATGCCCTGGATGTGGTGCGTAGACCTGCTGTATTCCTACAGTAATGCCCTGGATGTGGTGCCCAGACCCGCTGTATTCCTACAGTAATTCTCTGGATGTGCTGCATAGGCCTGCTGTATTCCTACAGTAATGCCCTGGATGTGGTACATGGAGGTGCTGTATTCCTACAGTAATGCCTTGGGTGTGATACGTGGACGTGCTGTTTTCATACAGTAATACCCTGGATGTGGTGCGTAGACTTGCTGTATTCATACAGTAATGCCCTAGATGGGATGTTTAGCTGTGCTGTATTCCTACAGTAATGCCTTGATGTGGTACGTCGACATGCTGTATTCATACAGTAATGTCCTGGATGTGGTACATGAACGTGCTGTATTCACACAGTAATGCCCTGGATGTGGTACATGAACGTGCTGTATTCCTACTGTAATGCCCTGGATGTGCTGCGTAGACCTGCTGTATTCTTACAGTAATGCCCTGGATGTGGTACATGGACCTGCTGTATTCATACAGTAATGTCCTGGATGTGGTGCTTAGACCTCCTGTATTCATACAGTAATGCCCTGGATGTGGTGCTTAGACCTCCTGTATTCATACAGTAATGCCCTGGATGTGGTGCTTAGACCTCCTGTATTCATACAGTAATGCCCTGGATGGGATGTTTAACTGTGCTGTATTCCTACAGTAATGCCCTGGATGTGGTTTGTAGATCTGCTTTGTTTATACAGTGAGTCGAGGCCCTGAAGCAGAAGTGACCAGAACGGGAGTGGCAAGGCTTGAACCTCTGGGTTCCTTTCATCCTGCCTCCTCTGATGCACCTCTGCTGATGGCCATCCAGGTCACCGAAAGTAAACACAACCACCCACTCAAATCCCATTAGGCGACAATAAGGAGAAATAACTTTAACAGCACATTGAAACCGCATAGAGCCTCCTTACCTGACTTTTTTCGATGCTCAATTGGAGACTGGGTTCGCCAGATGAAGAGGGGTGACCTGCAGGTGGTCCACAACCTGTAGTTGACCTGGGGCTGGTCAGTGGAGGGGTGACCTGCTGGTGGTCCCGAACCTCTAGATAATTCTAGGCATGGGCCCGTCCTGCTGGTGGTCCACAACCTCTAGATAATGCTAGGCATGGGCACGTCCTGCTTGTGGTCAACAACCTCTAGATAACGCTAGGCATGGGCCCGACCTGCTGGTGGTCCACAACCTTTAGATAACACATGGCATGAGCTCGACCTGCTGGTGGTCCGCAACCTCTAGATAACGCTAGGCATGGGCCCAACCTGCTGGTGGTCCACAACCTTTAGATAACACATGGCATGGGCCCGACCCGCTGGTGGTCCACAACCTCTAGATAACGCTAGGCATGGGCCCGACCTGCTGGTGGTCCACAACCTCTAGATAACGCTAGGCATGGGCCCGACCTGCTGGTGGTCCACAACCTCTAGATAACGCTAGGCATGGGCCCGACCTGCTAGTGGTCCACAACCTCTAGATAAGGCGTGGCATGGGCCCGACCTGCTGGTGATCCACAACCTCTAGATAACCCTAGGCATGGGCCCGACCTGCTGGTGGTCCACAACCTCTAGATAACGCGTGGCATGGGTCCGACCTTCTGGTGGTCCACAACCTCTAGATAATGCTAGGCATGGGCCCGACCTGCTGGTGGTCCACAACTTCTAGATAGCGGTAGGCATGGGCCCGACCTGCTGGTGGTCCACAACCTCTAGATAACGCTAGGCATGGGCCCGACCTGCTGGTGGTCCACACCCTCTAGATAACGCTAGGCATGGGCCTGACCTGCTGGTGGTCCACAACTTCTAGATAACGCTAGGCTGTGGTCCGACCTGCTGGTGGTCTACAACTTCTAGATAGCAGTAGGCATGGGCTTGACCTGCTGGTGGTGCACAACGTCTAGATAGCGGTAGGCATGGGCCCGACCTGCTGGTGGTCCACAACCTCTAGATAACATGAGGCATGGGTCTGACCTGCGGGTGCTCCAGACCCTCCAGCTCTACTCTTGGCTACCTGATGATGTTTACAGTTTTACCAGTGGGGTGGCTGCTGGGGTCCTGGACTTCTTACCTGCAACCATGGGAGGGTTGCTGGGGTCCTGGCCTTCTTACCTGTACCCATGGGGTGGCTGCTGGGGTTCTGGCCTTCTTACCTGCACCCATGGGGTGGCTGCTGGGGTTCTGGCCTTCTTACTTGCACCCATGGAGTGGCTGCTGGGGTCCTGGCCTTCGTACCTGCAAACATGGGGTGGCTGCTGGGCTCCTGGCCTTTTTGCATATGCCTATGAGGTGGCTGGTGGGGTCCTGGCCTTGTTACCTGTCCCCAAGCGGTGGCTGGTGTTGGCTTATAGTAAAGAGGGATACTGACCTTTTTTCCTGTACTATGGTATGGCTAGGGGGAGGCTAAATTAGTAAAGAGGGGTAAGACCTTTTTACTTGTACCCATGGAAGATGATATACTCACTCCCGTACATAAAACCCACTCAGTCCTCCATAACTCGAGTCAATCACTTCCATCTGTGCAGTGGCGTAGCAAGTTCAGGTGGTACCCGGTGCAGAAAATTTCTTGTCACCCCCGGCTTGACAAAATGGAAAAAATATGTGTTTAAAACACATATTTTTGTCATCCCCTCAGTGATGACACCTGGGGCAGCCCGAACCCACCGCACCCCCTTTCTGTGCCACTGCATTTGTGAGTATGTTGTGGGGTGTAGTATGTATGGCTCTCAAACATGTTGGGCATCTTTGAGGGTCCATGTGCTGTGTGACTTCTTATGTTGGCTGCCTGCAGCCAATGCAAGGTGTGGGCCATTATTCCAATATTCATTGGGAGGCTCTGTAGGTCATTTATGCTGACCATCCGTAGCTTGCATGTACCTGTGAGTTGCTTTCCTCACGTGCTTTTAGTATGAATGCATCACTCCTGTGTCTTCTCCTATATGGACTTGAGGGATCCTTTACCCTTGTCTGTATACAGTGAACACCTGTGTGTCGCTCTCCTGGCCCCCAGTCCTTAATCTGTAAAAATGTAAGTGCCTTGGCCCATCTCTGGAGTCCATGCAGCTTGACCACCCTTTACCCTTGTCAGGGCTGCTAATGCCACTACCAACATAACTACTAACAGCACACTCCAACAAGTGTGTCAATTTGGACTATTCCAGGCCCACAAACTATAAGAGTAGCCTAGATAGCTGGAATTGTGAATTTGTAATGAATTTTCAATTGTTTAAAACTCTGTTGATGTGCTCTTGTTAAAACAAACAGCACCACCATGTGGTGAACTGCAATAAGTAAGGGCATTGAGAATTAAGTGCCGGTGCTGACGACTAACAAACACCGGCTCAAAATAAGTGTCATGTTATGTTGATTTGTATAGCACACTAATCACCCGAAAGGGTATCCAGGTGCTTAGGCAAGGTGTGTAGGTGTGTGGTCCCAAGGTGTTTATATGATGAGCCAGGTCTTCTGCTTCTTGCGGAACTCAAGAAGTGAGGAGGAGTCTATGATGTGTTGAAGGAGGTTGTTCCATGTCTTCGGTGCGATGTAGGAGAATGAGCGAGCTCCAGTTTTGCTTTTGTGGATACAGGGAATGTGTGTGATTGAGGCAGAGAGCATAGGTGTCTGGTGAGTTGGTGAAAGTGTGTGCGGCTGTTCAGGTATTCAGGTCCTGAGTTGTGTAGAACTTTGTATATGTGTGTGAGAAGTTTGAATTGGCTGCACTTGTGATTGGAGAGCCAGTGAAGCTTCCTGAGGTGCTGTGTGATGTGGGTGCGGTGTGGTGTGGGAGGCTGAGTATGAGTCTTGCAGCGGTGTTCTGGATGGTCTGAAGTCTATGTAGGAGAAGTTTGGAGATTCCGGCGTAGAGACTGTTGCTGTAGTCCAGCTTGCTGGTAATGAGTGCTTGTGTGACAGTCCGTCTGATTTTCTGAGGCTACCATTTGAAGATTTTTTGCAGCATGCGTAGGATGTAGAAGCAGGAAGTGCACGCTGCGTTGACTTGAGCCATCATGTCGAGCCTTCCATTTAGGATGATCCCTAGACTTCTTGCGTAGCCTGTGGGTGTTGGCCCTAGCTCTGACGGCCACCAGGTGGAATCCCATGGGAAGGTCTTGTTGCAGATGACCAGTACGTCCATCTTGTTGGAGTTGAGCTTCAGGCAGTTGGTTCACATCCTGTCTGCTACCGTGGTCATGCAGTTGGTGAAGTTGGTTCTAGTGGTGTTTGTCTTGTCCATCAGAGAGATGATGAGTTGGATGTCATCAGTGTAGGAGATGACGGTGAGGTCATGTGATTGGATGATGTTTGCGAGCAGTGTCAAGTATATGTTGAAAAGAGTGGGGTTGAGGGGCCATCCCTGTGGAACTTCATGTATCAGTTTCTTGGTCTCTGATGTGACAGGTGGATGTCTGACCCTTTGGGTTCTTCCCGTGGGAAGGAACAGGTCCATTTGAGAGCAGATCCTTGTATGCAAATATCATGGATTCTTCTGATGATGGTGTTGTGGGAGACAGTGTTGAATGCCAAGGAGAGGTTGAGCAGGATGAGGGCTGCTGTTTCTCCTCCGTCCAGTATGTTTTAAATGTCATCGGTGGCTGTGATGTGTGCTGTTTTGGTGCTGTGGTTCCTTCTGAATCCTGATTGCGTGTTGTCTAGAAGATGGTGATGTTTAAGGTGGGTTGCGAGTTGCTTGTTAATGGCCTTCTTAATCACTTAGGCTGGATAGGGGAGCAGGGAGAGGAGTCGGAAGTTGTGCCCGTCCCTCAATGGGATGCTATTGAGCTGGTGCTGTGACAGCCTGTATCCATTGTATGCCATCGACAGCCCCTACATCGCTCCCGAGTGGATTCTATAGAGACCCTCAGAATCAGGCAGAACCGCCAGAAATCAATGTAACTTGCATGTGCTTCATCCCTTTCTTCTTTCGGCTATCACATGCCTAGGCAAAGCCACATAAGAGAGGATTAGAGCACCGCTCCTGTCACTCACACATGACATCACTATGGTACCCTCATAGGTCACTGCAATTTAAGCCTTTTGTCTTTTAACAGAGCACGCTGCAGCATTGTAGCATGCTATGCATTCTCTATTGCGCATCAGTCCCTCGTCAGAGGTATATCTATGGAAGTACAATGTAGGGGTGTGCTCTGTGATGACTCTGAGCGCAGCACAAGATGCAGACTCCCCGTCAGGGTGTCTTTGTGTATGTGACAACCAACAAGCAGCTTTGTCCCACCACCCTATAGTCTATCTGGCATTGATGCTTGAACCTGCACTCATGTCCTTGCAGTGACCAAGCAAGTCTCAGGAGCACAGGAGTACTCTTAAACGAATTCACTGCTTGACCAGCTCTGTCCCTAGGTCTGTTGAGTGGCAGCGTACCCCTGCGTGTGATGCTTCGCCTGTGCCTGCTCTAATACGCATCTCTGTGATCACATGTGGCCTCCGCCTCCCTGCTGTGCTCTGTCCCCTTTCACCATCTGGTGCTGCTCCCATCCTAAACACGAAGAGATGATGGACGGAGTGCTGAAACTTTTCAATCACTCACCCCCAGTCACAGATCTGCTCCCATCCCTCCAGTGCAAAGGATGTGCCATGCACTCATTGGCATGTGACTGGCCGTGGCTCCCTGCCAGTGTCCTATGCTGATTAAGAATGGCCCTCCCGAGACACTGTCTTGGATTTTCCTTGGCTTCTGAGGGAGATGAAGAGTCCGAGGCAGGAGGCATGTCTGATCAGGACCAGCTGTTACCCCGAAAGCTGACCCTCATCTTAGGACAGCAGAGAAGTCCTGCTGCTGTGCCCTGGCTGGATGACAAGCTTCTGGACTGCTGAAGGGGAGAGGAGCTCTTCTGACATGGTCCTGTTGACCACCGCCTCCTTGGAGGATAACTCAGGGTCGTGACAGGAACCAGAGACGTAGGGACCTGCAGCCCACATGCTGGGGACGGATCTGGACCGTCGAATAACTAGTCTGATTGTGAGCTTGCACCACATCTACCTGTGGGGGCTACATCAGCCTTTCCTCAGCCTGAGAGCCACTCATGTTTTCTCTTTCACCTTAAGTCCCAAGGGGTGTCCTGTAGGCCGAGACTGGTCAGCGCTTTATTCTGGAATCATGTTCGCCATCTTTCTTCCGCCTGTGCACCCGGAGACCAGTGAAGATGTGTGGCCCCTGACCGGAAGCAGCGCTTCCCCCAGACGCCAGGGACCAGATGAGCACTGCGGCTCGAGCAATCTGCCAAGCCCCAGAAATGCTGATTTGTTTAGTTCAGGGGCCGGAGGCAAGTGCTTAGAAGGATGCACCAAACCAACCAACACTGCCAATACTGATACTCAATTAGTTGTTATTTAGACAAACCATAGAAATGAATCTATGACAACCTCAAATACTAGTTAAACTCTTCAATTTATTTTGAAATTCTTTTTCTCTTTTTATCTTAATGAAAATGTTTCTTTTTTCAGGACAAACTTTTACATAAATAACAGCTTTCTATCCACAGACACCATACTCTCACTTCATCATCTATTTCTCACGTCCAATCATCTGCATTCAAACCCATTTATAACCCATACTACAATCCAACCATCCAACACAGACCCTTCCTGGTTGACCAACCCTATTTTTAGTGTTTTTGAAAACCAGAGGGCACTGCCAAACAAACGCACACATTCTACACCAGTCTTTCTTGTGCACTAAAGTACAACATTTACAAAAATTCACAAAGTGACAAAATATTTACAGTGCCCAAAAGCCAAATTATTACTAAACGTTTGTTGGGTAAACAACGCAAGGACGACGCGTTTCGAACCACCTTCCTTTTGAGGGTTCTCTTCAGGACCAAAATGGCTGAAAAACAAACAGAGATACCATCTCTTACTTTCTAATCTAAAAACCAAACTGTGCTTTTTTTCATTACATTATTGCACAGCGTATATCAGCTTACCTTTACTTATTATAAAACGGCCTACTGCTCTCGGTATCTTTAAGGGCAAGTGGTCTGTGAAAAATATATAAAAATCTAAATGTCAAACGATGCCCCAAACAAAATAGAACAGTGTGACTGTCATCAGTCAATTGTCAGAATGAACTTACAAGTGATGTGGTGTCCACATCTTATAGCTGTCCTGTATGTAATCTGTCTTTGGCACGCAGGAGCTGCTGAGAGATAAAAAACACAAACATCAGATTTCTGCCACCCTTTCACCTCTCCGTGAGTTTCTTCGTTATTTTGGAAGTGCGTACCTATAAATGTTCAAAACAAGGCGGCGTTGCCTGCTTTTCAATGGCGGCTGGCACTTTGGCACTTCTGCAATGATTCTTCCCCCCCCCCCCCCCCCCCAAACAAGCATTGGCATAGCCAATAGGTCTCACCTTTGGGACCTTATAAGTGTTTAGCCATGCAACCGTTGCATAACTAAACACTTATAAGGTCCCAAAAGCGAGACCTATTGGCTATACCAATGCTTGTTTTAACTGCTGCAATCTATTGAAGCCTCACGGAGAACATCAAAGCGGCCCTGCAGCCGCGAAAGTGATCGCGATTGCGGTCAAACATCAAAGCGGCCGCGAATGTTAAAGTAATCGCGGTAAAGCGCGACGCGTGAGCCCGCGCACATGCACTGTAGGTCTAGGCTGGCCTGGTAGCACTTTTTGGAGCCATCACAAAATGTCTCGCCAGACCAGCGCATGCGCTGGGTCAGGCGAGACCTAAAAAGGAGGGTGTCTTATGTGATTTGTTAGAATGTACCTTAGGGCCAAGGCAGCAGTGTTTCCTTTTTAAATGGCTGACTCTCTCTCAATTGTACCTTTCTATTGGAGCAAAGAAGATTTCAATTACCGAAAATGCCCGAGATTGAACCTTAACTTCAAAACGACAATATTCACAGTGGAGGTTGTCCCCTGTATGCGTTGTTTCACTATCATACTCTGAGCATACAGACTCTGTGTGCATGTCTCCCTATAGTTTTCGTCATATCTATTGTATTATAACAAGGGCGCTGTACACTCGTGTTCACAGCCAGTGGAACATTCTATATTCACTTCGTTTGGCCCTACGTTCCATACTAAAAAGAAATAACTACGGATGCATTGCCCGCCTACCTCACGAAAGTCGTCTCCTGCCTAGGGTGACCAGACGTCCCCGTTTTCCCAGGACGGTCCCCGTTTTTGGGGAAGTGTCCCCGTGTCCCGACACTTTTCTCCAAGTGACTCAAATGTCCCTGTTTTCAAACAGTGCCCCCGTTAAACACAGAAATGTCATTGTTTTTCATTGTTCCGGTTGATCATGGGCGTGCATGCTCTCTTTGCACTGTTTACGGCATGTGCCGTCACTGAGGTGAGCGCTGTAGCAAGAAGGGAAATCCTTTGAAGAGAGACATTTTACACGCAGCCCCACCTACGTCATCGTGCCAGCCAAAGTTTCTACTTTGGATAAAACAATATTTCTTCGTCCTGTAGCTTGTATTCATAGCCATACAAACTTTTCAGAAGCCCTTATGCATACCGTGCAAGGATTAATGCATTGCTCATTGCATGTTTTATTCATAACCAATTGATGCATGCTTTGTGTTCTCCATATCAAAGCTATGACTTGACCTTCTGACTGACCTTTCAGATCACGGCAAACTGTTTAGCTGGAAAGGACTTAAAGGAGCAGGGTTAACGCTTGTGGGAGATGCGAGCAGCGCTGCTCTAGCTTTTTGCTCAGGTCTTCACACTATTGCACTATGAGATGATACCAATGGCTAGAGTGCACTATACATACCCCAGTAAGGTAACATGACATCCCAGCAGTGACCACGCAAATGTGGGAGGACTGTGTGGTCGGCCAGCCTTTGACACCCTTAAGACCCTAAGGCAGTAATACCTGGAGAGAAGTGTTTTTTTTACATTGGTCCATGGCTGCCCTTTGGCAATTTAGCATTCCGCAGTTTAGCTCCCTTGCTTTTCTGTCATGAGCAACTAAGCAACATTGGTGAGTTGTACTTTATGTGGTGCTGACGTGCAGCTATAGAAACGAGCATTGATAAAGCTAGTAAATCTGGCGTTTGCTAGCCTGTGATGTTTTATTGATTTTTGGCAAATATATGCTATAGTCCTTAAAAGTGTAAATGTAATAAAAAGTACTAATGCTGCTGTGTGAAGGAGAGGGTTGCCAATGAAAGACAGCGGATTTGTTGGCTGTAATGCTTCATCTCGGTCTGTGGAGGGAGCTGTAATTGTAGTCCTTTTTCTATGTCTATGACAGCTGTCAAATAGTCCTACTTTTATGTCGATGGTTACTGCAAACCGTAGTCCTACTTCTATGTCTATGACCTGTCCCCGTTTTTTGTTTTGAGAATCTGGTCACCCTACTCCTGCCAGTGATTAAGCCTCCATCCGTAATACGTCTATAAATCGCGGCAAATAGAGCGCGCGTCTACTCTCATTTGAACTTCCTCGGCTCGTGCAACCTAGCTTCCCAGAGTATTCTGGGAGTAGTGGCCGGGTTCTTGGGACTTGTAGTTCGCATCTCTATGAGAGGAACCCGCACTCACGTGCTCATAAGGTCCTCATCGTTTGGAAGGAAACTATAACTTCATCGAGTGGTGCAGCCTCTTTTTCCAGAGGATTCTAGGAACAGTGATCCAATTCTTGGAGCATGTAGTTCACCTCTTTAATTTAAAAAGCTGCAATCGAAAAATCACAAGGCCCTTTCCATTTGGAAAAAGAACGTTTTTTTGACTCATTGCCAGATGTCCCGCGTGTCCACTTCTTTGTATGCCACAAAGTACATTATCGATATTGCAAACAGTGTTCCATTCTGAAGAAAGGCCATGGCACGACAATAAGTATCTTTCTGGTTCCTCAAGTCGGTTGTTTGTAGCGTGTCTTTATGTTGGGTCATTATTAACCACCAGCTGCTAGCGGAGTATGCTTTACACCAGGGCGGCACTGCCAAAGACACAAGGTGGCACCAATTTGCATATTAACAATTTATAATTTATATAATTCTGAAAGTTCATTCAAACCATTAACCGCAGTGTTACATTTTACAATCAGCATAGCTTCCCGTTGACTTAGTTTCTGATCAAGGTTTCCACCTCTTGAGTCCGCTTCCACTTTAGAAATGACTGTCCATTTCAAATCTCTCTCTGTATGTCCCTTCAATTTCCAGTGGTTGACCAAGGTGCAGTTTCCACATTTCTCTTGAATCTGGATTTATGCTGCGTGATTCTTTGGCCGATTTCCTGATTCGTCTTCCCGACATAAAGCTTTGGACAGGAGCATACAATTCCATAGACGACAAACTTAGATTTACAATTGGAGAAAGTTTCATGCTTCCAATGCATGCCCTCATGAGAGAGCAGGGATCCTTCAATTGTCTGCTCGCAGCAGGAGCAAAAACCACACTTATGGTGACCACTTACTTTTGTCGCTAGAAGGATGAACAGCTGCACCACAAGGACACAAATTTTCACTCACTCTCCAGAGTCCTGGAGACGTCAGAAGCGTCACTATGATTAGTGCAGAAGGCGCAGTGGCACCAGGGCCTAGGGAAGTAGAGAGTCCACCCCACCAGAATTCTAACTCTTCTTTTACTGCCCAACGGGGAGTAAGTGACCCATTGTCAGGGCTTGCATTAGGGTCCACTACTGGGAAGGGCATGAAACTTGCGGTTACATCAGTGCTGGTGTGGACTTGTGGCAGTGCACGTGCCTGTAGAAGAAGGTGGCACTCCCAGACTCTGCGGTCTGTGGCTGTTCAGATACCTGTGCAGGTAGATCCCACACAGACATCTGCAGTCAGGGGTAGGGTGTGTTTTCACTGTGGGGGGAGGGGATACAGGGAGCTGTTGGGAATGGTCTTACTCCAGATGGGCATTTTTTAGCCATGTTTCTTATGCATGTGAGTGTAGGAAGGTGGAATCTGACTGCATGGTTACCCCCACTTTTTGCCTGGTGTTTTGCTGGTTTTCGACTTAGTTTGACTGGCATCCTGCTAATTAGGACCCCAGTCTATCTGCTTTTTCCCTAAATTTGCTGTTCATGTACTTTAGGTACTGTCCAGATTGGATTCTGGGGTAACCTTATCAGTCCCTAGTATATGGTATACTATGTGCCCAGGGCATAGGTACCCCAGATGCCTCTCAGGGGCTGCAGCATGTATTATGCCACCCCTAGGAGGCCATTCAAAATGATACCACAGGTCCACAGGTCTGCTACAACAGCCTGTGTAAGGTGGTGCATGCACCCCTTACTTAGATATAGGTTCACTATATCTATCCTATATCACTGCACATATAAGCCTATCAGTCACCCTATGGCAGGCCTTATCAATCCTGAAGGCAGGGTGCTGGGTTTTATGTGATAGGGTGCCCATGCATGAGCAGAGCCCCTCTGCAGCTTTCGAAACCTATATTCCGGGGTTGTTTGTGATGCAGCCAACCATATTTACTTAAGTGCATTATAACCTCGCGGTAAATGCCAACTTTAAAACGGCTGCATGGAAACATGTTGTCAGTCAGTCATAAAAGCATACATTTAAGAAAATACAATACATATTTGATACAAGTAAAACAGATAAAAAGCATTAAAATGGTCAAAGACATAGTGCATTTTAGGATGGTTGCATTGAGCTCCGGAACTTGATAGCCAATTTTAAAAAACTGGTTACTGCAGAGATAATATGTTCATTTTCTAGTTGTAATAGCCTAATCATGGCTAGTCTGCAAGTGCGAATTCCCCAGGCCTTTAAGATTGGTTTCAAAAAAGCTCTCCTGGGCAACTGGTAAAATTTACAAAATAAAATACAGTGAATATTTGATTGAGCAGAAGTGTCATCACAGGGACATAGTAGAATTTCGTTAGACCAAATGTTACAGGCAGGAAAAGTAATCATACGAAAGAAGTTACCAAATCTGAGACGGGTCAATAGCGTTCGTGCATAGCAATTTGGCTGGATTAAGAGGTACCTTTGGAGGCCTTCATGCGTGGTTATTTTTTGGAAATCGGTTACTGTTGTTTTAGTTTTTTCCAGATTCCATCTTTTGGTTATTAGATGGTTGAGAGCCATTTCTCTGAACGTTTTTCTGGACACCATTTCCAAGCTTGATGGCCTCACAAAAAACTCAGAGTGACCAAGGTCAGTCAACATATTTTTTACATAGGTAAGCCATTTAATGTTGGTTAGTCCGTCGAGACTGAGACAATCTATGATTAAGTCTCTGTTTAATGAAGTCTCGGGCGTAACCCAGATTTTATGCCACAATAGTATAGGCGCAATTTTAATAACATCTGAGATATACGGCATGCCCAATTCAATATGTATAAAATATGTTGATGTTGTTTTGGATACACCTAATAGATAGCGTAGAAACTGGTTTTCTGATTTTTGTATCAGATATGAGTTTTCGATGCCCCAAAAAACATGTTGTATTTGGTGTCAAACACCTTGGAATCATACCTCCACACCAGTAACTGGTGTGGGAGGTATGATTCCACCCTACGAGAGGGAGAAATATGACAGCACCGGTACACCCGGTACCAGCTTTACAAACCCTGGCATCACAAAATGGATGCTGCCAGCCACAGACACGAGTCTGCCCTCCTGCTGCTGGACGAAACATCGGCAGGGGATGGCTGGACAATAGGTTTCCTGTCACAGGGAAGTGTGACCACCTCCAAGACAGGCTTTAGTGTATTGGGGCTGGGTGGGTGCACTAGGGGCACATTTGGTGTCCCTGTGCATAGTCCAGCTCAAACCGTTTGCATGGGCCATCAGCCCCTGCTCTGGCACAAAACTGGACAAAGGACATGGGTGTAGCCACCCCTCTGTCCTGACCCTACCATAGGTGGGTCCCCAGAGTTTGTCCCACCCCTTCTTTGGGTATAAAGTAGGAACCCCTGGCTACATGACTTTAGATCTACCTGGACGAAACTCTGCTACAGAAACCAAGTACTTCAACTATCTACACTACGTTGGATGACCGAAGAATCTCCCTTGGAGTAAAGGAGTTACTTCCCTGCAAGTGAGGCACCTGAAATGCATCTGACCGGTTTGCATCTACGCAGCTCCTGAAGGACTCTGAAGATTTTACAACACAGGAGGTGGGTTTCCAAGCTTCTCCAAGGTCGACTAGTGCTCTCAGCAAACCTGAGACCCGCTGCCCTCGTGGGGACCGTGCAACCCATACCCCTGGACACCGTGCACATTTGCAGCAGCATATGCTTTTTGGCAGTCCCTGAGGCTGTGCTTTGAGCTACTTGTAGTCCTGACCCTGGGCAGTGTTTCCACCGAAGATTACCGGCCTACACTCCACAGGACTCTTCGCGATACCTGGTCTGTCCACCTGTGGGTCCCTGTGAAGGCAACTTTAACTTTAGTGGGCTTTCCTGGTTGCTCCAGGCGTGCCCTGACTCTCCGTTGCTTGGGGAGTCCCCAGGACCTTGCTGGTCCTCACCGAACCATCTTTTCTCTAACTGCATGGGTTGCAGTTGCCAAGGCTTATTGGTCTCCAATGCGGACACAGACTCCCCATTACTCGACATCCTTTGTGGGACAGCTCACCTGTGGACTTTAGTTGTCGTCGACATCTCCTGGTCCCCGTGGCTGCAGATTCAAGCTTCACCTCATCTCACCTGAAACACCCAACATTGGTGGGCATTGGTCTATCGTGCCCCTGGTCACTGTGAAGTGACCCAGACTCTGTCCCCTCTGCTTTCAGGTTCTTCTCAGCTCTGATCCAGGCTTGGATCATACCGGACACTTCTCATCTTCCCGGCAGCAGCAATTCTTCGCATCACGCCATTGAAATCAACGAGCGTTTCTGACACCATTTGATCCCTATGCACCTGGCTCCCCTGGGATAGGTAACTTGGGTACCTTGGTACTCTCAAGGGTGCTGGCCTTAAAACCTTCTATGTTCCAAAGGGTTTGCTTGAAGTCCTCTCCTAAGTGTCCTTAATCTTTAAAATTCCAACCGCAACTTTCCCATGGGATTGTACGGAGCTCGCGGCTGTGTTCTCACACTGCACGTGTCCCCCGTGGGTCCCCTGTGTCACTACCTTTGGTGATTCCTTGGGATCCCAGCAATTCTACGTGCTCTAGGCACTGTGTCTAGTCAAGTCGTGGTTGTTATACCACTTTCTTAATATATGGTTTGGTCTCCCCCTGGGGCCCACTGTGTATTGTGCTATTTACTGACGTTCTAGTGCTTTAATATTGTGTATCTTGTTCTCTAATCTCATAAAGAGGTTAGTGGAGAGTGTTTAGTAATAAATACATATATTTTATATATATCTTGTGTGGTTCTCCTTTCATTTGGTCATTCAGGAGGTTATAATCTGGTAAACCAAGCTGCTTTACATTCCTTCGAGACTTAGCCTGAAGGCTGCTCTCCATAGCTACCACTAGGATAGCTTTCAATAAAGGTTGTCTTTAACCTAATCATCAATAAGGATCGTTTGGACTGGTGCAAGGTGCCCACTATAACTAGTGGACAGCATATACCAGGCCAACTTCTCACAGTGAGTAGTTCTGGAAAAGAACAACAGTCTCAGCTTTGCATGTGAGCTCCTAGAATTCTCTGTGAATGCCATAATAAGGACCATTTCCTCCAAACACTGGAAGAATCCTGCCTGAGGAAATGTCAGACTTTTTACTCTTTGTCGCATCTCGGACGTACACTCAGGATGACATGAATGGATGAGTTTAGGGCTGGGGGAGTGTGCTTGGAATGCTACAATTTGCATATTTCTGGGATCTATTGTGAGTGCCAAAAAGGCAAAACTCTGCTTGAGTGGTAGGAGTGTAGCTACAAGGGATAGATCTCCACATTTGTTCCAGATTCTGGGTACCACTGAAGAAGAGCTTCAGTGCAGGGGTGTCTGCTCTGCCTCTTCGCTGAGGGTTGGGGGTGCACAACCACTGAGCACGCGGCCATCCCAATCGGATCCTCACTCTCTGCTTTGATGCTCTTCCATGAGCTTCTCAAAGGGTTTCCCTGCATTTCATTTGCATGTCTTTGCTTATTCCAGAGACCTGGTGGTTTCCCTCAGTGCATAATTAATGCCGCCTTGGTTTCTTCTCTCCAGCTCTTTGCAAAAGCTTCATGAATAAGTAAATGCAGAGCTAAGACTTTTGCAATGCAGTTGCAGAGGGAGAGGGTGGGGGCAGAGGTGTAGTCAGAGTTCAAGGAGATTCATCAGAGCCCTGAAGATCCAGAGGTCAGCGGGTACCATGAGAGGTCAGAGAGACTGATGAGAGTTCACAAGGCTCGTAAGAGGTTATGGAGACTAGTGAGGGTATGGAGAGACTCCTTGGAGTTCAGGGGGATTCTTAGGTGATAAGAGGGGCTCCTGACGTTCAGTGAGTCCCACGAAGAAAGCAGAGACCCCTGTGAGTTCATGAAGGCTCCTTAGAGTTCAGTGGGGCTCTTGGGTCTTAGGAGAGAGCCCTGTGAGTTAATGGAGGCTCCTCAGAGTTTGGTGGGGCTCTTGGGTCTTAGGAGAGACCCCTGTGAGTTACTGGAGGCTCCTTAGAGTTCAGTGGGGTTCTTGGGTCTTAGGAGAGACCCCTGTGAGTTCATGGAGGCTCCTCAGAGTTCAATGGGGCTCTTGGGTCTTATGGGGAGACCCCTGTGAGTTAATGGAGGCTCCTTAGAGTTCAGTGGGGCTCTTGGGTCTTAGGCGAGACCCCTGTGAATTCATGGAGGCTCCTCAGAGTTCAGTGGGGTTCTTGGGTCTTAGGAGAGACCCCTGTGAGTTAATGGAGGCTCCTCAGAGTTCGGTGGGGCTCTGGGGATTTAGGAGAGACCACTTTGAGTTCATGGAGGCTGCTCAGAATCAAGGGAGACTCTTGGGTCTTAGGAGGGACTCCTGTGAATTTGGGGAGGTTCCTTGGAGGACAAGAAGAATCATGGGTCCTAGTAGAAACCCCCGTGGTTTCATGGAGACTCATGAGAGTTTAGGGAGGCTTTGGGTCTTAGAAGGGAGTCACATGAGAGCTCAGAGTTTAAGGCCCTCAGAGTTCAGAACACTCCTGCGAATATAGGGAGTACAGGGAGTCCTCTGAGTGCAGGGCGAGTGGAACTCTTGCGAGTGTAAGGAGAAGCAAGTGCATTCAGTGAATTCAAAGAAAATCACGAGTTCAGTGAGGAGTCCTATAGTCTAGTGAGTTTAGGGTGACTCCTGTGTCTTCAGGGCAGAGCAGCTGAAGATTAGTGAGACTCCTGTGAGTGCAGAGATTTGTGAGAGTTCAGTGAGATGCCTGTGAGTGGACAGGAAGAGGAGTTGTGAGAGCTCAGTGATATGCCTGTGAGTGAAAGGAGTCCTGAGATTTTGGTGAGCTTGGGGAGACTCTTGTGACTTCAATGGAAGTCCTGTGGGTTCGGAAAGACTCATGTGAGGTGAAGGGGAGTCCATTGGTCCAATGATTTCAAGGAGAGTCCTGTAAGCTCAGGGGGAGCTCTATCGTCCAATGTTGTTGTTGTAGTACTTTATTCAACATTAACAAGAAATGTCATAAAAGTTCATCACAATGTATATAAAAACAGTTTAAAACATACCATACTACAGCAAACTACTTCAATTCATATAAAGTTAAAAAGAGTCATATATACTCAAATTATATTCACATGACCTCTAACATTACTATTGTGAGCAGAAAATGTTGGAAATTCCAGTAGGTAGATGGTATTCTTAAGGATGTTCCACCTTAAGCAACCTACGTCTTAACCTTCAGGCCCAACCCAGGTACTTGGCAGTCCCACAGATTACATTTGGGACAGATGTATCGTATGTCAAAATGCGCAATGCTGCCCTTGCAGACCTTATACCCAGATTTTTACAGACGGGTTTAAGCCACCTTAGTCTGGGTTGCCTGTACGCCTGAGAGGCAAACATAAAGTGGCCAATGGACTCTGTGGGCGAAGCACAACCAGGGCAACCTGTTGGATGCGTATTTACCTTGTTCCAACTAGATTGGAAATCGTAAAGAGGAAGGGTGCCATACCGGAGCTTGAGGTATAATGATCTGTCATGCGGTGATTCAATAAAATTGGGAGCTGGTTTCATATCTAAAAAACGCACAGTAAGGACACCATCCTAGCTTCTTAAGTTTTCGGCCATAACACAATCCCAATAGATTTTTTTTAACGTTAGTTTGGGGGGAGGGGCCTGAGTCACCCAAGCTTCTTCCAAACCAATCTTCTGCAGTTGTTTTTTCAGGTTTATTACCCAAGGGATCTTGTGGTCTGCGCCCAGGTTTAATAACTCATCTAGGGCTGAGGCATAGTGGTGTAGTTCGGGGGACCTTCTAATCCTCGACCAGAATAAAATAGGTCGCAACCTAGCCACATCGCTGATGTTAAATCTGCCAAAGTCGCTACGGAGTGGAGCTAGTGGGGTAGACAGGGGAAGAGAGACTAGGTCTCTAAAGAACTTGTTCTCAGATCTAATTAACTCTGTCAAGTTTTCAAAGCCCCACAGTTCCGCCCCGTAGAGGGCTGATGACAGTGCCTTCCCCTCGTAAACCTTAACGGCCGCCGCTATTGGCCTGCTGTGTGAGAGCCTCTGATGTTTCGATATTGCCCCTATAGCTCTTTTATGGGCAAGGAGCATTTTAGAAAGATGGGGGGCCCATTTGAGCTTGTTATTGACCCTCACTCCAAGGTACTCAAAAGCGTCCACTAACTCAAGTGTGGTGCCGTTGAGGTGGATGTTATTCCTAAACTTTTTTGAGGGAGAAAGCGCCATCAGCTTAGTTTTTGATGTATTTATTTTCAGCCCCCTGGTGTCACAAAATTGGGAAAAGCGAGACAGCAGTGTTTGTAAGCCCATAGGGCTTTTCGAAATCAAGAGAGTATCATCAGCAAAGAGCAGGGTAGATATTTTTTCCCCGCACAGGGTTGGAGCATCGACCCTGTCGCCTCTCAAATGGTCTGCCACACCATTTATATAGAGAGAGAACAGGGTCGGGGCCAAAACACAACCCTGCCGCACTCCTTTCTCGACTGAGATACTCTCTGTAAGTTGTCCCTGCAGACCCCACCTGACTTTGGCGAAATTGTCTGCGTGGAGGCGTTTAAGGAGGTTCAGGGTTAGGGGAGGGATTCCCAGATCAAGTAATACCTGCCACAGCTGTGATCGTGGGACCAGGTCGAAGGCTGTTTTTAAATCAATAAACGCCAAATAAAGGCTGCCTTTTTCGATGGCCACAGATTTCCAATAGATGGTGCAAAATCTGAAGACCTGGTCAATGGTGCCTACTCCCTCCCTGAAACCCGCCTGCAGGTGACTCAAGATATCCTCCTCGGCTATCCAGACCTTAATCCTGGTTAAGAGGACTCTGCCAACCACTTTTTGAATTACATCGATTAGACTAATCGGTCTGTAGTTGGCAGGGTCCCCTCTATCACCTTTCTTATATATGGCCACCACCTCCGCCCCCTTCCAGGAGTCCGGAATTGGTCATCCTAGTGCTAAACTTTTAAGAAAGCGCAGGATAAATTCGGCCCAGAGATCTTTTTCGTGAAGCAGTAAGTCACCTGGGAGATCATCAGGGCCAGCTGCTTTACCCGGGGCAATCGTGTTTATTGCAGAAATAACCTCAGTCAGAGCAAAATCGGGCTCCTGCTCAGAGGCTTCCAAGTACTCTGATTCAGGCTCCAACTCCCCGCGGCCCACTCTGTCACAAGATGAGTAGAGGTTTGAAAAGTGTAAATACCATTGGGATCCCGTTATGTGGCTTGGTATTGGATCAGCCCCGCCCCTCATACCAGTGTTTACGAGATTCCAAAAGAGGGATGAGTCTTTTAGTAGGGCTGCGGCCTTTAAGTCTTGCCAGTGGGATTCATCCCACAAGCGCTTTGCCAACCTTATGGTGTTATAGTACATTTTCCGGGCGTTAATAATGAGTGGTTGGTCCTTGGATTTAATGGCTAAGGATAGCGACTGTCTCATGACCCTACAGTCTTGTGAGAACCAAGGGTTTTCTGAATTTGGAGGGTGCTGCTTTGAATCCCCCTTCACCTGTGTCACAAAAAAATCTATCCTCCAATGAGTTTAGGGAGACTTCTGAGTTCGAGGGCAGGGAATTAGGGGGTAGGGCTTGTGGAAGAGCTAGTGTTCAGTGAGACTCCTGTGAGTGCGAGAAGAATACCCTAAGTGACTAGAGAATCACTATCTTATTAAAGACCAGGAAGCTGGCATTATGCATAAACCCTTTTATTCACCCCTTCCAAGCAGCAACCTTAACAGATCCACACAAGAACCAAGTATGACCACATAAACAAAATAGAACTTCTAGTCCATAAAACGCCTCAACGAGCTAACATCTTCCTCTTTTGGCGCTTCTCTTGGCCATCCTGCTTGTTCTCTTTTTAAATTTCCTCCAATATGATTCTTTAATTATCTAAAAAAAAAGAAGTAATACATCCGTTGTATTTAAAACTTTAAATCTGCAAAAATAAATCCATCATTATTATACAATCACCACAGCATTAAGGGGAACAAATATATAAATACTTTTTTTCAACATATATTGTTTTTCTTTTTTTTACTCCCTCCATTGTGTACACTCCACCCTCATGATATTTCTCTCTTCTTTCTCCAGAGGCTTTCTAATTCTCTTTCTCCGATATTACGCCACGTGCCCCATAGGCCACCAATCGGAGCTCCTATGGTGACCTATTTCTTTAGGGTGAGTTACTTTTTGCCCCAGTCTTCTGCGTAAAATTATCACCGTCTCCAAATTCCGTTCCTGGTAAAACATCCCAATCATCACAGTCCATATAAAAAATTATTCGGCTAGCTCTATATTAGCTCCATCTCTCTTCATCTCATAAGTAAACTCATTTGCGGGTCTTGCCTTCCTTGAACTTGTGCCGCTTCCGGACACCTATCCTTGCGCGCCGCTTAGGTCTCCAATTTTTGACAAAATCGACATATCTTGTTCCAACAAACTTTTCTTTTTATGAAAGCATTTGCCCCCGGTCTTCTATTTGAGGGACGTTCCTCCTCAGACATGGACCAATGCTCCACTTCATCATTCATATTTCCCTTTGTTTTCCTGTAATTTAACATTGTCCTAACTTTCTCCTGCAAATTCTCCTTTAACTCTCTTCTACTCATATCCCTTACTCTCTCCTCCTGCAGATCCTTCCCTGATTGCTCATCACACATTTGATCACAGATTATTTTAACAAAACCACTCACACTCCTTAGCCAGAAACTCCTATCTGAACATCAACGCGATCATTAATCCTTCAGAGCAATGGTCTGTTCAGTCTGTCAGCATCTCAAAATGGCCCAAAACCATAAAACGATGTTTATAGGCTATATAAGCCTCCAGCTTGTTTTCTCTACTTCCTGTTGAGAAAACAGCATCTTGTATTGTCCCTCAATAAAAACGCTTATTTAATTGGTTCCCAGAGCCTTTGACCACGCCCTTCCGGTTGTTTCCCATCAGGAATGTATGCCAACAGTGGGGCACAGGAGGATCTAGGGAGGAAAGATGAGTCCTTTTTCTACATACAAAGTAGGTGAAAGCAAGAGTTCACCACTGGGCCCACCTGTGTTTTTAAGGAAACATGATAGTCAAAGAAGACTCAGAGGGACCTAACGTGAGATGCAGGGCCCAGGGCAGAGATCATACAAGTTGGCCAGGGGGAGGCACCCCAAAATTCTGGATTGCTGACGATCAAAAGTAGCACAGTTTTACTGGTGTTCAGTTTGAGAAAAGAATCCTTATCCAGGAATGAGTAACTTGCAGACAGACTGCAGTCAGGGGCATATTTGGACAGTCGAATAACAAACGGGGTATCGTCTGTTTAGGTAACGCTCTGTATCCATACTGCCTGGTGGATACGGATGTTGAAAAGTGTAGGGGAGAGGAAGATCCCTGCAGAAGGTTCTGGGGGCTCAAGGGGATTACTACAAGTTCAGGAAGAGTCATGTGGGTTTGCAGAGATTCCTCTAGGTCAGTGGCCTCTTGTGAGCTCAGGAAAACATTCCTTGTTGCTGCATTTTGGAGAAGTTTCTTCTGGTCCAGAAAGATTTCACTACAAGGAGACTCAAGAGAGTTACAATTGACGTTTAGGGACATTTCTGTCAGCTCATGGAGGTTCTAGAAAGTGTAATGAGATTTCCGTGATTGAATGTTAACAACAGTGCATTGAGGGGGATTGCAGGTAATTTAGAGAGCGCCTTGAAAGGTCTGGAAGAGTACAATGGGTTTGGGAGGAGCCTATAGTTATTTTTACATCTATCTTGTTCCACTGTTTGCCCACCAGCCTGTACTCACCCAGTCCTATGCTGGTGACACCCAACTGTACATCAAGGACTCGAAGGATAAAGGCACCATGAATGCCGTTCAACGGGCCCTTCTAGAATCGAAGAGTGGATGGCCAAAGGAAGTCTCTGACCAATGGGCTGTAAACATAACTTGTAATCTTTGGCCCTAACAGGAGAGTCAACAAGGCCTCTCTTCTCATTCCAGAAATATTTGGACATTTTTTTGCAGTCTCAAAAAAACCCCAGAACTTTGACTTTCTTTTCTTTTGGACACTGACCTGTCGCTTAACCCTGTCAGATGGGCGTAGTAGTCAGCAGTTGCTTCCATTGCATCCGCAAACAGATGCTCATCTTTCCCCAGTCATCGGGCGGGGAGCTATGACACAGCGGCCACCATCAGTGCATGGACGGCTTATTGTAATTCCTTATAGCAGGTCTTCCATCCCACCACATCCATATACCACAAGGTTGTCGAACGAAGGTGTGAGACGTGTCAAGGATCTGTCTATAAGAGACCAAGTCTCTTCTGCAAAGAAGGCCACTTTACTGCTCCCAGGGCAGGAGAGGAGGTTCTTTAAATTGGGTAGTATAGCCTACAGGTGCCTGAACAATTTAGCCCCTAAATATCTAAAAGATGAAATCCACAGCTATGACCATGTAAGAGGAGTGCAGCGCATCGATCCTGACCGCCTGAGGATCCCTCGTGTTAAACGAGCCCCAAAGGTGACCGCGCATTGTCCTGTCAAGACTCCACTTCTTTCAATCTCTCCCCTTTGACTTACAACGCGCTCAGCCACTTCCTTCAAGGTATCAACAAGGCTCTTAAAACCTATCTGTTCTAGTTCAGCAGCTGATCTTTTAAGACCCGCACCAAGAGACCTCACCACAGAGGTAACGGGCGCTACAAGTTATTGTTATTGTTAAATTAGATTTATATCGCGCCCAATCACCTACAGGTCTCTAGGCGCACGAGTGCAGTCGCCTTCAATTTCAATATCAACGAATCAATGTTAACCCTGGAAGGATAGTTGTCGTGATCAGCGCTGTGCAGATTTGGTAGACAGAGAAGTAATTCAGTGACTGATAGTTTGCCATGAATGGATAGTCACCGACATCGGATTTGGGAGAAATTTGAAGGACAGAAAGACGGATCAGTGAATGCCTGTTTTCCATCCATGGGTATATCTTTTTTATTTTCTTTATAGAGCGCACTTCTGACCAAACTACCTCTAGGCACGAAGTAAAATAGTGTAGGATCGCAGCCAACAGACCGGTTTAACAGTTTTCCACAAGGACTCCTCTTTCTGGATGAAATCGTAGTTCATTCCACGGTTTGGATCCAACCATCAAAAACCTCTGGTCACCCTGAGGTTTGTAATAAGTTTCATTCACCATGAGAAAAAGGTAGTCGCTGGAACATGTGGATAGTTTTAAAGGGCACTCTGCCTTCATTGTGGCCAATGGAAGGAAATCCTAATGTGGGGAATGTAGTCCATACAGGGGATTCTAAAGATCAGGTGGACTACCACGATCTGGATCCGAATTCCCAGAAGCCACCAGATAGAGCCTTCCCACTGGTGAATGTTGAACGGGTAAGCGCTCCCTCTTCTACGCGGTTAGTTTCTGGAAGTAAAAAACACAGCGCCAAGCAATCATAGACATCGCTGTCAACGTAAAGTTTGAAGTTCCTGTATCTATCCCAGATAAGGCCAAGATTCTTCAACCAGTCTGCAAATAATAAGGGACCCCAAAAGGATCAGGGACTGAGGGCATAATGATGGGTACACGCCAATCTCTTTTGGGCCCGTTAGACATCCCGGGATCTTGGCTGCATCAAGTTTCGGCTCAGTGGCTCCCAACCAAACAGTAATCTTAGTTAAGATTAGGCTCGGTCGTTCAAAAGTGTAGGGTTGGGGCATTTAGCGGCGTATAAACGTGGGTCTTGTCCACTTAAGAGTGAGATCTCAGACCTTTCAGATGGATCATACAGCAGGGAGGCCTGATGTGAATGTTTAATAGTACAATGGACAAAGCCGACGCTTGGGAAACACCACAACATAAAGGTGTAGAGGTGAAGGGTCCCGGCTTGAGACTTTACAGCCTGCTGTCCACGATGGAAGTCCATCATTGTAAGTTGAGACTGCGGCTCCAACCACTGTTCAAGCCCTGAAGTAAGAAAGCATGGATACGATGTCGAACGCCGCAGAGAGGTCCATGATAGATAGATAGATAGATAGATAGATAGATAGATAGATAGATAGATAGATAGATAGATAGATAGATAGATAGATAGATAGATAGATAGATAGATAGATAGCCTCGATCAGAAGCACCAGGACTACATCACTGACCTTGACTGAAGCTGTCGGCGATCCTCATTATGAGGGGCCCGGTCGAAGGGGTCACATATTCTCCATGCCTGGCGTTTCCGATGCCGAGGGAGGGGAACCTTTAACTCTAGAGGGAAAAGATCAATATCTTCAACCCCAATTATCTCTCCAGTTATATCTGGATCACCCTGGAACCTTTAAGAACAAGCTTTTACAAGGTCTAATCTTGCCAAGTTACCAAATTTACATTTTGATTTGTACACAATGCCCCATAGTTAAAAACAAAACAAGTTCGAAAGGAATGTTCTATTTATCTATTGGACAGATAATTGGGGTTGAAGATATTGATCTTTTCCCTCTAGAGTTAAAGGAAAAGGAAGTTTGTTTTGTTTACTTGTGAATACCCATTCCCTTTCCAAAATAAGGGTACCTCCTACATCACCTTTCATATTGAGGGAGGGGAACCCCCATCCCCACATAGGATGGACCCTAAATCTCCAAGAAGAAATGATGAGTTACCAGGGAGTTTGGTCATTCGGGTCCAGTTCCTGCAGAAATTCCTCCTTTTCCTTCTTCACACACAGATTCTGGATGTTTGCAGCAGGCAAACTCTCCTGGTGAAAGTAAAGTGCTCTGCGGTGTTAGACTGACATTTCAGGCCGTCTGACAATCTGCCGTCACCCGATGGGCCAGCTTGAGAGGGCCGGTGTGAGGCTGCCCTTCCTTGGTTCCCTGGTCCGTGATAGGATCGAGACAATCCCCCACACACTTGCTCTTCCGGCAGTCCTGGATTGACCACCATTCCATGCCAGTCCTGGAGATCTGCGGGGCGCCTACGGAGCTCATAATTCCAAATAAACCCAGGAAATTGATTTTTTGTATTTTAATTGCTCTTTATTGTTTTGTGTTTTCATGTTACAATCTGGGCAGGACATGTATAAACATTTGATCATTGTATCCACATAAATACAGTGGTCCAGGGACCAACAAAAGCCCTCTTAATCTACATAACAATAAACTCTGAAGCTCCGCCCCCTTCCCTCCCACTCAGAGCAGCAGCAGCTTCTGGCATTTAAGGACATTTGAGTGAGAAGCAGCAGTAACGCGTGAACAATAATCGCACACGAGGAAGAGAAAAACATATAAAATTTCCACCAAGGAGTCAATGTTGTCGGCGATCCTTTTCACTCCGCCCATTCATTATAATGCAGCATAACCTCTTCGGCAACAGCTCCCTAGACCTTCCGTTTATGGGACAGGGGGTGTTTTACCTCTAATAATAGACAAATATATTCTACGGTGGAAGATGATCCAATTTTGTTTCTACAGCTGCTAAAAAACCCTCCCAAGGTACCACCATTGCTGGGCCTGCACCTGACCCCCCCAACCCATTAAGGTCCTGACATTGTTAAATTCTTCCAGGTCTCTCAGCCAGTGGCCACCTGAGCCTTCCATCCCATGGCTTTGTTCTTTTTAGGCAGAATTGATGCCAGGTCTGTCCACCCACGAGCAATTCTCGTAGGTTTAGTGCTTACTATAACACCAAGGAGACATATCAATGGATTTAACAGGATCCCCCTTCCACCCTTTCCACTATTGAGGTCCGATGGGTCTAAATGTGGGTGCTGGATCATACCATATGGAAGGAATCCGTCTGCGGCTGCTGACTCCCGGTGTAAAGGTCCGGTGCTCCCGGATCATCATGGCAACCCTGACCGTTGAGAGGGACATCCGATGCAAATAGTGGACCTGGGTGAACTGAAACCTCTAATAAAACTTGACTTGATTTGACCCTAAAATAGTCAATAGAAATAGGAGATTTAGATCTTACAATGAGATCTACACTTTACAAAATTACATTCATTAATACAAATTTCAAAAGGAGCTAAAAAAATAAAACTTTAGAGCACATTAATTCAGTAACTGGGCAGTTTATCGTCTCCAATGCGGCACTTGCTGTTGCAATACCATTTTTTTAAAGTGGTTTTAGAAATCTCTGATAAATTTTTTAAGCAGGACGACATGTTCAATAGTCTGTACATCATTATAACATAAAGTACATATTCTCTCCTCCCAGAGTACATTCTGCAATGCATCCATCGCAGTTTTTAATGGCAAACAGTTTGTTCTACATAGCATGACATATCTTCTCACTTTGTGTTCCAAATTCCAGGTCAGATACATTTGAGGAACTGCTGTCCGACATGAATAAATTTTCAAATCGACTTTGGGCTCGACAAACCTCTTTATCTTTTTCTACGGAGCAGTTTTATATAGTATGTTTCAAATATTTTTTAAGATGAACATAACTCATATCCTGAATATCTGATTTAGTTAAAGAACAGTGCTGGGATGCAGTTTAAATATTAATTTAAAATGATCCAGTCCCCATGGTAGATGCAAAACGTTCCGAGGCCATAATACTCCTTAGGGACAGCCGTGGTCCATACAGGTAACAGCGGTGGGGCCGTTTAAAGGGGGATTTCGGGAGACGATGCAGAGGGAAAATTAATTTAATTATTTAATTTCCCCTCTGCATCATCCCTCAAAATCCCTGTTTACTCGGCCCCACCACTGTTACCTGCACGGACCGTGGCTGCTAAGGGACTTTCCTCTAGCACGTAGTAAACAATGGAACCACCGTAAAATGGCATCCAGCCCTCTTGCAAAAGGGCTCACCAATCCAAGTTTCAACTTTAGGGTTTCTATAGAGACCATGGAGTTGAGAGGTGCTCTCTCTACCTCATGATTAGTAGTTACTGTCTCTAGTGCATGTACAAGTGACTATTTTGGGGAACCCTAGTACCCTGCACGAGTCGCCGTCTCGAGCCTCCTCACCCTGGCGCTGCCCCCATTTTATTTTCAGAGCAGATGGATCTGCGTAAAAGGCGGGTTCCTCAAAGGTACACAATGTACCCCCCAGGGCCGGCAGTAGCCATGGGCAGCTGCCCAGGGCTCACCACTCAGTGCACAAACACGGGCCCCACACCAGCGGGCCACACCCAGGCCATTTCTTTATTTATCAATTTATAAAGCGCATGGTTACGCCAGCGGTGTGTCCCCACACTAGCGCAAGTTCTCAGTAATGTTGGCAGGGAAACTATTTAAGAAGAGTGTTCAGAAACAGTGGAAGGTCACGATACTAGTTTGAGGGTGGACACAGCCACGTCTTTAATCTCTTGCGAAGTGTTTTTGCAAGATTCAGTTCTTAGTCCCCCTGGCAGACTATTCCAGATCTTACCTGCCAGATGTCCAAAGGGGCGAGCTCCCACCCTAGCTCTCTCTATTCTAGGCGCTGTGACCAGTGCACTGCCTTTAGGTCTTTAGCCGTGGCTCTTCAAATTGAGGCCCAGGAGTCTCGCTGGGATTGTGGGAGGCGAGGCCTAGGGAAGGGGAGCCCCCTCCTGTGGTCCCAATTGGAGAAGACACATTCTGCAGGTTTCTCCTACAATAATATGTCCTACTCTGCTGTCCCTACAGAGGCACCACGGAAACCTATTGTCCCGCAGTTTAGTGGCCCAGCAGTCACAACCCTCTTTGCCCCCAAGAAAAGCTCACACCTTCAGCCTGTTCTGAGTTGTAAAAGAGCTCCCTGTCGGTGGCAGAGAGCGAGGGGTCAGCACACAGCCTGAGGAGAAGGGTCATCTCTAGAGATGCACACAGCCACGAATGGCTGTCCCACTTTGTAATAAATGAGAGGGGCATCGCGCATTCCCTTTCTGCCCAAAATCCTTATGGCTAGAGCTGCCGACTTTGGAACTGGGGAACGGGTTCAAGCCTCGGCCTCCGCTCAGTATCCTGTGATCCTGGGCAAATCACTTAAACTCCCTGTGCCCAAAAAATGAATGTGTCAGTCAAGTCGTTCAAGAATGCTTTATTCGACAACTTAATGTCATAAAAGTAAACATTACATTCAAAACTACATTTCATCTTAAAAAGAGGCCATCCTAATATCAGCTGGGTAGCCAACTCATAACAATCCATGCGAAAAAGGAACTTAGCGAGGAGGATTCAAACATGCAAATGCGCAGACAGTGTTAAAATACAAAACTACAATTATCTTTTCCTATGATCCATCTTATGATGCTAAGGCTTTGCTAAGCATACAGTACAAATTTTATACAAAGTGCAGAGTGCAGTTAAACGAGCTCATACATTAAAATAACACGTTAGTCCTCAAGACAAAAATTCAAAGTGCAAAAGGGCAAACATATTAAAACACAAAACTTCACGTTTCTTTCCCTCTAATACATCTTAAAGTGCAAAAGGTTTTATAGAGTACAAAGTGCTAAAAAAATATACTCCAAACGGGGTAAGCTACAGAAATTTCGTTCCTAACGGCCATATACGGTGCCAAGGGCTGCTCTACATACAATATAGAAACGTTATATAAAGTGCTAAGTGCATATAGCACAAACTCTAAATTTTAAGATGTTCTCTAATATCTTAACACATTATGTGCCTCCATATAAAAACAAATTTTAAGCCTTAATAGCAGTTTAAAAAAAAAACATTCCTACGCCTAATGGCTCCAGTTAGGGAACTTGCCACTCCAAAATGTGTCATTGTGTAATGAAACTGGGTCTCATGTAAAGCGCTCCAATACCTTTGGGTCGAGTTCGCGCTATATAAAATTGCAGCAACAAAAAAGTGTCTCCCCCCCCCCCCCCTCTCCCCCCCATGAAGTCCTCCTCTCTCCCGAATCCCCCTCTCTGTACAGGGCCTTGTGTTACAAACGTGTGTCCCTTTCTGGAGTTCTGGCAGGCGCCACAGCACGCTTCAGGGGCATAAAGCGCCCCAGAGTGCCGGCGACGAAGATGGATGAATGGTTGATTGCCGTAGAGCGTTAGATTGTGAGGTGACGGTGTGCACATCTAAGGTTGTGCTTACACTTCTCCACTTCCGCGCGTCAGGTAGATGGGCACACTGCAGGCAGTGAGAGTTCAACACGTGAGTACCACTCACAGGGACTGTGTAAGGAGGTTTGCATCCCGTGTTTGTCTAGTTCAGGGTGCTCTGTAGCGTCCAGTGTGTGGCCTCAAGGCGCCTCAAACAGATTGACGTGTGTACATAGAGAAAGGACGGTGGAGAGCGGCTGAGTGCACTTAAGGGGCATTCGTGCCTCGGGGGGTGCAGCAGACGGGCATGCCGGCTGTGCGGATTCATGTTTACAGTTTTCTTTATAACGTGGATGAGGGTGCAGGGCAGACCCCCCGTACTGAGGAGTGAGGCGCGCTGAGAGGGGCGAGACTCCAGCGAGGGGGCCTCTGGGAGATGGCAGCGGGTACCTGTCCTGTCTTTGTGTACGTGCCGGCATGGCTTGCACGTTTGGACTGGGTCAGCCAATCAGGGCACAAGTCCAAAAAAAAGAAGTAGGGGGACTGACCAGGTTATGCAGTATGCAGGTGAAATCATGACACGTGCTATCACAGCGCATGATGTCACGACGCGTGACATGCATGTGACATCACAGGGTGTGACCTCACTGGAAGAGACATCAGATATTAAGACCTCAAACATGTTTATAAGGTATATCATGAGTACATTCAAGTGCATTATGAAATGTAACCAATGAGATTTGGGGTTGTGCCAAAAAGGTGGCGCAATCCCGACGCAAAATCTGGGCCTCAATTAATACATTTATTTTTTTAAACCCGGCCACAAAGAAATTGGCAACAAGGAGACGCACGGCAGTAGACCTGTTATGCGTAATTGATTGCAGAGTCTACATTTTAAAATATTTGATTGGGTTAAGGCATCTGCTGTGAAGGTGCCGAGTAATTATCCAGGAATAGTAATAACAGTGAGACAACTCTGGTGGTTAATGCACTTGCTGGAGAGATCTGAGTTTTGTAAAGACCCAGATTTGAATCAAAGTAGCAGAGAAGGTAAATGCGTCTCCTGCAAAGCACATCATCTAACACGCAGATGGCAGGTTTTTATTTTATGTGGATAGTACAGTGGGTTACGGCTTTTAACACAGAGATCCTTTTGTTACCTGCAGTTCATAAATTGTAATCCTTCTAATAGACCACAGTGAGGTATGAAGGACATGTGACTCCTACACCTTGTAACCCTCTCCGTCTCATGTAACTCAGCTTGTGCATTGATTTACACATGTGCATGATTTATTGTCAATGTATAATGTGCATGTTACGTAAAGAGCGCGGACATCCTGCATAGGGTTGCATAGCGCTACAAAAGAAATAAAGTGCTATTGAAATTGTTATTTGTGTAAATACTGGGACAGACCAACACATCTGACATTCCTACAGTGCACGCACAGCTCTTATACACAGGGACCGAACAAAGGCAAAAGCTGCCTCTCTTCAGTGCCTGTAAAGTGGTAAGCCTTGTGTCTTTGTTTCCCTCTGTGGCATTTACATTTAAGTGTGAGGTTCCAGACCGCCTCCAGTCAGGATATTCAAACAAAAGGAGGCCTGATGGCCCCTTAACTTCGGCCCAGCTGGAGGTGAATAAAATCTCCCTTGATGCCTGCTCCTTGCTGCTGGGAATCGAAAGCAGACAAAGTGCAGGCGCGGCTGAACGTGTCCCGGTGTCTGAAAATTACACCGGGACTACTTCACCATATTTCTGTGGGGCCCAACTTCTTGGGGGGAGGGGGTGGGGGCAGCATCCACCCTGTGAAAAGAGTGGGTGGACGCCGTGTACCTCCATGTACCCCTGACTTGTGCCCTGTCAGCCAATCAAGTCTGTTAATCTCTCTTCTTAGGGCAGTCGCCTTTCCACGGAGGTGTGTCACCATCTCGAGGCGGTGGGGTTGTGGCTTTGTCCTGGCCGTGATTGATGCAGACTCTGTCGGACTAGATCAGGTTATGTTACCAAAGATTGTGTAGCGCTACATGCCCATTAGTATGTCCTCGCAGCGCTGTGGAGTCCTGGTGCCTTCGCGCTCTGGTCTGGAAGCTTCTGCAGAGTCCGGTATGTGTTGGCTGTTTGAGTGGGAGCACCAGTAGTAGGGCTGCAGTTAGTGTTCAGTGGGTATGTCTGTTTGTGGGCGTGGTCTCATCATGGCTGCTGCTGATTGGAGCTTGTAGCCATTATCCAAGGTAACCCTGGGCGTAGTTCGCGAAGTAGCACTACCCGTAGCTACGCAAAGTGCACTTCGCACTACGCGAAGCACTTCGCGAACTGCGTAGTACCCTGTTCACACTGTGCAAGATGACGTTTTCAATGATTGCACAGTGCGGACAAGCATCCGGCACTGTGCAATCATTGAAAACGGCATCTTGCACAGTGCGAGCAGGGTACTACGCAGTACGCAGTAAAAATCTACTTAAGCGGCAGATTTCTCAACGCGGACTGGTAGTTTCTCATCACGAGCGGTCGCGAGCATACGTGACCACTCGCAATGAGAAACCTGACCTCCTCGCGTTGAGAATCTCGCCAGGATGTTTATTTTCCACGCTCGCAATCGGCAACTTGATGTTGCTGATCGCTAACAAGGAAAAAGTCTCGCCGGGATGTCATTTTGCTTGCTCGCGGTCGCCAACTTGATGTTGAGGACCGCGAGCAAGCAAAAAATGACCGCTGCACTACGCAATGCTAAGCTACGCATGTTTGCACTGTGCTACGTGCAATTCGCGTAGTGCGAAGTAGCGCAAACTTCGCAAACTACGCGAGCGTAGCGTAGTGCTTTGCCCAGGCTTAATCCAAGGAAGGTCAGTGAGTTAACTGCTCGTTACTGACATCTGCGGCGATCTGCATTTCATGCATTTAAGTCCTGTAACAGCATGGCGGCCTCCCACCCTGCTGCGGCCACGAGACGGGTACCCTGAAACTGAGTATTAGTGCGACCTGTTATTGACGGTGCCAGGCCAGGTTCTAGCGGGTGGGCCGGGTGGGCCATGCCCATCCAAACATGAGCCTTGGCCCTCGCAGTGAATCTTCCACCGATGTACAATAATAAAAAATGTTCAGATAACTGGTGATTTACGATCCTTCTGGAGAGCACTCATTTGTCTGTTGGTAGTTTTTAAAATCAGATAACCTGAATTTTATGTAGGTAGCGCACTGGGTTACTGCCTTTGTCACAGAGATTCTTGTGTTACTTGCAGTTCAGAAGTTACTATCCTAACATAGGACAGTGACCTCTGAACTGTTATCAAAGAGCTGCAAACAAACTTCGCTTTCTTTTGTTGTGATATAGTTAGAACTTCTCCAGTCTTTCATTATTCTAATGTTGCTAAAAAGAGTTTGTTTGGGCAGTTAGACATTTGTGCTTCTCCAGACCATACCCTCGTAAAATATATTGCGAACCAGTATGGATGGCGTGATTCCTACACCTTGTAATCCTTATTGGCTTATGTGGCATTGCCTACAGACTGATTTATTGTCTCTGTATAATGTGTGCGTGATGTAAAGTACTGTGACCCCTACACTGATATGAGTAGCGCTGTACAACAAATGAAATGCATATGAGAGAGGGGCTACGGAGAGATGAGGGGCGCTGGTGAAGAGTGGCAGTAAGGGAATCCGAGAAGGTCATTGGGGGAGGGGCTACGGAGAGATGATGGCCGCTGGTGGATGGTGGTAGTGAGGGAATCCGAGGAGGAGGTCATGGGGGAGGGGCTATGGAGCGGTGGGGGGCACTGGTGTAGGGTGGCAATGAGGGAATCCGAGGAGTTGGTTATGGTGTGGAGGGGGGAGGGGGAGGGCGGAGCTATGGAGAGATGAGGGCACTGGAAGAGGGTGGCAATGAGGGAATCGGAGGAGGAGGTCATGAGGAGTGGCTACAGAGAGATGAGGGTCACTGTGGAGGGTGGCAGTGAGGGAATCCGAGAAGGTCATTGGGGGAGGGGCTACGGAGAGATGATGGCCGTTGGTGGAGGGTGGTAGTGAGGGAATCCGAGGAGGAGGTCATGGGGGAGGGGCTATGGAGCGGTGGGGGGCACTGGTGTAGGGTGGCAATGAGGGAATCTGAGGAGTTGGTTATGGTGTGGGAGGGGGAGGGGGGAGCTATGGAGAGATGAGGGGACTGGAAGAGGGTGGGAATGAGGGAATCAGAGGAGGAGGTCCTGAGGAGGGGCTACAGAGAGATGAGGGCCCTGTTGGAGGGTGGCAGTGAGGGATTCCAAGAAGGAGGTCATGGAGTTGAGGAACTACGGAGAGATGAGTGGCACTAGTTGAGGGTGGCAATGAGGGAAGGCGAGGAGGAGGTCATGGGGTGGAGGTGGAGCTACGGAGAGATGAGGGGCACTAGTGGAGGGTGGCAGTGAGGGAATCCGAGGAGGAGGTCATGGGATGGGGGTGGAGCAACGGAGAGATGAGGGGCACTAGTGGAGGGTGGCAGTGAGGGAATCCGAGGAGGAGTTCATGGGGTGGGGCTACAGAGAGATGAAGGGCACTAGTGGAGGGTGGCAGTGAGGGAATCCGAGTTGGAGGTCATGGGTTGGGGGTGGAACTACTGAGAGATGAGGGGTAATAGTGGAGGGTGGCAGTGAGGGAATCTGAGAAGGATTTCATGGGTTGGGGGTGGAGCTACAGAGAGATGAGGGGCACTAGTGGAGGGTGGCAGTGAGGGAATCCGAGGAGGAGGTCATGGGATGGGGGTGGAGCAACGGAGAGATGAGGGGCACTAGTGGAGGGTGGCAGCAAGGGAATCCGAGGAGGAGTTCATAGGGTGGGGGTGGAGCTACAGAGAGATGAAGGGCACTAGTGGAGGGTGGCAGTGAGGGAATCCGAGGAGGAGGTCATGGGTTGGGGGTGGAACTACTGAGAGATGAGGGGTAATAGTGGAGGGTGGCAGTGAGGGAATCCGAGGAGGAGGTCATGGGATGGGGTGGAGCAACGGAGAGATGAGGGGCACTAGTGGAGGGTGGCAGCGAGGGAATCCGAGGAGGAGTTCATGGGGTGGGGGTGGAGCTACTGAGAGATGAGGGGTAATAGTGGAGGGTGGCAGTGAGGTAATCTGAGAAGGAGTTCATGGGTTGGGGGTGGAGCTACGGAGAGATGAGGGGCACTAGTGGAGGGTGGCAGTGAGGGAATCCGAGGAGGAGGTCATGGGATGGGGGTGGAGCAACGGAGAGATGAGGGGCACTAGTGGAGGGTGGCAGCGAGGGAATCCGAGGAGGAGTTCATGGGGTGGGGGTGGAGCTACAGAGAGATGAAGGGCACTAGTGGAGGGTGGCAGTGAGGGAATCCGAGGAGGAGGTCATGGGTTGGGGTGGAACTACTGAGAGATGAGGGGTAATAGTGGAGGGTGGCAGTGAGGGAATCTGAGAAGGAGTTCATGGGTTGGTGGTGGAGCTACGGAGAGATGAGGAGCGCTAGTAGAGGGTGGCAGTGAGGGAATCCGAGGAGGAGGTCATGGGGAGGGGCATGGAGCATTGAGGGGCACTGGTGGAGGGTGGCAGTGAGGGAATCCAAGGAGGAATTCACTGGGTGGGGGTAGAGCTACGGAGAGATGAAGGCAGTGGTCGAAGTGGGCGGGATCGGAAGGGCATGGCGTGCCCCTACTTCTTCAATTCCAAAGATTCCTTTCCCTTACTTTTTTATTTTGAAAATGCGTCCCAGGACACAAGAAATCACCATCGCCTTTAAATAAAGCTCGGCGTTTCCTGGCGTTCGAGGACGGGCGGCAGAGAAGTAACAGGACTCTGTCTTTTCCTTCTTGCTCAGAGAAGAAAAATACAGTGTCCACTTATGCTATGCCGCTTCAGCTGCCCCCCATTCCCACCCGACTCTTTCATTCTTCCCTCTCTTTCTGTCTAGCAGTTCTTCTCTTACTGAAAACCGTGACTTCAAGATGGGGTTCTCACTCACTTTCCTCTCCTTTCTTTTATTTGCTCCCCTGTGAAATGGATCCAAAAAAGAAAATCATTTTTGCTGGAAATGTCGTATTTTAATTCCAAAGTACAGCATCTGGAATAAAAGGTTAAACATATGAAAAATAACTAAATAAAGTAAGACAGAGTGGTAGCAAACTGTCCAGATTGATTTTATTCACACCCAAACACATTAGTGCCACTTTTACAGAGTTTGACAGTGAAGCGCTATTTTTGTTTTCTTGTCTTTGTTTTCCTTGGGCTTGCAACTAGTGCACCAATCCTGGAGGTACTGCAAAGTGTGGATTGGAAAATAAAATGTGTACTGCGGCTCTGCGTCCAGGGCTGTGGTCTTTTTACCATACTGCTAACGTTTTGTAAGGATATCAGCAATGGACATTGAAATGGGTCCATTCAGGGCCCTGTAGTCATGTCCTTAACTTTTCAGGCAAAAGCTCTCACTGATTTCTGAATAGTGAGTGTAAAAGCGTTAAGGTAACCATGTTGTTCCTGCTTACATTTCACATGGTTTGCTAAATTTTACATTCCCTATGAGGGTTTGCTTTTTCCAGGATGTTGTTGCTTTTTTTTGTAGGCCACATATTGCTCTTGTCTAGTGCGTCATTTAAATTGAGCCGCATCCAGGTGTTTATAGCCGGCAGAAATTGGGTTGTAGTTGAAGGCAGTGTGAGTTTTTCTCATTGGGGCAGTATGGTGTTCAGTGGGGAGAGGATGTGGCACTATGGCCAGAGCTGCTGAATTTGGAACTGGGGAACCAGGTTCAGCCTTAATAACCAGTCCACCAGACGACTCTCCTGAGAGAGCACAGTCCCATGTTAGCCCTTAGAAGGCTTCGCAAGACCTTAGAAGCGCTGGTGTCTTAGCACCAGCAGGTGGACCCTAGCACTGGCAAGTCTGGGTTAACCTTCAAGGTTTATCCACCATAATCCATACTGAAGTTCACCTCCAGTCTTGCGGGCAGGCCTATGAAGCAGCACAGCCAAGAACAATAGTTACTCTGTCACTGAGGTCACAGGACCCTTGCGAAGGGTCAGCTCTAGGGCAGTGCAACCGGTGTGACCACACTGGGTGCTGACTTTGGGTGGGGGCATTATGTTTGCAAGTATATTAAGGTTTTAAAAGTGCTTGCTGCCTCCTTCCTGGCCTCCAGCAATTTTCGGCAACAATAAAAATGTCCTGATGACTCTGGAGTTTAATGTTCTTCCTAGAGAGAGATCGGAGTTTTGTCTAGTGGAAGTTTTGACTCATGGATAGGTAGCACAGAGGGTTAATGTGCCTGCTGCAAAGAACATGTACCATGCAGATCACAAAGTGCACATAATGTAAATAGGTAAGTAGGCTACTGCTTTTGTCAGAGAGATCCTTTTGTTACTTGCAGTTTATAAGTTAAAATCCTAACATAAAACAATGAGCTATTAACTGTCATCTAAGAGCTGCATACAAACTGCAAGGTATAAATTAGTGTTATGTTTTTCCCCCAGTCTTTGATTATCCTAATGTTGCAAAAAGTGTTCTTTTGGACAGAAATCAATTCTGATTATTAAAGTGAACCCCCAACCATGGTATTACATTTTAAATTCTGAGTTTGTTTTTCTCCATACCAATCACTATTAAACTATATGGCCTACTAGTATGGTTGTCATGTGACTCCTACACCTTTTAGTCCTTAGTCTTATGTAACATTTTCTATACAGTGATTTGCACACATATTGATTCTCTGAGTAATGTGTGGGATGTAAAGTGCTCTGACACCCTACACTGGTATGAGTGGCGCTGTAAATCAAATTAAATGCATCTGAGAGAGGGTGTGGTTATGGAGACTTGAAGGGCACTGTTAAATGGTGGTGTGAGGGAATCCATGGCAGAGGTGGTCATTGGGGGGCAATAACAAACATTAATGCACAGGGCACCACCAGTGCTAAGACCGGCCCTGCCCTTGAGGCCAGTCTGCCTCACCCATAGGTACCTCCATTGGCCTTGTTTCAGAAGTAGTAGCTGGAACTCACCAGTGATTGGCAATGCAGAATTTGCACGCACAGCAAACTAAGTTCCCAAACTTCACAGTCTCTCTGCTTCATTAACAAGCACTTTTAACATGTGCTGCCTGCTGTGGGGCCACTGGAATTAAATATGCAGCAAAGGAGGACAAAATTATGCCGCAGTGTTGACTAAATTATGCATTAAAAAAAGGCTGCAGCGTAATGCAGTATGTTTTCTGATATTTTATTATTTTGTCATGTGTACACATGCTAACAGTCTCTGGAAAGATTTTGGCCTTATTAGTACCAGTGTAACAAACAAATGCAACAGTGAGAAAGATGATCAGTCAACCTTTGCAATCAGCCATCCACTCCGCAGCAAAACAAGTCAAATCTTTTATTAACTTTTGATACATTTGAGCTATAAACAATTTATTAGTTTAAATGGTCAGATCATGCAGCAGATCTTGCATTATGAGGCAAATATGGCAGAGCCATAATTATATAGAAAACATTTGCAAACTAGGATATTTTGCCATTCATGTTTGAACTGCTGTTGTGGAAAAAGGGAGAAGTGCTGATGACAAACTCCATGGCTCTGCGACACATGGCTTGTGCTTCCACATTTTATCATATTTGGAACATTCTGCGATTAGAAGCATATCCCACTTTGTGAATGTATTTTAATGTCAATAACTCATTATAACCTTAAATAATCATGCGTATCCATTGGTTGATTAAACTGGGTAGTGAAATGCCAAACAAATACTAAAAATTGGGATGTTTGCGCATTCTGGCCACACCTCCGTCTCCGCCCACTGATTCAATCCTTGGGTTATTCCCGCCCTCTGATTCTCCGCCTACAGTTCCCCAACTTTTTTCCCCCCACTTCGACCACTGGATGAAGGGCACTAGTGGAGGGTGGCAATGAGGGAAGCCGAGGAGGAGGTAATGGGGTGGGGGTGGAGCTACGGAGAGATGAGGGGCATTAGTAGAGGGTGGCAGTGAGGGAATCCGAGGAGGAGGTCATGGGTTGGGGGTGGAACTACTGAGAGATGAGAGGTAATACTGGACGGTGGCAGTGAGGGAATCTGAGGAGGAGTTCATTGGTTGGGGGTGGAGCTACGGAGAGATGAGGGACGCTAGTAGAGGGTGGCAGTGAGGGAATCCGAGGAGGTGGTCATGGGGTGGGGGGAGCTACGGAGAGATGAGGGACACTGGTGGAGGGTGATAGTGAGGGAGTCTGAGGAGGAGGTCATGAGGGGGGCCTATAGAGAGATGAAGGGCACTGTTGGAGGGTGGTAGTAAAGACATCTAAAAAAGAGGTTATTGGTGGGGCACCAAAAAAGACTTTCACACCAGCACTAAAGCCTTCCCTGTCATGGCCTTTCTGTTTTCGTTTATTTAATTAACAGTTGTGTGATTAGCAAAACTGTGGAGCATACTTTAAAGTGTGTGCTAATTACCTTTACTGCTCTATTCAATGTTTCACGTTTGAAGGTGATTTTACTAATGTTTTTTATGGTGGCTGATATGGGGCTGACGCCCAAGGGCAGCTGTGAGATAAGGTGCACTGGAGAGGGGTGGTAGAAAAGTGGATAATCAAGCCTGTAAGGGAGTGCAGGGCAGAGTCCGGGGTCAGGTGAAGGTAGTAATGAAGAGGGATTCTCTCTGAAGGCTCGCACAGAGGGAGCCTGTAAAGGAGTGCAGGGCAGAGTCCGGGGTCAGGTGGAGGTAGTAATGAAGAGGGATTCTCCCTGAAGGCTCGCACAGAGGGAGCCTGTAAGGGAGCGCGTTGCAGAGTCTGGGGTCAGGTGGAGGTAGTAATGAAGAGGGATTCTCCCTGAAGGCTCGTACAGAGGGAGTCTGTAAGGGAGCGCGCTGCAGAGTCAGGGGTGAGGTGGAGGTAGTAATGAAGAGGGATTCTCCCTGAAGGCTCGCACAGAGGGAGCCTGTAAGGGAGTGCGCTGCAGAGTCCGGGGTCAGGTGGAGGTAGTAATGAAGAGGGATTTTCCCTGCAGGCTCGTACAGAGGGAGTCTGTAAGGGAGCGCGCTGCAGAGTCAGGGGTCAGGTGGAGGTAGTAATGAAGAGGGATTCTCCCTGAAGGCTCGCACAGAGGGAGCCTGTAAGGGAGTGCGTTGCAGAGTCCGGGGTCAGGTGGAGGTAGTAATGAAGAGGGATTCTCTCTGAAGGCTCGCACAGAGGGAGCCTGTAAGGGAGTGCGCTGCAGAGTCCGGGGTCAGGTGGAGGTAGTAATGAAGATCGATTCTCTCTGAAGGCTCGCACAGAGGGAGCCTGTAAGGGAGTGCGCTGCAGAGTCCGGGGTCCGGGGTCAGGTGGAGGTAGTAATGAAGAGGGATTCTCTCTGAAGGCTCGCACAGAGGGAGCCTGTAAGGGAGTGCGTTGCAGAGTCTGGGGTGAGGTGGAGGTAGTAATGAAGAGGGATTCTTTCTGAAGGCTCGCACAGAGGGAGCCTGAGTAGTGTCACTTGCCTGATACTCCCACCTCAGAAACCTCCTCTTCCCATCAAAGGGACATTACATGGAGAAAAAACCTCTTTTGAGAGTGATAACATTTAGAAAGAGATTTGGAAAAGAGATCTCTTTACTGGCCCTTGCAAGACTAAGGAGAGATAAAGGAGGGCCCAGAAGCAGGCCTGGCTAGACATAAGCGACAAATCGGGCCCGCAGTGGCTCACCCGAATGCATCCTTGGCCCTCCCAAATAAAGGTCCCTGGAGCCGGGCCTGGACAGCGCTAAACAGTGGTGCGATTTGCTGTTTGAAAAAACACAAGTTCTTATTACTCAGTCAGAAGAAGCATTTCCCCTCACCTGATAGGTGAACGCCCTTTGCAGCATCCAGCGTCCTCGTGCAGGACGCAGTGGCCACTGAGATGCTCCGTCGTGTGGGTGGCGCATGCGCAGTCTTATTCAGCAGTCACAGCTGGATTTATAATTATACCCCCGCTGGAGAGCTTTATATTTTTCACACTTTCCCATCTGTCATTTTAATCCGCCCCTATTATATTTTTATGTTTTTCTAGGGGGTGGACATGGTAAACGTGTGTCCTTTTTGGTGCAAAAAAACACAAAGTGCTGCTGAGGTGGATGTATGAGGTCAGGAGGAGGCTGACGACAGCATAGAAGGTCCTAAAGCGAGGTGTGTGAGGGTGCAAAGGCTGAAAGAGGTACAGAGAGATGTGCGAGTTCACAGACCCTCATACCAGTACACAGGTAGGCTGATGATATGTGTGTGAGTGAGACAGACACAAGATCAGGGTACACATAGAACGCCTAAAATGAGGTGTGTGAGGGTGCAAAGGCACAAAGAGGTACCGATAGATGTGAGTCCACTGACCGGAGGTACTGAGAGAAGTGTGAGCGCAAAGTCCCTGATTTCAGCACACAGGGAGGCTGATGGGATGTGTGTGAAGGAGACAAACCACAAGACCAGGCAGCACATAGAAGTGACTAAGATGAGGTGTATGAGGGTGCAAAGGCACAAAGAGGTACCAAGAGATGTGTGAGTTCACAGACCCTCATACCAGTACACAGGGAGGCTGATGAGATGTGTGTGAAGGAGACAGACCAGAAGACCAGGCAGCACATAGAAGGGCCTAAAACGATGTGTGTGATGGTGCAAAGGCAACAAGAGGTCCTGAGAGATGTGAGTGCATAGACCCGAGGTATGGAGAGAAGCGTGAGTGCACAAACCCTGATATCAGTACACAGGGAGGCTGAGATGATATGTGTGAAGGAGACAGACCACAAGACCAGCATGTACCTAGAAGGGCCTAAGATGGCATGTATGAGGGTGCAAAGACCCTGATATCAGGAGAGAGGGAGGTTAAGGAGAGAGGTGTTCGAGAGAGACGCAACTGCATCAGGATGTACAAAGAGGGTGGTGGAGGCGGTGTGTGTGAGGGTGCAGAGATCTGATATCTGGGCAGGGGGACAAGAGATGTGTGAGAGAGAGGCATACTCTACCTTAGGATCCAAAAAGAGGGGCCTGAGACGAAGTGTGTGAGGGTGTAAAGGCCCGGATAATAGGTGAGAGGTAGGCTGAGGAAAGACGTGTGATCCTATTGTCATGACTTATGTTTGTACGGAGACGAGATGTGTGAGTGGAAAGTCCCTGGTGCCAGTACCGAGAGGTGGGTGAGGGAAGCACACCCCAGCATGAGGCCAGGCAGAGTGGGAGCTAAAGCCAGGTGTTCTAGCGATCAGTGGAGAGGTGAGCTGAGGAGAGATGTGTGGGAGGGAGACCTCAGGATGCACACAGGAGTGGGGGGGGGGGGGTGTGTGTGTGTGTGTGTGTGTGTGTGTGTGTGTGTGTGTAAGTGTCCCTACAGAGACCCTGATATCACACTAAGGGGAGTCTGAGGAGATACCTGGTACAGAGACAGACCGTGACACCTGGGGTGCAGAGGAGAGACGTGTGCGGTGGGGAAGACCCCACCTATTTTGATTAGCTTGTTTTCTACTCGTTCAGGAAGCTGCCAATGCAGTTCGATGTAGTTCGATTAACTATTTATGATGTTAAACTGAGAAACAATGACATCCAGGTTCACCATTTCTGCACACTTCTAAGCTTTTCCCACGCAATTTCCCCTTTTTAGGTCTCGCCTACAGACGACTTTAGCTGTCTGTCGTCAAAGAGCTCTTGTCTACAAGTTGCGTGGAGTGGGCTATGGGTCAGCCCCTTGCACTGATTGGATGGCTTTCTTGTCTCTCTGAGGTCCAGGCTCCTTACTGGATGACTTGTCTCCTTCTTCTTGTCCCATCCATGAAGCCTTTCTTCTTTTCAATGAATCGAACAGGATGACTTGTGTCCTCCCACACTGACGTGAAAGGATTATTTTTTCATTTGTCTTTCGGCACTCTGAGTTTGCATTACTTTCCTCGCTCTCTTCTTGGTTCGTTTCCCCTTCTCCCCACCCTGCTTTTTTTTTTAATGTAGTCTTTTCTTTCTTTCATTTTGCAAGGGCTCAGTAGCTGCACACTGCTACTCCGCTGCCATTTTTTCTCCCTTTCCTCTTATGCTGCGAATACCATCCCCTTCACCCAGACTCTGTGTTTTTTTTAAAACTTTTTAAAATTATTTGTGCAGGGTTAGACAGCTGTACACTGCTACTGGGCCACCTGCTTGTCCCCATTCTGTGCATAATATATATTTGGATTTTATCATTTCGAGATGGTTGTCCACCATCTTGGAAGGGTAATTTAGAATTTAAAAACAATTCCAAGATGGCCACCCAAATGTAGGCATGCATGCAAATGCATGGCAACCATCTTGGAACAAGTTTTTGCATTTTTGGGAAAAAATCCCATCCTGTCTAGTTCTGTATCCACAAGCATATGGGCCATTTTGGAATTGTTTTAGATAAAACTATGTAAAAACCGACAAGCATCGGAAAGCAACAGCTCTCTACTTGCCTTTAAGAAGTGCAACCTATTGCCTTCACCAATGCTTTTTGTCTGTGAAGGTTTTAAACATATTTCCACATATTTGCATCTTTTTTTTTTTAAGTTTGATTTTTTATAGTCTTTACTTCTGTAAATAGCAGGAGGGAGGGGTAGAACCTGATTAGAGCCATGTTTTATTATTACAGTCTTGGGAGGTAGACATGTCTCTAGGTCTTTATGAATTTGTAATTCTTTTGTTCCAGTCTTGTGAGTGTCTGGCTCGTGGTGTTACAAATGCCTGTCTCCTGTTACAAGTGCTTTCTCTTAGAACAACAAGAGCTTTTCACGAGCGGTTGTGCTACACGAGTTTGGCTTCTGATTTTGCATATAATTGCTCTTGTTGTTGCAAGTGTTTGCCTCCTGGGCTTGAGAGTGCTTGACCTATTCATGGGATTGAGAGTGCTTGACTCATGGGCTGGAGAGTGCTTGCCTCCTGGACTTGTGAGTGCTTGACCAATTCATGTGCTTGAGAGTGCTTGACTCATGGGCTTGACGGTGCTTGACTTATTCATGGGCTTGAGAGTGCTTGCCTCCTGGATTGAGAGTGCTTGCCTCCTGGACTTGTGAGTACTTGACCTATTCATGGGCTTGAGAGTGCTTGACTCATGGGCTTGACAGTGCTTGACTTATTCATGGGCTTGAAAGTGCTTGCCTCCTGGATTGAGAGTGCTTGCCTCCTGGACTTGTGAGTGCTTGACCTATTCATGGGCTTGAGAGTGCATGACTCATGGGCTTGACAGTGCTTGACTTATTCATGGGCTTGAGAGTGCTTGCCTCCTGGATTGAGAGTGCTTGCCTCCTGGACTTGAGAGTGCTTGACTCATGGGCTGGAGAGTGCTTGCCTCCTGGACTTGAGAGTGCTTGACTCATGGGTTTGAGAGTGTTTGACTTCTGGGCTTGAGAGTGCTTGAGAGTGCTTGACTCCTGGATTTGAGAGTGCTTGACTCCTGGATTTGAGAGTGCTTGCCTCCTGGACTTGAGAGTGTTTGACTCCTGGGCTTGAGAGTGCTTGACTCATGGGTTTGAGAGTGTTTGACTCCTGGGCTTGAGAGTGCTTGCCTCCTGGATTGAGAGTGCTTGCCTCCTGGACTTGGGAGTGCTTGACTCATGGGTTTGAGAGATTTTGACTCCTGGGCTTGAGAGTGCTTGCCTCCTGGATTGAGAGTGCGTGCCTCCTGGATTGAGAGTGCTTGCCTCCTGGACTTGAGAGTGCTTGACTTATTCATGGGCTTGAGAGTGCTTGACTTATTCATGGGCTTGAGAGTGCTTGACTTATTCATGGGCTTGAGAGTGCTTGACTCATGGGCTTGAGAGTGCTTGACTCATGGGCTTGAGAGTGTTTGACTCATGGGCTTGAGAGTGTTTGACTCCTGGGCTTGAGAGTGCTTGACTCCTGGGCTTGAGAGTGCTTGACTTATTCGTGGGATTGAGAGTGCTTGACTCCTGGGCTTGAGAGTGCTTGACTCCAGTATTTGAGAGTGCTTGCCTCCTGGGCTTGAGAGTGCTTGACTTATTCATGGGCTTAAGAGTGCTTGACTCCTGGGCTTGAGAGTGCTTGACTCCTGGATTTGAGAGTGCTTGACTCCTGGGCTTGAGAGTGCTTGACTCCTGGATTTGAGAGTGCTTGACTCCTGGATTTGAGAGTGCTTGACTCCTGGATTTGAGAGTGCTTGACTCCTGGATTTGAGAGTGCTTGCCTCCTGGGCTTGAGAGTGCTTGACTTATTCATGGGCTTAAGAGTGCTTGACTCATGGGCTTGAGAGTGTTTGACTCCTGGGCTTGAGAGTGCTTGACTCCTGGGCTTGAGAGTGCTTGACTCCTGGATTTGAGAGTGCTCGACTCCTGGATTTGAGAGTGCTTGCCTCCTGCGCTTGAGAGTGCTTGACTTATTCATGGGCGTTTCAGAATGCTTGACTCCTGGGCTTGAGAGTGTTTGACTCCTGGGCTTGAGATCATTTGACTCCTGGGCTTGAGAGTGCTTGCCTCCTGGGCTTGAGAGTGCTTGCCTCCTGGATTGAGAGTGCTTGCCTCCTGGATTGAGAGTGCTTGACTCATGGACTTGAGAGTGCTTGACTCATGGGTTTGAGAGTGTTTGACTCCTGGGCTTGAGAGTGCTTGACTCATGGGTTTGAGAGTGTTTGACTCCTGGGCTTGAGAGTGCTTGCCTCCTGGATTGAGAGTGCTTGCCTCCTGGACTTGAGAGTGCTTGACTTATTCATAGGCTTGAGAGTGCTTGACTCAAGGGGCTTGAGAGTGTTTGACTCCTGGGCTTGAGAGTGCTTGACTCCTGGGCTTGAGAGTGCTTGACTTATTCGTGGGATTGAGAGTGCTTGCCTCCTGGGCTTGAGAGTGCTTGACTTATTCATGGGCTTAAGAGTGCTTGACTCATGGGCTTGAGAGTGCTTGACTCCTGGGCTTGAGAGTGCTTGACTCCTGGGCTTGAGAGTGCCTGACTCCTGGATTTGAGAGTGCTCGACTCCTGGATTTGAGAGTGCTTGCCTCCTGGGCTTGAGAGTGCTTGACTTATTCATGGGCGTTTCAGAATGCTTGACTCCTGGGCTTGAGAGTGTTTGACTCCTGGGCTTGAGATCGTTTGACTCCTGGGCTTGAGAGTGCTTGCCTCCTGGGCTTGAGAGTGCTTGCCTCCTGGATTGAGAGTGCTTGCCTCCTGGATTGAGAGTGCTTGCCTCCTGGATTGAGAGTGCTTGCCTCCTGGACTTGAGAGTGCTTGACTTATTCATAGGCTTGAGAGTGCTTGACTCAAGGGGCTTGAGAGTGTTTGACTCCTGGGCTTGAGAGTGCTTGACTCCTGGGCTTGAGAGTGCTTGACTTATTCGTGGGATTGAGAGTGCTTGACTCATGGGCTTGAGAGTGTTTGACTCCTGGGCTTGAGAGTGCTTGACTCCTGGATTTGAGAGTGCTTGCCTCCTGGGCTTGAGAGTGCTTGACTTATTCATGGGCTTAAGAGTGCTTGACTCATGGGCTTGAGAGTGTTTGACTCCTGGGCTTGAGAGTGCTTGAATCCTGGATTTGAGAGTGCTTGCCTCCTGGGCTTGAGAGTGCTTGCTTCCTGGGCTTGAGAGTGCTTGCCTCCTGGGCTTGAGAGTGCTTGCCTCCTGGGCTTGAGAGTGCTTGCCTCCAGGACTTGAGAGTGCTTGACTTATTCATGGGATTGAGAGTGCTTGACTCATGGGCTTGAGAGTGTTTGACTCCTGGGCTTGAGAGTGCTTGACTCCTGGGCTTGAGAGTGCTTGACTCCTGGATTTGAGAGTGCTCGACTCCTGGATTTGAGAGTGCTTGCCTCCTGCGCTTGAGAGTGCTTGACTTATTCATGGGCGTTTCAGAATGCTTGACTCCTGGGCTTGAGAGTGTTTGACTCCTGGGCTTGAGATCGTTTGACTCCTGGGCTTGAGAGTGCTTGCCTCCTGGGCTTGAGAGTGCTTGCCTCCTGGATTGAGAGTGCTTGCCTCCTGGATTGAGAGTGCTTGACTCATGGACTTGAGAGTGCTTGACTCATGGGTTTGAGAGTGTTTGACTCCTGGGCTTGAGAGTGCTTGACTCATGGGTTTGAGAGTGTTTGACTCCTGGGCTTGAGAGTGCTTGCCTCCTGGATTGAGAGTGCTTGCCTCCTGGACTTGAGAGTGCTTGACTTATTCATAGGCTTGAGAGTGCTTGACTCAAGGGGCTTGAGAGTGTTTGACTCCTGGGCTTGAGAGTGCTTGACTCCTGGGCTTGAGAGTGCTTGACTTATTCGTGGGATTGAGAGTGCTTGCCTCCTGGGCTTGAGAGTGCTTGACTTATTCATGGGCTTAAGAGTGCTTGACTCATGGGCTTGAGAGTGCTTGACTCCTGGGCTTGAGAGTGCTTGACTCCTGGGCTTGAGAGTGCCTGACTCCTGGATTTGAGAGTGCTCGACTCCTGGATTTGAGAGTGCTTGCCTCCTGGGCTTGAGAGTGCTTGACTTATTCATGGGCGTTTCAGAATGCTTGACTCCTGGGCTTGAGAGTGTTTGACTCCTGGGCTTGAGATCGTTTGACTCCTGGGCTTGAGAGTGCTTGCCTCCTGGGCTTGAGAGTGCTTGCCTCCTGGATTGAGAGTGCTTGCCTCCTGGATTGAGAGTGCTTGCCTCCTGGATTGAGAGTGCTTGCCTCCTGGACTTGAGAGTGCTTGACTTATTCATAGGCTTGAGAGTGCTTGACTCAAGGGGCTTGAGAGTGTTTGACTCCTGGGCTTGAGAGTGCTTGACTCCTGGGCTTGAGAGTGCTTGACTTATTCGTGGGATTGAGAGTGCTTGACTCATGGGCTTGAGAGTGTTTGACTCCTGGGCTTGAGAGTGCTTGACTCCTGGATTTGAGAGTGCTTGCCTCCTGGGCTTGAGAGTGCTTGACTTATTCATGGGCTTAAGAGTGCTTGACTCATGGGCTTGAGAGTGTTTGACTCCTGGGCTTGAGAGTGCTTGAATCCTGGATTTGAGAGTGCTTGCCTCCTGGGCTTGAGAGTGCTTGCTTCCTGGGCTTGAGAGTGCTTGCCTCCTGGGCTTGAGAGTGCTTGCCTCCTGGGCTTGAGAGTGCTTGCCTCCAGGACTTGAGAGTGCTTGACTTATTCATGGGATTGAGAGTGCTTGACTCATGGGCTTGAGAGTGTTTGACTCCTGGGCTTGAGAGTGCTTGCCTCCTGGATTGAGAGTGCTTGCCTCCTGGACTTGAGAGTGCTTGACTTATTCATGGGCTTGAGAGTGCTTGACTCATGGATTGAGAGTGCTCGACCCATGGTCTTGAGAGTGCTCGACCCATGGTCTTGAGAGTGCTTGACTCATGGGCTTGAGAGTGCTTGCCTCCTGGGCTTGAGAGTGCTTGCCTCCTGGGCTTGAGAGTGCTTGCCTCCTGGACTTGAGAGTGCTTGACTCATGGGCTGGAGAGTGCTTGCCTCCTGGACTTGAGAGTGCTTGACTCATGGGTTTGAGAGTGTTTGACTCCTGGGCTTGAGAGTGCTTGCCTCCTGGGCTTGAGAGTGCTTGACTTATTCATGGGCGTTTCAGAATGCTTGACTCCTGGGCTTGAGATCGTTTGACTCCTGGGCTTGAGATCGTTTGACTCCTGGATTTGAGAGTGCTTGCCTCCTGGACTTGAGAGTGCTTGACTTATTCATGGGCTTGAGAGTGCTTGACTTATTCATGGGCTTGAGAGTGCTTGACTTATTCATGGGCTTGAGAGTGCTTGACTCCTGGGCTTGAGAGTGTTTGACTCCCGGGCTTGAGAGTGCTTGACTTATTCATGGGCTTGAGAGTGTTCGACTCCTGGGCTTGAGAGTGCATGACTTATTGATTTGAGAGTGCTCGACCCATGGTCTTGAGAGTGCTCGACCCATGGTCTTGAGAGTGCTCGACCCATGGTCTTGAGAGTGCTCGACCCATGGTCTTGAGAGTGCTCGACCCATGGTCTTGAGAGTGCTCGACCCATGGTCTTGAGAGTGCTCGACCCATGGTCTTGAGAGTGCTTGACTCATGGGCTTGAGAGTGCTTGCCTCCTGGGCTTGAGAGTGCTTGCCTCCTGGGCTTGAGAGTGCTTGCCTCCTGGGCTTGAGAGTGCTTGCCTCCTGGGCTTAAGTGTGCTTGACTCATGGGCTTGAGAGTGCTTGCCTCCTGGGCTTGAGAGTGCTTGACTTATTCATGGGCTTGAGAGTGTTTGACTCCTGGGCTTGAGAGTGTTTGACTCCTGGGCTTGAGAGAGCTTGACTTCTTGATTTGAGAGTGCTCGACCCATGGTCTTGAGAGTGCTTGCCTCCTGGGCTTGAGAGTGCTTGCCTCCTGGGCCTGAGAGAGCTTGACTTCTTTATTTGAGAGTGCTCGACCCATGGTCTTGAGAGTGCTTGCCTCCTGGGCTTGAGAGTGCTTGCTTCCTGGGCTTGAGAGTGCTTGCCTCCTGGGCTTGAGAGTGCTTGCCTCCTGGGCTTGAGAGTGCTTGCCTCCTGGGCTTGAGAGTGCTTGCCTCCTGGGCTTAAGAGTGCTTGACTCATCGGCTTGAGAGTGCTCGCTTCCTGGGCTTGAGAGTGCTTGCTTCCTGGGTTTGAGAGTGCTTGCTTCCTGGGCTTGAGAGTGATGCTTCCTGGGCTTGAGAGTGCTTGCCTCCTGGGATAGAGAGTGCTTGCCTCCTGGGCTTGAGAGTACTTGACTCATGGGCTTGAGTGCGCTAGCCTCCTGGACTTGAGAGTGCTTGCGTCCTGGACTTGCGAGTGCTTGACTCCTGGATTTGAGAGTGCTCGACTCCTGGGCTTGAGAGTGCTTGACTCATGGGCTTGAGAGTGCTTGACTCATGGGCTTGAGAGTCCTTGACTCATGGGCTTGAGAGTCCTTGACTCCTGGATTTGAGAGTGCTTGACTCATGGGCTTGAGAGTGCTTGCGTTCTGGACTTGAGCGTGCTTGCCTCCTGGACTTGCAAGTGCTTGCCTCCTGGATTTGAGAGTGCTTGACTCATGGGCTTGAGAATGCTTGAGTGATGGGCTTGAGAGTGTTTGAGTGATGGGCTTGAGACTGCTTGACTCCTGGATTTGAGAGTGCTTGTCTCGTGGAGTTGAGAGTATTTGCCTCCTGGGCTTCAGAGTGCTTTCCTCCTAGTGTTACACATAGAACAAGTGCTTATATGTAGGGGATTGTCTCTTGCCATTGTGAGGGCATTCCTCCTGGGCTTGAAAATGCTTGACTCCTGGATTTGAGAGTGCTTGCCTTCTGGACCTGAGAGTGCTTGCCTGCTGGACTTCAGTGCTTGCCTCTTGGGCTTGAGAGTGCTCGACTCCTGGATTTGAGAGTGCTCTTCTCATGGGCTTGAGAGTGCTCTTCTCATGGGCTTGAGAGTGCTTGACTCATGGGCTTGAGAGTGCTTGACTCATGGGCTTGAGAGTGCTTCACTCATTTGCTTGAGAGTGCTTGCCTCCTGGGCTTGAGAGTGCTTGCCTCCTGGGCTTGAGAGTGCTTGCCTCCTGGGCTTAAGAGTGCTTGACTCATCGGCTTGAGAGTGCTCGCTTCCTGGGCTTGAGAGTGCTCGCTTCCTGGGCTTGAGAGTGCTTGCTTCCTGGGCTTGAGAGTGCTTGCCTCCTGGGCTTGAGAGTGCTTGCCTCCTGGGATAGAGAGTGCTTGCCTCCTGGGATAGAGAGTGCTTGCCTCCTGGGCTTGAGAGTGCTTGACTCATGGGTTTGAGTGCGCTAGCCTCCTGGACTTGAGAGTGCTTGCGTCCTGGACTTGCGAGTGCTTGACTCCTGGATTTGAGAGTGCTCGACTCATGGGCTTGAGAGTGCTTGACTCATGGGCTTGAGAGTGCTTCACTCATTTGCTTGAGAGTGCTTGACTCATGGGCTTGAGAGTCCTTGACTCATGGGCTTGAGAGTCCTTGACTCCTGGATTTGAGAGTGCTTGACTCATGGGCTTGAGAGTGCTTGCGTTCTGGACTTGAGCGTGCTTGCCTCCTGGACTTGAGAGTGCTCGACTCATGGGCTTGAGAGTGCTTGCCTCCTGAACTTGCGAGTGCTTGCCTCCTGAACTTGCAAGTGCTTGCCTCCTGGATTTGAGAGTGCTTGACTCATGGGCTTGAGAATGCTTGAGTGATGGGCTTGAGAGTGTTTGAGTGATGGGCTTGAGACTGCTTGACTCCTGGATTTGAGAGTGCTTGTCTCGTGGAGTTGAGAGTATTTGCCTCCTGGGCTTCAGAGTGCTTTCCTCCTAGTGTTACACATATAACAAGTGCTTATATGTAGGGGATTGTCTCTTGCCATTGTGAGGGCATTCCTCCTGGGCTTGAAAATGCTTGACTCCTGGATTTGAGAGTGCTTGCCTCCTGGACTTGAGAGTGCTTGCCTTCTGGACCTGAGAGTGCTTGCCTGCTGGACTTCAGTGCTTGCCTCTTGGGCTTGAGAGTGCTCGACTCCTGGATTTGAGAGTGCTCTTCTCATGGGCTTGAGAGTGCTTGACTCATGGGCTTGAGAGTGCTTGACTCATGGGCTTGAGAGTGCTTCACTCATTTGCTTGAGAGTGCTTGCCTCCTGGGCTTGAGTGTGCTTGCCTCCTGGGCTTAAGAGTGCTTGACTCATCGGCTTGAGAGTGCTCGCTTCCTGGGCTTGAGAGTGCTTGCTTCCTGGGCTTGAGAGTGCTTGCTTCCTGGGCTTGAGAGTGCTTGCCTCCTGGGATAGAGAGTGCTTGCCTCCTGGGCTTGAGAGTGCTCGACTCATGGGCTTGAGAGTGCTTGCCTCCTGAACTTGCGAGTGCTTGCCTCCTGAACTTGCAAGTGCTTGCCTCCTGGATTTGAGAGTGCTTGACTCATGGGCTTGAGAATGCTTGAGTGATGGGCTTGAGAGTGTTTGAGTGATGGGCTTGAGACTGCTTGACTCCTGGATTTGAGAGTGCTTGTCTCGTGGAGTTGAGAGTATTTGCCTCCTGGGCTTCAGAGTGCTTTCCTCCTAGTGTTACACATATAACAAGTGCTTATATGTAGGGGATTGTCTCTTGCCATTGTGAGGGCATTCCTCCTGGGCTTGAAAATGCTTGACTCCTGGATTTGAGAGTGCTTGCCTCCTGGACTTGAGAGTGCTTGCCTTCTGGACCTGAGAGTGCTTGCCTGCTGGACTTCAGTGCTTGCCTCTTGGGATTGAGAGTGCTTGCCTCCTGGACTTGAGAGTGCTTGCCTCCTGGACTTGAGAGTGCTTGACTCATGGGTTTGAGAGTGTTTGACTCCTGGGCTTGAGAGTGCTTGCCTCCTGGATTGAGAGTGCGTGCCTCCTGGACTTGAGAGTGCTTGACTCATGGGTTTGAGAGTGTTTGACTCCTGGGCTTGAGAGTGCTTGCCTCCTGGATTTGAGAGTGCTTGCCTCCTGGACTTGAGAGTGCTTGACTTATTCATGGGCTTGAGAGTGCTTGACTCATGGGCTTGAGAGTGTTTGACTCCTGGGCTTGAGAGTGCTTGACTCCTGGATTTGAGAGTGCTTGCATCCTGGAATTGAGAGTGCTTGACTTATTCATGGGCTTGAGAGTGCTTGACTCCTGGGCTTGAGAGTGCTTGACTCCTGGATTTGAGAGTGCTTGCCTCCTGGACTTGAGAGTGCTTGACTTATTCATGGGATTGAGAGTGCTTGACTCATGGGCTTGAGAGTGTTTGACTCCTGGGCTTGAGAGTGCTTGCCTCCTGGATTGAGAGTGCTTGCCTCCTGGACTTGAGAGTGCTTGACTTATTCATGGGCTTGAGAGTGCTTGACTCATGGGCTTGAGAGTGTTTGACTCCTGGGCTTGAGAGTGCTTGCCTCCTGGGCTTGAGAGTGCTTGACTTATTCATGGGCGTTTCAGAATGCTTGACTCCTGGGCTTGAGAGTGTTTGACTCCTGGGCTTGAGATCGTTTGACTCATGGATTTGAGAGTGCTTGCCTCCTGGGCTTGAGAGTGCTTGACTTATTCATGGGCTTGAGAGTGCTTGACTTATTCATGGGCTTGAGAGTGCTTGACTTATTCATGGGCTTGAGAGTGCTTGACTTATTCATGGGCTTGAGAGTGCTTGACTCCTGGGCTTGAGAGTGTTTGACTCCCGGGCTTGAGAGTGCTTGACTTATTCATGGGCTTGAGAGTGTTCGATTCCTGGGCTTGAGAGTGCGTGACTTATTGATTTGAGAGTGCTCGACCCATGGTCTTGAGAGTGCTCGACCCATGGTCTTGAGAGTGCTCGACCCATGGTCTTGAGAGTGCTCGACCCATGGTCTTGAGAGTGCTCGACCCATGGTCTTGAGAGTGCTCGACTCATGGGCTTGAGAGTGCTTGACTCATGGGCTTGAGAGTACTTGCCTCCTGGGCTTGAGAGTGCTTGCCTCCTGGGCTTAAGTGTGCTTGACTCATGGGCTTGAGAGTGCTTGCCTCCTGGGCTTGAGAGTGCTTGACTTATTCATGGGCTTGAGAGTGTTTGACTCCTGGGCTTGAGAGTGTTTGACTCCTGGGCTTGAGAGAGCTTGACTTCTTGATTTGAGAGTGCTCGACCCATGGTCTTGAGAGTGCTTGCCTCCTGGGCTTGAGAGTTCTTGCCTCCTGGGCCTGAGAGAGCTTGACTTCTTTATTTGAGAGTGCTCGACCCATGGTCTTGAGAGTGCTTGCCTCCTGGGCTTGAGAGTGCTTGCCTCCTGGGCTTGAGAGTGCTTGCTTCCTGGGCTTGAGAGTGCTTGCTTCCTGGGCTTGAGAGTGCTTGCCTCCTGGGCTTGAGAGTGCTTGCCTCCTGGGCTTGAGAGTGCTTGCCTCCTGGGCTTGAGAGTGCTTGCCTCCTGGGCTTGAGAGTGCTTGCCTCCTGGGCTTGAGAGTGCTTGCCTCCTGGGCTTAAGAGTGCTTGACTCATCGGCTTGAGAGTGCTTGCTTCCTGGGCTTGAGAGTGCTTGCTTCCTGGGCTTGAGAGTGCTTGCTTCCTGGGCTTGAGAGTGCTTGCTTCCTGGGCTTGAGAGTGCTTGCCTCCTGGGATAGAGAGTGCTTGCCTCCTGGGCTTGAGAGTGCTTGACTCATGGGCTTGAGTGCGCTAGCCTCCTGGACTTGAGAGTGCCTGCGTCCTGGACTTGCGAGTGCTTGACTCCTGGATTTGAGAGTGCTCGACTCATGGGCTTGAGAGTGCTTCACTCATTTGCTTGAGAGTGCTTGCCTCCTGGGCTTGAGAGTGCTTGCCTCCTGGGCTTAAGAGTGCTTGACTCATCGGCTTGAGAGTGCTTGCTTCCTGGGCTTGAGAGTGCTTGCTTCCTGGGCTTGAGAGTGCTTGCCTCCTGGGATAGAGAGTGCTTGCCTCCTGGGCTTGAGAGTGCTTGACTCATGGGCTTGAGTGCGCTAGCCTCCTGGACTTGAGAGTGCTTGCGTCCTGGACTTGCGAGTGCTTGACTCCTGGATTTGAGAGTGCTCGACTCATGGGCTTGAGAGTGCTTCACTCATTTGCTTGAGAGTGCTTGACTCATGGGCTTGAGAGTCCTTGACTCATGGGCTTGAGAGTCCTTGACTCCTGGATTTGAGAGTGCTTGACTCATGGGCTTGAGAGTGCTTGCGTTCTGGACTTGAGCGTGCTTGCCTCCTGGACTTGCGAGTGCTTGCCTCCTGGATTTGAGAGTGCTCGACTCATGGGCTTGAGAGTGCTTGACTCATGGGCTTGAGAGTGCTTCACTCATTTGCTTGAGAGTGCTTGACTCATGGGCTTGTGTAACGCCCTGAACGTCTCAGGATCGTTTAACAGACACGACAATGAGGACGCAACCACTTGTGAAGGGTTAGTTCTTTTAATGAAGGCAAATAAAATACAAAGAACAAACAAAAGTTATAGTCACTGGAATCCTCCAGGCTAAGTACGTTACCAGCCCACAGCACGGATGGTCCTAACCGTCCTCTGCATATACGCCGATCCCGGCGTATGCCAACAGAGGGCAGAAATGAAATGGCCGACAATGCCAATCGGTAGGCTGTGAGGGGCACGAAGAGTGTTGGGGAGAATCGAGGAGTCAGGGAAACACCCAGCCGGGGTCTCTACCTGAAGGGAGCAGCCGCTCAACCTCTTCCTCAGACTGCACCGGGACGCGGAGTCACCTCCTGGTGATGCGTCACCGATACCCCAATCACAAGCAAGAAGACTGAACCGAGAGCAGCCGCTCGATCGATCCTGTGGACTTCCGAGTCTGTAACGCGGCAAGCACCTCCTGGTGTGCGTTACAGCTGGCAGTCCCTGTGTCTCTGGTCGGGCTGGGAGTTACGACTCCAACCAGCAAAAGCGCCACTGCGCTTGGACTCAGCCGAGTCAAAAAGCGAAGCTCAATGGTTGACCGGTAGAGCTTCCGGGTCCTTCACAGGTGACGATGGGGCAAGACACGGCCCAGGGAGTAACGACTCGACCTACCTCCGTTCTTGCCTTACTGGAGCACCACTCCGGAACACTGCTCTTCACGAAGCAGGTACGTCGGTGTAAACACAATATCCGACAGCCTTGTACCTCCCGGTTCCTCCCTTTATAGGGCGTGTTTTCCTTGAGTTATGTAACAGCTCTCCTGTTTACATAAGGGCGTGTTTCCCTTGAGTTATGTAACAGCTCTCCTGTTTACATAAGGGCGTGTTTCCCTTGAGTTATGTAACAGCTCTCCTGTTTACATAAGGGCGTGTTTCCCTTGAGTTATGTAACAGCTCTCCTGTTTACATAAGGGCGTGTTTCCCTTGTATGACAGGAATTCTTGACAGTACATCCTCCCTCTCAGCGGCTCCCCACGGGTCCAGCGCTGGCAGGAAAACGCCGATGGAACAAGGAGACCAAGCGCGGAGCATGAACCCCTTCAGCCGGTTCCCATGAATGCTCCTCCGGGCCATAGCCTTTCCACGCAACCAGGTACCACAGCTTCCCCCTGCGCCATTTGGACGCCCGTATGCCCGACACTTCATACTCCACCTCCGACTCCACGCATACCGGCCTAGGTGTCCCAGACGGCTTGGAGGGTGCTGGTTTGAGCAATGATACATGAAAGACAGGGTGTATCCGCAATGACTGGGGCAAGCACACCTTCACGTTCACGGGACCCATACACTTCGTAATTCGATAGGGGCCCATGTACTTGGGATGGAACACACTGTTCTTTCGAAACCTCATGTTTCTTGTGGATAGCCAGACGTAGTCTCCAGTGCGGTACAGTGGCCCGGGCCTTCTCTTCCTGTCTGCCGCAGCCTTGTATCTTCTCTTGGCCTCTATTAGGACAGCCCTTGAGCGCATCAACGTGTCTTTTATGTGTGCCACCCTGTCCGCTGTGGCGGGAATCCTGTCCTCTCTGAACGGATGTAGAAATGGCAAGAACCTGGGATGTTGGCCATAGTTGCTATAGAACGGAGATGCCTGTGTGGAGCTGTGAGTGGCGTTGTTATAGGCTATCTCTGCAACCCATAGCAAGTCGACCCATTCTTCCCTGCCCTGGTCCACAAAACATCGCAGATACTGTTTGAGCGTTTGGTTCAGGCGCTCGGTTTGGCCGTCCGTTTGAGGGTGGTAGCTGGTGGACAGGGCGGTCTTAACATGCAGCGCAGTGCACCAAGTCTTCCAGAATTGCGCAGTAAACTGCGACCCCCGGTCCGACACGATCACCCCAGGTAATCCATGCAGTCGTACCACATTCTTTAGGAGTAGTGACGCCAATTCCCCGGCCGTAGGGACTCTCTTGCAGGGGATGAAGTGCCCCATTTTCGTCAAGTAATCCACCACCACCAGTATTGCCGTCATCCCCTGGTCTACCGGTAGGCCCACCACGAAGTCCAGTGATATGCTATCCCATGGTCTATCCGGGGTCGGAAGTGGATGTAAGAGCCCTTGGGTTCGGCCATGGTCGGCCTTCATGGTAGCACACGTAGGACACTCCTGTCCCCACCTCCTGACATCCACTCTCATGGTTGGCCACCAGAAATGCCGTCCCATGCTAGCCACTGTTTTTTCAAAGCCCAAATGACCTGCGCATGGAGAGTCATGGCACCAGATGAATGCTTGTTTCCTTAGCCTAGGCGTGGGTATCAATAGGCACCTGCCCTTCAGGGGTATCCCGTCCTTCAGCTGCCATTCTCTGTGACTGAGGAGCCACCTCCGCCATGCGAATGACCTGATCCCTCTCTTTATTCCCCTCAGGAAAGTATCCGGTTGGATAACCCCCAATACCATCCTCGGGGAAATGATGGAACGCTCGGTTGCAGGCAATGGTTCCTTAACTGCAGATTGACGGGACAGGGCGTCCGCCTTCCGGTTTTCCGTCCCCGGCCGATATGTGATGCGGAAGTTGAACCCCGCAAAGAAGATCATCCACCGCAGCTGCCTGGGAGAAAGGTGTCTAGTGGCCGTCATGAACTGTAGGTTCCGATGGTCCGTGTACACCGATACCACATGTCTTGCCCCCATCAACCAATGCCTCCATTCGGTGAAGGCGTCCTTGATTGCGAGAAGCTCCTTCTCCGCAATATGGTAGTTGCGTTCGGCGTCGTTGAGTTTGCGGGACATGTACGCAACGGGATGAAGCACCCCTGTGTCGTGGTTGCGTTGGGACAAGATAGCCCCCAGCGCCACATCCGACGCGTCCGCTTCCACCACGTAGGGGAGATCCGGATCGGGGTGAGCCAACACCGGCGCCTTACCAAAGGCGCTTTTCAGGGCCTCAAAGGCTTTGTTCGCTTCAGGGGACCAGACAAACTCCTTGGACTTCCTCAGTAGCTGTGTGATTGGGGCCACCACTCCTGAAAATCCATCTATAAACCGCCTGTAAAAGTTGGCGAAGCCAATGAAACTTTGGACGTCCTTCACGCTTTGGGGCACCGGCCATTCTTTCACCGCCTTGATCTTTCGTTCTGCCATCTCCTGTCCCTCTGGACTCAGCATCACTCCGAGGAATTCCACGGATGTGACGTGGAAGTCACACTTGCTGAGTTTACAAAACAGCATGTTTTCCCTCAGCTTTTGGAGCACAGCTTTGACGTGGTGTACGTGCTCCTCCACACTGGACGAATAGATGAGGATGTCGTCGATATATACGACCACGTAGATATCCAACTCCTCTCTGAATACCTCATTCAAAAAGTACTGAAAGGCTGCCGGGGCGTTGCACAGACCGAACGGCATGACGAGGTACTCAAAAAGGCCGAACCTGGTCTTAAAGGCGGTCTTCCACTCGTCTCCGTCCCTCATGCGCACCAGATGGTATGCCCCTTTCAAATCCAACTTTGTGTAGATACGAGCTTTCTTGACCTGTTCCAGAAGTACACTGATGAGAGGCAAGGGGTACCGATTTTTTATGGTTATCGCATTCAATGCCCTAAAGTCCACACAGGCTCTCAGCTCCCCATTAGCCTTCGGGATGAAGAAGAGTGGCGAGGCGGCCGGAGACTTGGACGGGCGGATGAATCCTAGCTTGAGGAGTTTATCCAGGTACTCCCGGAGATGCACGTTTTCAGGCTCCGTCAGGGCATACAGCCTGCCGCTGGGAACGCTGGCCCCTGGCACCAGGTCGATCTGGCAGTCAAACTGTCTATGTGGTGGTAGCACTTCCGCCTTCACCTCATCAAATACATCCTCAAAACTGTGATAAGCCTGGGGGAGAGCCACATCTTTTTCTGCCGCTGTAGCCACCGTCTGACTCCCGCTCTCATCTGCGTCAAGGGATTCCGTTCTTATTCCACAATGCAGGATGCAATACGGTGACGTCATTTCGATGCGATGTGTTGGCCAATCCACAAAGGGGTTGTGTTTCTGTAGCCACGGCAATCCCAATATGACGCCATATTGGGGCGCTCGGATGATGTTAAAATCGATTTGTTCCAAATGGTTCCTCCCATATCTCATCGGAAGGACCCCCGTGTGCTGTCCGATGGGCCCAGTCACCAATCGCCTTCCGTCTACCGCATAGACGTCTTCGGGTACTGCTTTGGGAAGAAGCACTAGCCCTAGCCTGCATGCCTCGTTGTGGTCCATAAACATGCCAGTGGCCCCTGAATCCACCATGGCCACAACGGGTATCCACTGGTCATGCACTCCCACGTGCACCGTGATAAACAGGTGTCGTTGTCCCTTAGTGACCGAGTTGGAAAGTGAAGGGATGGATGAGTGACTCCGAGATGCCCCTTCTCTGGTCTTGGAGTCCTCTAGTTTTCCGCCGGTATGTCCACCACGGCTGTTACCGACCGGTTGGCCCGATAACGTGACGTCTTCGGTTTGGCAGGGCATTCACGTACGTAGTGGCCTTTTTTGCCACAATATAGGCACAATCCTTGTTTACGGCGTGACTCTTTCTCCGGGGCTGTGAGGCTCGCTCGTATTGCGCTGATGTCCATGGGTTCTCCCTTGGATGCGGTGGAAGTTTCAGGACTTCCCACCGTCACATAGGATGGAAGGGATTTTCCTTTTCTCCCATGATCCCCCTTTCTTTCACTTAGCCTATGTTCCAGCCGTAATACCAGGTTGATAAGGCCCTCACATGTCTCGGGTTGAGGGTCAATATGAGCCACGGCGTCCTTGAGCTCATCGCACAGCCCTTGATGGAAGAGCGCCGTCTGTTTAGCAACAGGCCACTTGGTTTCCGCAACCAGCCTTCGGAACGCGTTGAGATACTGCACCAGGTCGTTGGATCCCTGTCTCAACTCAAGCATTTCACGGTCCGCCGTGTACGAGTCAGCCCTTCTGTCGAATACCTTCAGGAATTCCTCGCGAAAAGCACCCTAATCACATAAGAGGGGGTCGTCCCTGCTCACCAGAGGTACGGCCCATTGTGCCGCGTTTCCAGCCAAATAGGATATAAGGAAAGCCACACGAGCCTGACTCGTGGGGAACGCCTTTGGTTTGCACGATAAATGTAGCGCCACTTGTGTGAGGAATACCTGCACTGTGTTAGGATCCCCACTGTACCTCTCTGGTGTTGCCAAGGGGATGGCTACCGGCATTTCCACTACAACCGCAGGGGTCTGGTTCGTGAGGGAGGTGCTGGGCGTGAGCGGGTCCAATTGGATAGCATCCAGTCTGGCTTTTACATCGGCTGTTTCTTGCCTAGAGGCAGCCACTTCAACTTGCATGGCCGCTAAAGCAGCCAGCACATCATCAAGTGTTGCCATGTCTGTTATCGACCGGGAGACAGTTAGTGTTATTAAGGTCGGATATTTTGTAACGCCCTGAACGTCTCAGGATCGTTTAACAGACACGACAATGAGGACGCAACCACTTGTGAAGGGTTAGTTCTTTTAATGAAGGCAAATAAAATACAAAGAACAAACAAAAGTTATAGTCACTGGAATCCTCCAGGCTAAGTACGTTACCAGCCCACAGCACGGATGGTCCTAACCGTCCTCTGCATATACGCCGATCCCGGCGTATGCCAACAGAGGGCAGAAATGAAATGGCCGACAATGCCAATCGGTAGGCTGTGAGGGGCACGAAGAGTGTTGGGGAGAATCGAGGAGTCAGGGAAACACCCAGCCGGGGTCTCTACCTGAAGGGAGCAGCCGCTCAACCTCTTCCTCAGACTGCACCGGGACGCGGAGTCACCTCCTGGTGATGCGTCACCGATACCCCAATCACAAGCAAGAAGACTGAACCGAGAGCAGCCGCTCGATCGATCCTGTGGACTTCCGAGTCTGTAACGCGGCAAACACCTCCTGGTGTGCGTTACAGCTGGCAATCCCTGTGTCTCTGGTCGGGCTGGGAGTTACGACTCCAACCAGCAAAAGCGCCACTGCGCTTGGACTCAGCCGAGTCAAAAAGCGAAGCTCAATGGTTGACCGGTAGAGCTTCCGGGTCCTTCACAGGTGACGATGGGGCAAGACACGGCCCAGGGAGTAACGACTCGACCTACCTCCGTTCTTGCCTTACTGGAGCACCACTCCGGAACACTGCTCTTCACGAAGCAGGTACGTCGGTGTAAACACAATATCCGACAGCCTTGTACCTCCCGGTTCCTCCCTTTATAGGGCGTGTTTTCCTTGAGTTATGTAACAGCTCTCCTGTTTACATAAGGGCGTGTTTCCCTTGAGTTATGTAACAGCTCTCCTGTTTACATAAGGGCGTGTTTCCCTTGAGTTATGTAACAGCTCTCCTGTTTACATAAGGGCGTGTTTCCCTTGAGTTATGTAACAGCTCTCCTGTTTACATAAGGGCGTGTTTCCCTTGTATGACAGGAATTCTTGACAGCTTGAGAGTCCTTGACACATGGGCTTGAGAGTCCTTGACTCCTGGATTTGAGAGTGCTTGACTCATGGGCTTGAGAGTGCTTGCGTTCTGGACTTGAGCGTGCTTGCCTCCTGGACTTGAGAGTGCTCGACTCATGGGCTTGAGAGTGCTTGCCTCCTGAACTTGCGAGTGCTTGCCTCCTGAACTTGCAAGTGCTTGCCTCCTGGATTTGAGAGTGCTTGACTCATGGGCTTGAGAATGCTTGAGTGATGGGCTTGAGAGTGTTTGAGTGATGGGCTTGAGTCTGCTTGACTCCTGGATTTGAGAGTGCTTGTCTCGTGGAGTTGAGAGTATTTGCCTCCTGGGCTTCAGAGTGCTTTCCTCCTAGTGTTACACATATAACAAGTGCTTATATGTAGGGGATTGTCTCTTGCCATTGTGAGGGCATTCCTCCTGGGCTTGAAAATGCTTGACTCCTGGATTTGAGAGTGCTTGCCTCCTGAACTTGAGAGTGCTTGCCTTGTGGACCTGAGAGTGCTTGCCTGCTGGACTTCAGTGCTTGCCTCTTGGGCTTGAGAGTGCTCGACTCCTGGATTTGAGAGTGCTCTTCTCATGGGCTTGAGAGTGCTCTTCTCATGGGCTTGAGAGTGCTTGACTCATGGGCTTGAGAGTGCTTGACTCATGGGCTTGAGAGTGCTTCACTCATTTGCTTGAGAGTGCTTGCCTCCTGGGCTTGAGTGTGCTTGCCTCCTGGGCTTAAGAGTGCTTGACTCATCGGCTTGAGAGTGCTCGCTTCCTGGGCTTGAGAGTGCTTGCTTCCTGGGCTTGAGAGTGCTTGCTTCCTGGGTTTGAGAGTGCTTGCCTCCTGGGATAGAGAGTGCTTGCCTCCTGGGCTTGAGAGTGCTCGACTCATGGGCTTGAGAGTGCTTGCCTCCTGAACTTGCGAGTGCTTGCCTCCTGAACTTGCAAGTGTTTGCCTCCTGGATTTGAGAGTGCTTGACTCATGGGCTTGAGAATGCTTGAGTGATGGGCTTGAGAGTGTTTGAGTGATGGGCTTGAGACTGCTTGACTCCTGGATTTGAGAGTGCTTGTCTCGTGGAGTTGAGAGTATTTGCCTCCTGGGCTTCAGAGTGCTTTCCTCCTAGTGTTACACATATAACAAGTGCTTATATGTAGGGGATTGTCTCTTGCCATTGTGAGGGCATTCCTCCTGGGCTTGAAAATGCTTGACTCCTGGATTTGAGAGTGCTTGCCTCCTGGACTTGAGAGTGCTTGCCTTCTGGACCTGAGAGTGCTTGTCTGCTGGACTTCAGTGCTTGCCTCTTGGGCTTGAGAGTGCTCGACTCCTGGATTTGAGAGTGCTCTTCTCATGGGCTTGAGAGTGCTTGACTCATGGGTTTGAGAGTGCTTGCCTCCTGAGCTTGAGAGTGCTTGACTCATGGGCTTCAGAGTGCTTGCCTCCTGGGCTTGTGAGTTCATGCCTCCTGGGCTTGAGAGTGCTTGCTTCCTAGTGTTACAAGTGCTTATCTGCAGGGGTTTGTGAGGGCATACCTAATGGGCTTCAGAGTTCTTGCCTCCAGGGCTTGAGAGTGCTAGAATCCTGGACTTGACAGTTCTTGCCTCCTGGGCTTGAGAGTTCTTGCATCCTGGGCTTGAGAGTTCTTGCATCCTGGGCTTGAGAGTTCTTGCATCCTGGGCTTGAGAGTTCTTGCCTCCTGGGCTTGAGAGTGCTTGCCTCCTGGGCCTGAGAGTGCTTGCCTCCTGGGCCTGAGAGTGCTTGCCTCTTAGTGATACATGTGTTATAAATGCTCATCTACAGGGGGTTGTTTCTTACTCCGGTGAGTGCATGCGTCCTGGTGTTTTACGTCCTAGAATTCGTCGGATTCCTAAGCGAACGCTAGCCAAAGGCCCCAAAATGTTTGTACAAATGGTCAAATTTCTTAGGTTTGACTAAAGCGCGTAAAGCAGGGTTTTGTACTGCTCGCAGCTTATGCATGTGTAGATGCTCTGCTGAGCAAAATACTAGCATGGAAATGATCACAGCTTGGACCAACAGAATGAGGCCTAACTCAATTAAAAGAGGCGCAGTCTTAAAAGGTTAGATATATACGACAGCGATCCGAGTCTCGATACAAGACCTACGTAAAGCTCCCCAATATCCTTTGTTGTTGTCAGTGAATTTCTGCTTTTTTAAACATAAGTTAAAATCTTGGTACCTTACCCATGTATAACTCCCTCTTTAACCATTGTTTTTATCAGTGATCTTTAGAAAGATATTGAACCGTATCCCTGAGCACACACTTTATGTGAAAAAACACAATTCATTTTAATACAAATGCAATCAATATGTGTAGTTGTCTTTATTTTAAATCTTCATTAAGCCTTTAGCCAACATATGTTCCGTTGTGTCAGGATTAACCTGCGACTTCTTCAGGGCTTTCTCACTTCTTATTGACTAGTACAAATCAACCTTACTGCCAGTTCTACTTCCATCCCGGTGTTGTCTCAGTTCAATTTTCTATTTCTTGTATATTTTATGTGTATCCGTGTCCGCCGTATTGTACGTTGCCGTGTCAGTGTTATAATTTGTGCCCTTTCTGTCCCTCCGTATGCTAGGACACTTCGTGATGTGATATCTTCAGGCGAGTGCGCTTGCACGGCCAAAAATCCCCACCATATCAAATCAATCATCGTGATTAACATTTCCGTAGGTTGCCATTGATTGGCTGGTCTTGTGTTTGGAGCAAGACCAAAGGGGATGATGGACGGAGTGTTGAACATTGCAAGCACTCACCCCCAGTCAACTGATCTGGGTTTAATCCATCATCATTCTTTAGCTCACTCCGCCACCCCAGTTCAGACATGGCCATATGCTAATCAGTCTGACCCTGTGCCTCATGGGAATAGTCCGGCCTGAACTTCTAAGCCATGTCTTCCCTGGACCGGAAACAAGCATCCTGGGATTGGTTTCTGGCTAATCAGCCGTCATCAGCCAGGCTAGCTTGAATCCAGTGGCAAAGTGAGCAAGGGACCCACGTCTGGGCATACCCTGCCAACTTGGGTCAAACAAAGCAAAACCAAAGGGGATGATGGACAGAGTGTTGAACATTGCAAGCACTCACCCCCAGTCAACTGATCTGGGTTTAATCCATCATCATTCTTTAGCTCACTCCGCTACCCCAGTTCAGACATGGCCATATGCAAACCAGTCTGACCCTGTGCCTCATGGGAACAGTCCAGCCCGAACTGCCAAGCCATGTCTTCCCTGGTCTTGTGTTTGAACATCGTCTGATAGCTTGTAAACCTACGTCTGCTCTAATACTGGTGTACAGTGATGTAATGTCTAAAGTTGCCAAAATCATGTCCTGACCCCACACTACATGTTAGACGGACCGGGAGGGTCGGCCGAGGACAAGGGGAGAGGTCTCCGGGAAAAGCCGTCTCCAGCAATCGTACAGACGAATAACTTCCCCCCCACAGATGTACACCACACAAGGATAAGGTTTAACGTTCTTTATAAGCGATCTCTTAGGTACGATAGAATGGTACAAGGAGGTCTGGACTCCGGGGTCCCCTCGATTCTAGTCTCTTGGTTGGGAAAGGGGGTAGCGGGACAGTCTGGTTACCAATCTGGTAGATGCGATGATGGATAGCTCACAATCCTCGAGCTTGATGTTCTAGCTGGACGGGCCGCGGCAGCGCCAGCAGGTCCCGGTGAAGGTGGTCATTACACGGTCCGCGGCAGCGCCAGCAGGTCCCGGTGAAGGTGGTCGTTACACGGTCCGCGGCAGCGCCAGCAGGTCCCGACAAAGGTGGTGGTTCCAACGGTCCGCGGCAGCGCCAGCAGGTCCCGACAAGGTGGTAGTTGCAATGGTCCGCGGCAGCGCCAGCAGGTCCCGACGAGGATGGAGGATGTAGAAGGCCGCGGCAGCGCCAGCAGGCAGGACGATAGTTCACAAGGCAGGGCTACGGCAGCGCCAGTAGTCCGTCAAGGATGAGTTCTTCTCGGTGTCTCTCGACTCCAGGATACAACTGCCTTTCTGCTCTGGAGCTGTCCTAGTTATAGGTCTGGCGCCCTTTGATGTCCGGACCCTCGCACTTGGAGGTCGGGAGGTCCGGGATGAGGGAGTCCAGACACCCAGCAGGGGGGTGGAGCCAGTGCCCGGGGGAGCTGGAGGGCGATCGGCACCTGGCGGGGGAGAGCCATCGACACTTCTTTCTCCCATCGACCTGCCAAGTGGTCCGTTCACCTCCTGGGTGGATGGTGGTGCCGGGATGTCGGGGCCTGGCCAGGCCCAGGGTTAGGGTCGAGCTGAGGCCACGCGGCCTCGTGGTGCAGTGTCCAAGATGGCGGCCGGTCCGGCCGAGGGAGCCGGTAGTGGTTCGGCCCCATGACACAGAGATGTCCGGGGGCAAGAGTTCCGTCTGGAGACGGGGTGCGGGTTGTTTCTGTGGGTAACACCTGGAGGGCCGGGGCTTGGGCCCTGTCATGCGGGGAGGGAGCAAGCCCTTCACGTGGCCTGTCCAACATGCGTCCCCCCCAGCTGAAGGCGGGGAGAGTCACCCATCCTCTTGGGGACTCTCCTCGTCGAGGCGGAAAAAGCGTGACAGGCCATCTGCGTTGGCGTGGTCTTGGCCCGGTCGATGTTCCACAGTGAAGTCCATCCCCTGCAGGGAGATGGACCAGCGCAATAGTTTGGGGTTTTTCCCCCCGCATCTGCATTAGCCATTGCAGGGGTCGATGATCTGTTTGCACCCGGAAGTGGGTACCGAAGAGATAGGGCTGGAGCTTTTTGAGGGCCCACACCACTGCGAAGGCCTCCCTCTCGATAGTGCTCCAGCGCCGTTCTCGGGCCAGGAGGCGTCTGCTGATAAAGGCCACCGGTTGGTTCAGCTGGGAGAGGACCGCCCCGATGCCATGGTCGGAGGCATCTGTTTGCACAATGAATTCCCGACCGTAGTCGGGGGCCTGGAGCACAGGGGCAGTGCACATGGCGGCTTTCAGCTTCTCGAAGGCCGCTTGACAGTCTGGGGTCCAGTTGATCTTCTTCGGGTGGTTCTTGGAGGTGAGTCCCGTGAGGGGCCCCACAATGCTGCCATAGTCCCTCACGAACCGCCGGTAGTAGCCGGTGAGCCCCAAGAAGGCTCGGACCTCGGTCTGCGTGACTGGGGGCTGCCAGGACTGGATGGCAGCGATTTTGAGTTGCAGAGGGGCCACCAGACCGCTTCCCACCTGGTGTCCGAGGTAGGTCACGGATCCCTGACCAATTTGGCACTTGCCGGCCTTGATTGTGAGGCCGGCCCGCTGGAGGGCCTGCAGGACCTCTCGGAGGTGGTGGAGGTGGTCGGACCAGTGGCGGCTGTACACAGCGATATCGTCCAGGTAGGCGGCGCTGAACTCCTCCAGCCCCGCCAAGACCTGGTTCACTAGACGCTGAAAAGTAGCTGGGGCATTCTTCATGCCGAAGGGCATGACTTTGAAGTGGTAGTGGCCATCGGGGGTAGAAAAGGCGGACCGTTCTTGGGCCCGGGGTGTGAGACCGATCTGCCAGTAGCCCGCTGTGAGAAGTTGGCCTGATGTATGATGTCACTAGTTATAGTGTACACCTTATATCAGTCCAAATACCCTTATGGTGATTGGTTGTAAAGTCAACCTTATAGACCAGCTATCCTAGTGGTAGCATGGACAAGAGCAGTCTTAGGCTAAACTCTGAATGGCATGTGAAGCCAGCTGTGATACCATATATAATCCCTTGAATACCAAATGAAAGGACACCACAACAGATATATATATAAAATAAAGTGTATTTATTCTAAGCAAACCCTCAGCACTCTTTATGAGTTTAGAGGTAAGTACAACACAGTCTTATTAATGCATACAGTAAGTCACACAGGTAAGTAATACAGTTAGGCCCTAGGGGCCACGCAAACCATATACTAAATAAGTGGTATAAGAACCACTGTCACGGAAATAGAATAGGCCTAGGCCTAGGGAATCGCTGGGGCTACACTACACTAGCGTTAGTTAGGAAGTGGGAGGCCCACGGGATTCGTGTGCAGAGTGGAAACACTCACGCGTAATGCGTAAAAGTCAATAGCAATGTTACAGTTTAGAAATAGATAGATTTAGGACACTTCCGGAGTAGCTAGGAAGTTGAGACTTGAAAACTAGACACTAGGATAGTCACTATCCTGATGAGCACCGGAGTACCCAAGTTACCTAGCCCACAGGCTGCGGGTGCATAGGGGTGAAGATGCGTCGTTTTCGTCGTCGACTCCTATGGATGCCTGAAGAAAGATGCTGACAGGCAGTCAGGGGAGAGTGTCCGGTGGATCCCAAGGCTGGGATCAAGAAGAGGAGAAACCTGCAAGCAGAGGGGACAGAGTCAAGGTCACTAGCCAGTGACCACGTGGAACCAGGAAGGAACCAGGCGATGTCGTGAAGAGTTGCAGGTGAAGGTGAAGCTTGTCGCTGCAGCCAGGAGGACCAGGAAGCGTCGAGGACGACCAGGACCAGGAGGCGAGCTGTCCCACGAAGGCTCTTGCTGTCGGCGGCGTCGAAGTTGGACTAGGACTCACCAAGCCTTGGCAAGCGGAACCCACGAAGAACAAGGGACTTGCTTCTGGTGCAGACCAGGAAGGTCTGGGGTGCTTCTTCTTTGCAGAGAAGCGGGTGCCAGTCTGGAGGAGCCAAACCAGCGCAGAAGATTTCAGGGAGCGTCGTCACAAAGGCCACTAGCCAGCGGGCAAGCAACCGGACAGACGCGGCAAGCAGGAAAATGCTGAAGGGCCCCACGCAGGACTCGTGGAGTGTGGGGGGCTGGTCTTCGGTGCAGATGGTGCTTGGGGTTGGGGCTTCTCAATCCCCGGTGCACAACTTCGAGGGTACCTCAGAAGCTGCGCTGGAAGTTACTAGCCACTTTTCCCAGGTAGCCGGTCCCACGTCGCTCGTCGCCTCCACGGATCTCAGCTCTGCTGCAGATGTGGATGAGGGTCGGAGAAGTCTGGAAATCAAGGCTCTGGTCGGGCTCTGCAGTCGGTTCCTCGTCGAACGTTTCACAAAGCAAAGGGTAGTCACTTGATGGTGCCTGTTTGCACAGGGTAGCCACTCCTTGGCTACAAGGGAGATTCTTCAGTCTTCTTCTTTCGTCGAATGTCGAAGGTCCAGAGTTTCTGTTCAGTTTTGCAGGTTCAGGATAATCTAAAGTCTTGAGGCCCAACTCCCACTCTTATACTAATCTGGGGGGCTGGGATACCTGCTAGGTCACGCCTTATGGGTGGGACCTGGGAGGGGGTGGTTACACCCACTTCCCTTTGTCCAGTTTCGCGCCAGAGCTGGGGCTGGAGTGCCCCAGCGCCGGTTTGAACTGGACTATGCAAGGAACACCTTGTGTGCCCTAGGCATGTCTCATTCCTTTCAGCCCACCCTGCCCCAATACACTAAAGGCTGTCTGGGGAGGTGCTAGCACCTCCCCAAGCAGGAAACCTATTGTCCAGGCCTCCCTGGCTGGGATCACTCCCAGCAGCAGGAGGTCAGACTTGTGTCTGTGGCAGCAGCATCCATTTTGTGATGCTGAGGCTTTGGTTAGAGATAAACAGCAAAGTAGGATTTTAACATGTCTCTCCCTCTAGAAGGGAGGAATAATATCCTCATCACCAGAAATGGTATGGGGGTATTATTCCAAAGTGTTAGACACCTTACACGACATGTTTTGATAAAGCCAAACCATAGTTACCATAACCGTTTAAGATTATAAGGCACTTTAAGAGTATATGGTGGCTATATCATAGAACAGCTATAAGGACATGGTTCCAAAAGCTGCAGACAGGCTCAGCTCATGCTAGAGCACCATCTCACATGTTACCAAGCACTCTGCCTCCAGGATTGTTAAGGCCTGCCATAGGAGTGACTGATAGGTACACATGTGTCTATATATAAGGGCAGATATAGGCATACTATATCTAAGCAAGGGGTGATTACACGACCTTGCCCCAGCTGAGTGATCAGCCAGTTGTGTCTGATTGGAAGGCCAGACCAGGGGTGGCATAATACATGCTGCAGCCCCTGGGAGGCCTAGGGTACACCTATGCCCTGGGTACCTAGGGTACACTATACAGGGTCCAATAAGGTGATCATTACCAATTGGGTATGTACCTAGGGTACATGGAGTCCATTTTACAGAGAGAGCAGACAGCCTGAGACCCTGAATGGCAGGATCTCAGGCCAACTAAGTCGAAAAACCAGCTAGACACTAGGCAAAAAGTTGGGGGTAACCATAGTCAGATATCCACCTTCCTACACCCGCTGTCAGGTCGAAGATGCTGAGGTAGCGGGCAGCCCCCATGCGGTCGATCAATTCATCCGCTCGGGGGATGGGATGAGCGTCGGTTCTGGTGACCGCATTCAAGCCCCGATAGTCGACGCAGAATCGGAGCTCAGGAGTAGTGCCGGGGGTAGCTGCTTTGGGGACCAGCACGACCGGGCTGGCCCAGGGGCTGTCCGAGGGCTCGATGACCCCGAGCGTGAGCATCTTGGATACTTCCTCTTGGATGCAGGCCCGCACCCGATCTGGTACGCGGTATGCCCGGTGTCTGATAGGGGGACTGTCCCCCGTGTCCACGTCGTGCAAGCACCAGGGAGTGACCCCTGGGGTGAGGGAAAACAAGGTAGCAAACTGCAGCAGGAGGTCCCGGCAGCCTTGGCGCTGTTCCGGGGTGAGGGCATCGGAGAGCCAGACCCCGTCCACGGAACAGTCTTTCTCCCGAGTCTTCAGGAGATCAGGGAGAGGCTCGGAGTCTTCTTCCGCTCCACTGTCTGTAGCCATCAAGAGGCTGAGCTCCGAGCGCACAAAGTGGGGTTTGAGTCTGTTGGTGTGGAGGACCCGGAGGGGGTTCCGGGGAGATTCCATATCGATGAGATAGGTGACGGGGCTCTTGCGTTCGACCACTTTGAAGGGCCCCGTCCACTTGTCCTGCAAGGCACATGGTTCGGTGGGGGACATCACCCACACTTGTAGGCCAGGTTCGAATTCGATGGAGGAGGCATTTTGATCGTACCATTTTTTCATGTCCTCCTGACTGGCCTCAAGATTCGCTTTTGCCACTTCTCGGAATCGCCGGGTCTGGTTGCGTAGGGCCAGGAGGTACTTGAAGACGTCTGGAGGGGTCTTTAGGGGGGCCATCTCCCAACCTTCTTTGACTAGGCTGAGGGGCCCTCGCACAGGGTGCCCGTACAAGAGTTCGAAAGGGCTGAAGCCGAGGGACTTCTGGGGAACTTCTCGATAGGCGAAGAGGAGGCACGGAAGTAGTACATCCCACTGGCGACGGAGGGGCTCTTCCAATCCCCCAATCATTCCCTTGAGCGTGCGGTTGAATCGCTCGACTAGTCCGTTTCCTTGAGGGTGATAGGGGGTCGTGAATCGGTAGGTGACCCCGCACTGTTGCCAGAGGGACTTCATATACTTCGAAATAAAGTTTGTGCCTCTGTCGCTGACGACTTCTCGGGGGAAGCCCACCCGGGAGAAGATCCCCATTAAGGCCCGGCCGACCACCGGGGCTGTTACAGTTCGCAGGGGCACAGCCTCGGGGTAGCGGGTGGCGTGGTCCACCAGTACCAGGATGAACCGATGTCCTTGTGCTGTACGGGGGTCCAGGGGCCCCACAATGTCTATTCCCACCCTCTCAAACGGGGTGGTGACAACTGGGAAGGGTTGCAGAGGTGCTTTGAGTTTGCGGCCGCTCTTCCCGCTGGCCTGGCACGTGGGGCAGGACCGGCAGTGGTTGAGGACGTCGTTCCTCATCTTTGGCCAGAAAAAGTGGGTCACCAGGCGACTGTAGGTTTTGTCCTGGCCCAGGTGTCCAGCCAGAGGGACATCGTGGGCCAAATTTAACAGGAAGTCTCTAAAACGGAGGGGCACCACCAGCACTCGACTGGCCCCTAACTCCGCGATTCTCTGTTCGCTGTACAATAGGTTGTTGTCCCAATAGATCAAATGGGCTCCGGTGGTGTCCCCTGCGCTCTGGGCGAGGGCTTGCTGGCGGAGTCCCTCGAGGGAGGGACAGGTCTTCTGTTCCTGACGGAACTGTTCCTGGGTGGGCCCCCCTTCTTGACGCCACTGAGCCAGGTCGGGAAGGTCCTGGGGCTGAGCGACCCCTTCGGGGGTTTGCTCTGGGGGGTCGGTATAGTCGGTGTCCTCTACTGGAGCGATCGGGGGAGGAGGTGCAGGCCATTCTGGTTCCTCTGGTCGGGGGATGGCACGGGCGGCCATGGACCGGGTGGTTACGCACGCCCAGTCCGGGAGGCCCAACATCCCCAGGTGTTCTCTTCTTTCTACGGCGGCCCACGGGGAACTCTCAAGATCATTCCCCAGGAGACAATCCACGGGGGCATCATCCCGGACCGTCACCTTCAACATGCCGGAGACTCCTCCCCATTCGAAGGGGACGCAGGCCATCCGACATAGACTCTCTGAATTGTCGGCTGAGCGGACGGGGCAGAGAATGTTCGGCAGGATCTGCTCTGGTTTTACCAGGTGACAGCGGACGGCCGTCACACTGGCCCCCGTGTCACGTAGTGCTTCGGCCCGGCGCCCATTAATGTTCACCCACTGGCTATATTTTATGGTGTTGGCGGGTAGGGGAGCCCGCGGGACCATGTCTCTTCCCCCTAGGCACGCTAGAACCATGGCGGCCGGTTCCCACTCTTGTTGTGCCTGTTCGTATTCTTCCTGTTCCTCGGAGATTTGTTCTCCCCCCAGGGCGGCGGCAGCTACCTGGCGGGGTCTCGGAGTTTGGTTCTGTGGACAGTTCGGGTCATTGGCGTAGTGGCCGACTCGCTGGCATCGGTGACACGTGACGTTGGCTCGGAACCCCGGGCGCATCGGGGGGTTGCCCCGGCTGGCCGGGGGCGGGGGGCTGGCAGCGGGAGCGGCCGGCACGGTGTCTCTTCCTCGTCCCTGGCCTCCTCCACCTCCTCGGGGGCGGTGCTGACCTTGGTTGTTCCGGTTCTGTTCGTGTGGCCCTCTCCGGCCCACTCGGGTGCTTTCCCACCGGTCAGCTTCAGCGGCGAGTTGCCGTGGGTCAGGCAATTTACTGTCGAGGAGGTGCTGCCTGAGCTCGACGAAGCAGTTGTTAGAGAGGTGCTCCCACACCATGAGATTAAAAAGTTGCTCGTAGGTCGTTACGTGGCTTCCCTTGATCCAACCCTCGAAGGCTCGGCTGAAATAGTTGACATATTCCACCCAAGTGGTACCCGGGATCCGGGTGCAGTCTCGAAACCTCTGGCGGTACATTTCGGGTGTGAGCCCGTAACGGGTGAGGAGGGCAGCCTTCATGTGGTCATAGGATGACATCTGATGGTCTGGGAGCTGTAGCAGGGCATCGCGTCCTTCGTTGACGAACCTCCCCCATAGACCGGCTCCCCAGTCACTTCGATCGATCCGGTGGGAGGTCATGGCGATCTCGTAGGCCTTAAACCACTGTTGTATGTCGTCCTCTCGGACATATTCTCGAACGACATCCTTGGGGATGTGGACTTTCTTTTCTGTCGCTCCCGGGGTGCGCGGTCGCTCGGGCACCTCTGGTTCTTTGTTCTGCTTCCGTAGGTCTATTTCTGCCAGTTTGCGCTCGTGTTCGTATGCTAATTTCTTTTCTTCGAGCTCTCTCTGCCTCTGTTTTTCTTCCCGTTCTTCTCGGAGCCGCAGATGTTCTAGGTTCAGTTTTTGCTCGGCTAATTTTAGTTCACCGTCCATTTTGAGCCGTGCCATTTCTAACTCATGTAGTCTGTTTTTTTCTCTCTCTTGGATCTCTTCCTGCGAGAGGCCCGTTCCTCGCTCCTCGGGAGCCGTGGCGTTCCTCTCTGATGCTGCAATGTTTTGGTCCGGGGATCTGGCGGTCCCGGTCTCTGCCCACGACTCAATGGCGTGCTTGAAATCGTCTTTGGTACTCAGGCCGGTGGTAGCAATGCCTAGTTCCATGCAGAATTGTTTCAATTCACGATGGCTGTACTCTTCCAATTTTTCCATCTGGAATTTCTCGGTGGATCCGCTCTCTTTGGTTGACATTGTGGTTTTGTCGTGGGGTGAGCTACTCTCTGTACGATTACGCGTTGATTCGGATCGCGCCGCTGGCCACCAATGTTAGACGGACCGGGAGGGTCGGCCGAGGACAAGGGGAGAGGTCTCCGGGGAGAGCCGTCTCCAGCGATCGTACAGACGAATAACTTCCCCCCCCACAGATGTACACCACACAAGGATAAGGTTTAACGTTCTTTAAAAGCGATCTCTTAGGTACGATAGAATGGTACAAGGAGGTCTGGACTCCGGGGTCCCCTCGATTCTAGTCTCTTGGTTGGGAAAGGGGGTAGCGGGACAGTCTGGTTACCAATCTGGTAGATGCGATGATGGATAGCTCACAATCCTCGAGCTCGGTGTTCTAGCTGGACGGGCCGCGGCAGCGCCAGCAGGTCCCGGTGAAGGTGGTCGCTACACGGTCCGCGGCAGCGCCAGCAGGTCCCGGTGAAGGTGGTCGTTACACGGTCCGCGGCAGCGCCAGCAGGTCCCGACAAAGGTGGTGGTTCCAACGGTCCGCGGCAGCGCCAGCAGGTCCCGACAAGGTGGTAGTTGCAACGGTCCGCGGCAGCGCCAGCAGGTCCCGACGAGGATGGAGGATGTAGAAGGCCGCGGCAGCGCCAGCAGGCAGGACGATAGTTCACAAGGCAGGGCTACGGCAGCGCCAGTAGTCCGTCAAGGATGAGTTCTTCTCGGTGTCTCTCGACTCCAGGATACAACTGCCTTCCTGCTCTGGAGCTGTCCTAGTTATAGGTCTGGCGCCCTTTGATGTCCGGACCCTCGCACTTGGAGGTCGGGAGGTCCGGGATGAGGGAGTCCAGACACCCAGCAGGGGGGTGGAGCCAGTGCCCGGGGGAGCTGGAGGGCGATCGGCACCTGGCGGGGGAGAGCCATCGACACTTCTTTCTCCCATCGACCTGCCAAGTGGTCCGTTCACCTCCTGGGTGGATGGTGGTGCCGGGATGTCGGGGCCTGGCCAGGCCCAGGGTTAGGGTCGAGCTGAGGCCACGCGGCCTCGTGGAGCAGTGTCCAAGATGGCGGCCGGTCCGGCCGAGGGAGCCGGTAGTGGTTCGGCCCCATGATACAGAGATGTCCGGGGGCAGGAGTTCCGTCTGGAGACGGGGTGCGGGTTGTTTCTGTGGGTAACACCTGGAGGGCCGGGGCTTGGGCCCTGTCATGCGGGGAGGGAGCAAGCCCTTCACGTGGCCTGTCCAACACTACATCAGATAGGAGGCTGAGTATGTGCTTAGTATCTTTGATTTAAGATCGAAGATTGTGAACCAAAGATTGGAGAAAAATATTCACATATTGAGATAATTTCTCCGTGAGTCCCCCGATGCTGGATACAATGGGTCTGCCTGGTGGAAATGGCTCAAAGCGTGTACAGACATGGAAATCTAGGTCGGTGCACTTTCAGGTACAAGTATTCATCCTTATCAATGAGGCTATTATCAAACCAATATTTCAGAAATCCATGTATTTCATCTGTTAGTTGGGGGAAATATCCTTTACCCCGCATGTGTTACTCCGCGTGCCATTACCCCGTAGTTTTTATACTGCAAAATATTTAACAGTGCAGGGCTTTCCACCACAAACTATTACAATGCATTCCTCAAAGTAACGCCCCGGTGGAGTTACAATAGTAAATTGCGTTGTAATGGGGAATGCGTTGCCATGGATTGCGTTGTAAAGCCCTGCGTTTGAAAACGTTTTGCGGTGTAAAAACTGCGGGGTAATGGCACGCGGAGCAAAAGTGTGCTATTTGTTAGTTGCCATATGGGATTGCTTTTCGATTTCTCATAGCATGTTGCATTGTTAAGTTACACATTATCTCTTGTTTGCAGTCCTCTTTATTCATGACAACAATGTTGCCGCCTTGGTCTGCCTCACGAATCATGATCCCATCGTACCTCTTCAAATTGCTCAGTGCTAATCGCTCACCCCTGCTAAGATTATCATGGAGTCGGGGTTTTTCGTGTGATATTTACAGCTATGTTTATCCAAATCATTATTGACTAGTCTGTGAATTACATCTTTCTTGTTCCCACTTGGTAGTGTTGGGGTCCATTTCGATTTTATTTTTCAAACCACTGGAGATCGATCAGTGTCAGTGTTCAAATGATCCAATAGCTGTGCCATGTTGATTGGATCATGTTCTCTGTTCGGTATCGCACAGTAGCGATTCTGTATCATTTATATCCTGTTTGGTTAATGTACTGGACACCAAACTGGATTGCGTATTCACCCGTGTTTGCATTGAAATAACCGAATCAATTGTGTTTCTTCACATAAAGTGTGCGCTCAGGGATACTGTTGAATATTATTAGGATTCTTTGTCTAGGTCCTGTTTGGGGGGGGGGGGGGGTTGAAGGGTGATTACACCCTCCCTTTGAGCACCACAAGATTACACTGCGGAGGTATACACAGACACGACATATAGTGAGCGCCCAATCATTCACTCACCTTAAATTCACCCCTTGGAGATTCTTACCTTTGGTTGGATGGATGGATGGATGGATGGATGGATGGATGGATGGATGGATGGATGGATGGATGGATGGATGGACGGACGGATGGATGGATGGATGGATGTTTTATGTAGAAGCAAGTATCTGGTTCTGTAGTACCTGGCCATAGAGAACAGCAGGGCCGGCATCGGCCACGCCAAAAGTATGGCGGTCGTGCCGGCCCCCTCCTGACCTGGAGGCAAGCCTGTTGCGCACCTTGGTGACGCGACAGGCGCGCCTCCACAACGATTGGTCGCGGGCCCAGGGCATGACCCGAAAGTGATTGAAATCACTTCCGGGTCACGCGATGGGCTAACGCCAGGCCGGTTAGAACCGGTCTGGCATGAAAACCATGATAAAAGGCTGGGGGGCGCAGGAGTCTGTCTCTTCGCTCCCCAGCCTGCCACACCAGCCTCGCTAGGAGGCTGTAATTTGACTTTCCCACCCACCATCCCCTAAAAGCAATGTTTGTTCTTCTGGTTTGTGTATGATAATTTACTGGTTTGCATATGTATTGGTTGTATGATGTACACCATGAACGTGTTTATTCCAACTTGTTCCGTTTACAGGTCATCAATCGTCGTATTTAAGGCTATTCCTTGGTCAGGCGGTAAGGTCATGATTGGTGAGCAGTAAATTTAAGGTCCTTAGAGGGCGGCGCCATTCTTGAATGGGATCGCCCAAGTGGGAGGGACAAGTGGTCTCTCTTAGTCACGCTTTCTCTAGGCTGGTTGGCCACCCCGCACGTGCACAACGGCGCCAGTAAACGGCGCAGAACTGCAAGGGCCCCTTTTATGGAGATAATGTACAGAGCGTACGGGGGTAATCGGGGGGAGGAGTACCCTCACGGTAAACGGGCCCTCGGCGTATGCGCAATCCGGCAGGAGGGCATGGTTAAATTGATAAGGATCTGACACCAGTTAGTGACCTTGCCGTAGGCCCAATTTAGGATACGCAAAAAAATAAATGCTGTAATGATTATTAAAGATGTGTTAGATTTGGACAGGAAACCTTTGTATTAGAGTTATGTTAAGGTTAGCCATCTGACATCTGTACTTATCAATTGTAATCAGTGTAATGCATAATTTTCTGCTAAACTTTTGTAAATATTGTTTATATTAATAATGTTTATTAATTTTGTTTAATAAATACGCCCGGGGAGTTTTATGCCCCCCACATTCAAAACTCCTCTCAAGTCATTGTCTGGGTCTGGTTAAGGGAGGAGGGGGTGTAGGTAATACCTGGCCAGATGCTATGCGGGCACTGCATGGCATTCTTGACATAGGCCTGTAAAAATGTCTAACGTTGCTGCAAAAAAAGTCACTATTCCTGTAAGCATCCTGCTTTGTGCCATTATGTAGGAGCATCAGAAAGGTATAGGGACAGTAATATATGACCTGCTGGCACCGTTATTGTGCCAGTAATGAGACCTGTTTGATGCGTATAGAAATGACGCCAATCACTGTGCCGGTAATAACGGCGCCATTAACCCCCATATTACCAGTAATTATGTGCATATGGCACAGCTATGGGGGCAGCTGTCAGGACGCCTCAAGCAGGTATGCGGGTAATTATCAGAACAATTAGATGGTTATTGTGCCCCCATCAGACACCTCTAATCAATAGCTGGTTCATTGCACTGGTATTGCGTCGCTAATAACGCGACCAGCGGTGCTATGCACATTAAGCCCCCCTCGCGCCTGTGGGGCAGTGGGAGGGCGCTCTGGAATGTTGTTTTTGGTTCCGGGGTGATTCTGGAGCACGGGAGCTCTCGTGTGCGTCATGGAATCTGGAGCCGGGTAATATCTGGTGCTGGGCACGAGGCTGAGAACGGCCAGTCAGCCTCACGGCTTCGTTTTCACATCGTAGCCACGTATTGACCAGTGCTACTGGCCCAATGTGCTTTAAAATCAAGAGGGAGAAACGCAGGCCCGTTCTAAATGTTCTTTTAGTCCCACCACGCTTGGTCGGTGTTGCAAATGCAACCGTAGAATGCTGAGTCGCCTCTGAAGCGGCCGTCCCTTCAGCTGCACTGCTAGGAGCGCCGTGGCCGATAGAGGGCCCCAGAGGATCAGAAACCGCACACTCGCAGGGCGTTTGTATCACAAACTCTGCTCTGCGCGGATACACCGGGGTGTGATCAACGCTGTGGCAGGCAGCCTGTCTGGTTGAGGCACCTGTTGCTCCGTAACAAAAGCAATATAAGAATTACTTAACGCTAGGTGTGATTTCTATCGCGAATATGTGTGACTTTTGTAAAGGTGAGCGCGCGCTGTGACATTGTGTTGGCATTGGGGGTAATGACCCCTTCCTTTCACGATACAAGGCAGAGAGTTCAGCAGGGCACTTAACTCGGCGTGAGCGGGCACGCGCGTGCGCCTCATCTAGAAAGGAGGAACATCTCCTCCTCTTAAGGCTGACGCTTTCAGTTAGTGCCCCGGGGGTATCTGTGTGTGCCACAGTGTTTGCCCTAAAACTTCAGGAAGGGAACTCTGTAGCGAACTCACAGGGATCCTGTTAAGCGCCTCGCTCAAAGCGCTATCCCAGCATTCACGAAGACTGATATCAGGGGGTTGAAATAGTGTCTGACACAAATGTTGTGGCCTCTATATTGTTTACTCCCAGGCCACGATATGTTTCTAACAGATATTTAGGAAACAATGTTTATGTCACATGAGTTCTCCAGAGCAATATTCTGTTCCCACCCCCAGGAAGAGCGCCGGGGACAGAAACAGCAGCTCCAGTCAAGACATCAGAGCTCGGGAAGCTGAGAGGAAGGCCCGCCTAGGTTTGGGAAAAAATAAGTGCAGGTACTCATGAGAATAGAGGCGTGGCAAGTGGGCGGGGCTAGGGGCGGGGCGAAGAGCAATAAACGATCGTACCTAATGACTTGTGTACCAGTTGCAGCACATGTCAAAACATACAAGAAATGCGTGTATGGCAATAAAACAGATTAACCCATTACACATAATTACATGCTCCTCAGAAGCAGAGCGGAATGTGTCCTGGAGCAGAAACCTAACCTGCGCCTGCCGTGCTGTGGATCAGGGGACCGGTACTCTCCCTGGCTACAGAGAAGTGCCGGTACTGACGGCAAAAAAAATCGGAAGTGCCGGTACTCAGTACCGGTGAGTACCGGCCCATTTAAAGCACTGCTAACGTTACCCTTAAATAACAAATATTCCTTGTAGTGGAACACCGGGGCAGCGAGCGACACCACTCACCATTCTCGAGGCCAAAATAAAACATAAGGGCAGAGAGGACGGCTGGCTTTCGGCTGGCTTTGTTCTTGCTGCATGGGTCCGCTTCTCCTGTTTAAATTTCTTTATTCAGGAACCTTATGGATAATTAAAATCCGTATATTGCCGGGTGTGACGCATCTTTAGCAGTTCATTCTGGCCACTACAGGTCCTTGCCGAATAACAGGGCCTCACATCTGATCGTGCACCAGGATACACCTCGTTCGCAGTCTGAGGATATTTGCATTGAAATGAGGCGCGCGCTGCTCTACATATATTCCTACATGAAATATAAATCACGTCACGCTTAATTGCTTGAGGTCTAAAAGCAGAACCGTGTCTACCCAGAAATCTAAGCATTCCCAGAAGCAAATATCGCAATATCAAACCTTTGGAAAGAGTTTTCCTCCAAGTCTAACTCCCTGTCCCTCGGTCACATGCCTCTGAAAATCACATTTTACATTCAGAATCTGCCCTGAAAGTGCCACGGGATGTCAGTTTCTCAGTGAGTGCTGCTCTTGACCCCCACGACTTCGACACATTGTAGGTCTCCAAAAACGAGTTTGCCATGTTCAGAGTGAACCGGTTCCAAAATGGCAGGAGGGCGGGAACCAGGGAGACACAGGCTCGCAGACAGTTTTCAAGGCAATGCGTTATTGCAATTAACAGAGAGGACAAATAGGACACATATTACAGCGTTATATATTCATAATCAACTGGGAATACGAGGCGCATGCAGAAATATTGAATCCCTGGAATAATCCAGGCGGTGCATCACCGTTCCTTCTATACAAGCATACAACCATGAGGTGTTACATGCCTCGTCCTCCTGCCCATCATCAACACGTGTGAGTCATCAGCCAATGAGAAAGAAGCCCCGCCCTCTAGCGTTTGAAGGCGCTAATCTAATATTACCTGCAGTAGATGTTTTCAGGCCATCACGACCCCTCTGCCTGAGCAGCTTACCACTTCCGGTGGGTGTCTGTCCACCCGCCGCGAGACACCAATCAGACGTGAGAAGGTAATGTGCATGAAAGAAGACAGCAGCGCCTGGAAACCCTCACGACTGACTAGAAGCGCTCTACAAATCTACTGATTGATTGAGCAGGCCTCCCCCCCCCCCCCCCCACCCAGGACATAGAGCAGCCCCCCTGTGCCCATCAGCACCGCCCCAACAGAGCCCACCTTTAGGGGAGAGCTGGACGCGCCTCCTTGAAGGGCCCTGCGTCATGGTGCACTTTCACTCTTGGAAACCAGCTACCCCTCCCATCACAAGTTTACTGTGTCTTCACCTTTGACCCCGCAGAGGGCTCTGCTGCCTTTCAGCTAGGTTTGCACCATACAAATATCACATGTGCAATTGTGCACACACATTGGTTAATGTTTCCAGCAGGGTTACATTTTCAGGGCTGGCTGGACAATGCATCACACTTTGCGACCAGGAACAAAGAGCTTGAAGAAACACTACTGACAGGGGCGTGGGCTCCGCGTCCTTATCGATACCCTAACTCTGGCATTTGATTGGGCAGAAATTGTGCACAACTTTGAAAAAGAGTGCGTTTATTGCTTTTAGGCCCCCCCTGGATGACGATGCTCGGTACAGTAGGCCTGAACTGGTGATGGTGACCAGCTAATGCTGCCTGTCAGATGCCAAGAATGGGATCTGGTTATTCTGAAAAGCTCCGTGTATTGTGAAAGCATATGTTAAAGCCAATCGGCCTGTGTGGCTGGATTGTTACTATGCTCTGGTAAAGCCTGTAGACAAGCATTTTGTTACACAGAATTGTACAGATTAGCAGAGTAGTCAAGGGTTTTAGTGCTGGTTACACCCCTAACATAGTGACCACACCGTCATCCGCTTCATTCAACACGCATGCACAGACGTCACCCAAGGATTACACTGACAATTTCATTGTGGGTGAAGAACTGCTGCAGGTTTATTTCATACAACATAAGTATGACGATAAATGGGTTATCTTACGGGCGATCCAGGGCAAGCAGCCCCTCGCTGCTCCGCCCGCCTGGTGAGCCAGCACGCACGGTGGGTCGATGCCCGGCAGTGCGGCACATATTTATTTTCAGATCATCCACTGGGTCACGTGATCTGTCTCCTACTCCCGCCCCTTCTGACAGGGGCGGAGCGTGTTGTGGCACACCCCCGGTTGGTCAGGCCCCCCAACCGCCCGAAGGACTAACGGGGCACCGTCGCGGTCTTCCCAGAACCCCCTTCGGCTCGTGGACCTTGGCTCGGGCACCCTTACTGTGCCTGACAGGGGTACCCTTACTGTACCGCCTGTCGCAGAGGTACCCTTACTGTACCCGTCTGCCTCCAGATCGCCCTGTAACTCCGCCTGCAACGCAAAAGAAAAAACATTAAAACATTCCAATAACGCGCTGTCTCTGCCACGCAGGGTAAGCGGAAAGGGTGGGAATACGCGTGTCCGGGCAGGAGCGGCGCGCAGGGAGCAGAGGAGGAACTGGGCGAGAGGGACGCCTATGTAGGGGGGGGGCTAGCCTCGCCCCCCTAACGGCCTGCCTCCCACCTGCCCACTCATAGGGAGATCTCCTCCCTGGGCGCGGCCTCGCGCTCGAAGCAGAAGGAGGGGGAAGGCTGCGACGGGCGGCCACTAGAGAGCTGCCCTGCTGATGTCCCACTGCGTGGGACGCGGGCAGCGGCAATCCCAGGGGGTGGAAGATTTGCAGCACGAAAATCCTGGTCATGCCCCTTGTGAGGAGTTGGAAATGATTTTTCAACGGAATTTTGTACATATTTCTATATTATGACCGCAAGGCTGACACTTACCATGTGTAGAGATCTTCCGCTCACTGGAGTTGGCTTGATTTTATTATGGGTGAAGCCAACTGTAAAAGCTACAGACCTGGAGGGGTCTTTTTTCAAAATATTATGTTGAATGCCATAAGCGTGACCTGACTGGAAAGAACATTTACAACAAAGGCAGTAAGCATGATGTATTTAGAGTTGTTTTTACAATGCATTAATGCCTGTAGAAAGATACCGTGTTAGTTGGAATCCCACCCATAGCTGGTCAGGGGTTTGGCATTGGTTAGTCCCTCTAGCAATCCTTGGATTAGAAGATATGCACGGTGAGAGTCCTTCTTCAGCGCACTTCGGAGATGTTGTGTGTATTTTTTGACAATTATAACTTTGTATATATTTGCAGGGCTTTAAGTGGGCCGGGTCTCACCGGGTCTGAGCACCGGCAGTTTATTAAAGGGGGCCTCGGAACGGGTCTCTATCGGGCTCTGTTTTATGCCCTGACACAGGCGGTCCGTGTTTTTTCCGGACTGCAGTGACCGCAGGCACATCGATGTGTGGTGCTCACACTCACTTCTCACTAGTGGAGAAGTTACGGCATGACGTCATGCCAGGTGAGCATTGTAGGGGAAGGGAAATCCTTTAAAGAGTCATTTTCTCTCTGGATTTCCCTTCTCTTTTTGAAACTCAGGAGCAGCAACATTGTCGTGGTGTCACCAGGCTTTAAGTGGAAGTTTTTTCAATATTATATACAAGCCATAGTTGCTGCTTATTTAACTTATGCAACTAACAACCATTGACAAAGCCAATAGTCCTGACTTGTAGGTATGATGTCACTTGTATCATAGGTCTGGATGCAATGACTGGAACAGCAAAATACAAGTGGGGCGGCACAGATTTTTAGCTTATGTGTTTTTAAGCCACGCCCTAATTACATTGACCCCCCCCCCCCCCCAAATTTTTCATCCCACTTAAAGCCCAGTATATTTGTAATTGTATGACTGTATGCCTGGGGGTTACCCTGGGAGAAAGATTATGCTCCAAAGAGGAGATTGTGGTGATTAATGGGGCAGGCAGAATTGGCGGATGAAATTACATTAAAATTCCATGAGATCCCGCAGAATTTCGCTGCAAGGCAAAGTGGGCATTTGGTGATGTTTTCATAGCTCTAAAAGCACCTTTGCATCCAAAAATGAATGTGAGGGTGCATTTTGCGCTATGAAAACAGCACAACCAAACATACCAAGAGATACACAGCGGTTTCTAAATTTTAGAAACCACTGTATATCACTCGGCGCCCTCACCTTACATACTCTGCAGTGATTACAACTTTTATTCACTGCAGAGTATGAAGGGCGTCGACGAGTGTGATATTCAGTGTTTTCTAAAGTTTAGAAACCACTGCATATATCTCTTGACTCCCTTACAATAATCTGCAGTGATTAACACGTTATTACTGCAGAGTATTCATGGGTGCCGAGAATTATGCAGGGGTTTTGCATGCTTTACTTTCAACGGCGGAGCTGCAGAATTTAATTAATCAAGTAATTCCGCATTACAAGAGTAACGCAAAATTTCAAAAATTCTGCAGGCAGAGTTCAAATCTCCTCCCGGGCCTAATGACAAACCAGTGATAAAAGCTTTAGGCATGATTAGTTAATTGGAAAAAGATATGTCAGATGCAGTGGGTCTGGACCAGGGCCGAACTGGGACCCAATAAAGGCCCTGGCACAGTGCTTGGCCAGCCCCCCAGGGGTTTAGGGGTGCAGCCGAGCTGCCAGGGCCTGCCGATTTCGTTACAGCGGCCGATATTGCAGCTATGCTGCAAAAATGGCCCTGTAACAAAATCGGGCCCCAAACCGGCCCCCCTACCCTGGTGGCCCATCGGGGAATGGCCCAGTGCCCGCTATGGCCAGTCCGACCCTGGTCTGGGCTGTTTGTTATGAAAAGTTACAACAAAGGCAGTAGGGCGCACTTATTTATTGTGAAAAACATACGCTTAAGCCAATAGGCCTTTCTAGGTGGATGTCATTACACTGTGTTAAAGCCTGTCGCCAGGTGTTTCATTACAAGGAATCCCACAGATTACCATATAAGGCAATGGTTTCAGGGTTGGTTACTCTCTTTGACAAACCCTACGGGTACAGGATTTGTTGTGTGAGATTCTTTGTTCGGACCTCTCAGGAGGGGTTGTATATTTTATACCAACTACAGCTTTGTGCATTTTGTTATTATAAGATTGTGTGCCTGCTGGCTCCCTTGTGGGAAAGCTGATATTATACTCAATGCATTGGGCCTGCGTTTGTTAAGGTTACAAGCCAATGATGAAGGCGACGGGCCTGATTTAGAGTGCGGTAGATGGGTTATTCCACGCCATTGGCTACATTGCACCTGTAATATGGTGGATGGGCCATACCATCACCTCCGGACAGAGTAGCCCGTCGGCCAACCTCTAAACCAGGCCCTATATGCCCAGTAATGTTATGTGTACTATAGAGCAATGTGTGTATTAAAGTACTTTTTACATCTGGCCCTCATCAGTCATTGGTTTGTTCAAGTGGCATTCAAAGTCTCCTTCCATCCGGAACAGCACACAACGTGGACTGTGGGTCCTCCCACTCCAGCCATTGGATCTGTTGTACCAGGAATGACTGCATTTTGCTCGTTTATATGTGGCCGTGCAACAGAAATTGGGAATGTTTCAGTGCCAGGGTTTGTGCAACAGTCTTCCTGGTTCCCATTTTCTGCTTTCATAGGTCACCTTGCTTTCCTAGACTTTCTGGTTTTTTTTTTTTAGAGCACCCAAAAACTCCTAATATAGTGCTTACGGGCAGTTGCTTGCAGCTCTTTTCACCTGCAGTGCGCAACATCCTGTGTCACTGCTTCTAAAGTGGACACCCGTCTTGGAAGGAGACTGTCCATAGTGTGTTATTGTTTTACCTTTCCAAGATGGCCACCAAGTTTAGAAGGAACATGTCAGCCATCTTGGATCTGATCTGAACAGCTATGTACACTTTGCACAATCCCATTATAAGATGGCCATCAGTGCCATGCTTAATTTTTTACTTAGTTTAATTGCGAGCAAATTCCAAGTGCATGAGGTTTTTTTCTTTCAATTTTTATTCTCTTAATTTATCTTGCATGTGCTTGTTGAAGTGTATGAGTTTTGTTTTCGATGGGTACGTGGGTGCATGCAAGAATGAGTGAATTGGTGGCTGAATTGATGCATGAGTGTGAGGATGAGTGACAGAGTGCATGCATGATGAGGAGTTTCGTTCCTAAATTCACCAATCACTCATTTAGCCAGACCTATTGTCATTGCCAAGGCTTGTTTGTTATTAAACGGTAATGATTTCCAATGCTTCAGCTTTGGCAAGGTGACACCTCATTGGATGTTGTGTAGTTCCACCCGGAAGGAGTTCAGCTGGCGGTATCCTGCCTGCTGGCCGCCTCTCTTCTTCCAGCTTCTGCAATGAGCTCATTGTTTTGAAAATGGCGGCAACTGTAATGGGCATTTAATGTAAGCTTTTTGCGTCAGTTGGGTAGAACATTTCCTATGAGCGCCCCAAAAGTCGCAAACGTGATGATTTGGTGGAGAGACCCTGATAGATCATCTTTTACAGCAACTTTATCAAGGGACGGGAGCAGAGAGGTTGCACACTTCATGTAGCTCTGAAAAACAGCAAAACATAGAATCGCGAAAAAAAAGCAATCAAATAAAAAATACATCTACTGACATTTTAGGCAAACCAAGCGCAGTCACATGCGTGCGGAAATGTGTTTCCTTTAGCATCCTCAGCGACTGCTCATTGCGCTGCGAAGCACGCGGACCTCTGGGCAGGCGCTGCTGGGGCCCCGCGGGTGTGCTGAGAACACACCGCAACTTTCTCCCTTTGTAACAAATTAGGTGCCAAGGCCCTTCTCGGAAGACCACTGCAGCCTGCACCACACACACCCTGCCGGCGCTGCCAATGACCGTACCAACATAACACCCAACCTTCACACTCCTACAAGTGTGACAATTCAGACCACACAAAGCTATAAAAAGGCATGAGAGGCTGGTATTGCTCATTTTCAATGTATATTGACTTAATCATCACAGTTGTTTTGCTCATCTCAAAATTAAAAAGACAGCGCCACTATGTGGTTGACTAGAGCTGGTGCTGACAATTAAGTGCCGGTGCCGAGCACTGGAAACCACTGTCACAAATTAAGCACTGTTTCAGCTATGTCTGCACTTGTTCTTGAAGGGCGCGCAGGCATTGTAGTGGAGAGGAGAGTGAGCCAGACCATAAGAAGGGGTAAGGAGGGAAAACTAGCGCTGTTACCTTATTTACTGGAGTTAACTTTTTCCTAAAAGCAGAATATGTTTGTAAAATGTTCTGGAGAAGGAGGCGAGGCACATGGTTCCTTTCTGATATAAATGTATAGAAAAGGCAAATTTTTGATTTGAAGTCAAGCAATTAATATCTTCCAATTTGATCTCTGTGCCATATGATGAAAGTGTACAGATTTCATTGCAATCTACGCTATATTTTCGATATTCCCAAACACCGTGTTCTATCTCAGTCGTAATCATGCCTGCGTCCGTACTGAGTGCTACTAAGTGCAGTGGGGCTTCTTCCGGTGCGACGCTGTTTAAAATAAAAACTAATATTTGAGCCCCTTCACATGTATCTGCTCAAGTGGTAGTTGGCATCTGCAGGGGGGGGGCGAGAGGCAGGGGTGCAAAGTATTATTCAAATAAATCAATAAAACTTACCTAACACAACATCCTTGCTTCGGACCTCTTCTTTGTAGGAACTGGAAGCTGATGCTGGAGCTCCCTTGCCCAATCCTGGCGCTGCTCACATGTAGCATGTGAGCCGCGCCCTGATTGGAGGGAGCGGCCTCACTCGGAGCTCCACAGTGCTCTGGAGGCCTGCACTTACTCTCTGGCTGACCAAAAAGAGATACTTTAAACAGTGCGTTAGACAGCCCACCATCCTCCCTGCTACTGTCAGTCCGCAGCGGCCCGTCCCCTCCAGACGCTCGGCTAGGGTTCCGGGGATGAAAAATAAAATGGTAATGAACTACCATTTTATTTTACATCTCTGGTTTTTTGTGGGGATTGTAAGTGGGGCGACCCTCCTCCGCTCCAATGGAGGAGCCGCCCCTGATCTGCTCTTGAAGACTGTGTGCTCTCTGGAAGCAATCTGTGCTTGTGATCCTATGCATGCCTATGCTTGTGTGTGTGCGCTCTCCCGGTGATTGTGTCCCTCTGTGGGCCTGTGCTTGTGTGTGTCTATGTTCTCTCAGAGGTTGTGTCCCTCTGTGGGCCTACGCTTGTGTGTGTCTATGCTCTCTCGGAGGTTGTGTCCTTCTGTAGGCCTACGCTTGTGTGTGTCTGTGCTCTCGCGAAGATTGTGTCCCCCTGTGGGCCTGTGCTTGTGTGTGTGTGCTCTCCCAGAGGTTTTTTCCCTCTGTGGGCCTATGCTTGTGTGTGTGTGATGTCCCTGAGGTTGTGTCCCTCTGTGAGCCTATGCTTGTGTGTGTGCTCTCCCGGTGATTGTGTCCCTCTGTGAGCCTATGCTTGTGTGTGTGCTCTCCCGGTGATTGTGTCCCTCTGTGAGCCTATGCTTGTGTGTGTGCTCTCCCGGTGATTGTGTCCCTCTGTGGGCCTATGCTAGTGTGTGTGGTCCCTGAAATTGTCCTCTGTGTTTGTGTCCATCTGTGGGCTTGTGCTTTTGTGTGTACTCTCCCAGAAAGATCCGTGCTTGTGTCTCTCTGTGGGTCACTGCTTGTGTGTGTGTTATGCCGGAGGGATCTTTGCTAGTGTCTCCCTGTGGGTGCGTGCTTCATGTATGTATGAATCCTCTGTAGGATCTGTGTATGTGTCTGAGTAGGTTTGCGCATGTGCTCTCTGTCATGCCCTCTACCACATGCTGTGGATGTGTCCTTAAGTGTATATGTTTCTCTGTAGGCGTGTGCTTGTGTGAGCTCTCTGGTCGTATCATCTGTTTGTGAACATCTGTGGGTTTGTGCTCTCTGGCAGTCTTCTGTGTCCCTCTTGTGGGTGTGTCCTTGTTTCTCTGTTCAACTTTGTATGTGTGTGTGTGTTCTCTGTGGCAGGGCATCTGTGTGCTCTTTGGCGGGGCCTCTGTTGCTTTCTGTGGTTGTGTCCTTTGAGTTGCTTCTCCTCTACAGGCGTGTGTGCCCTCTTGCAGAAAGATCTGTGCTTGTGTCCATCAGCAGGTGTGTGCTGTCTATCAGCTTCACTGTGTCCCTCTGCTGGTTGTAGGTGTCTGTGACGGACCCTCACGAAGTCTGTCTGTGGTGCCTCAGACCTGGACTCCAGAGCCTGCGGCGAATATGGCCAGAGGAGCCCAAAGGCCTGACTGGACCGTGGGGCCAAACTTTACGTCACAAAACACACGAAGACTACTCACTGTAACACATCAAAGTCGAAAGGAAGGTCCGGTTCCTGCCTTCAAAGTCACTCCCGCCACATATCATCGTCACAGTCAAACTTTTCTGTTAATTCCAAGTAAAAGAAATTGGAAATCGCTCCCTTCCTAGGACTCCCGGACACCAGAGGGGTCACAAGGACATCACCGTGCCTCCCAGTCCCACTGCAGATCTCCATCAGAGATGATTCCGAGTTTCCTCTGCAACCTGAATCTCCAGGGTAGGGTGGGTCCTTGGTCCTGTGTCAGGAGGCTCTACACCTCTGGAAGTGGCTGGACCACTAAGGAATGTCTTTGGTGGTGAGCCACCTGGCAGGTTCAGGGGGGACAAATCAGCCACAGCTGGTTAGGGGATCACAAATGGCAGTTGTACACTGAGGTGGCAGCGGGCATCTTCCAGCGATGGGGAGGACCATGGCTTGTTCTTTTGGCCACTGTTGAGAATGTGCGATGTCAGCATTTTTGCGCATCAAAGTTTGCAAAGCAGCTCTCTATTAGAGACGCCTTCCATCTAGAGTGGAGCTCGGAACTCCTGTTTGCCTTTTCAACACTGCCTCTCCTGCCCCAAGATCTGAAGAAGATGAGGGACAAAGGGGTTCTCCGATCAAGCTGCTGCTTTGGGACCATCTTCTGTCACACCAGCCTGGTTTCTGCACCCGGGCCTGCACAATTTTGCATCTCTATGCTTGGAGATTGAGTAATGGAAATCGACCTCCTTCGCCCTTCACCCTGAGGTCTTTGATGTCCTCTTGGTAGAGAGGCATCCTTTCACAAAATGGGTATACACCAGTCATTGGGACAATTTGGCAGACTGGTGCAGGACCTGACAAATTGACCCACTACTGGCTAAGTGATCTGACATGTTGTTCTTTGTTCTCTCCCTGCCCAGCAAGGACTTGCTATGGGGACAATTTGGGCTGCTTATCAAACCATTCAGTTTATTTTGCATTTGCTTTTGCTGAATTAGCCTTTGTTATTTAACAATTAACACCACCTAGTGGCCTCCTTGCACCCACACTTATCAACCATGCCAGAAACCTGGGATTCATCCTGGATGGGAAACTCAACATGCCATCACCGTTTAACGGTGTCAGCGCCTCTTGCTTCCACATTCTGTGCATGCTGCGCAGGGTTTTCAAATTGCAGACCACCAGGCGCCACACAAGACTTCATCGCAAGTGGAATAGTCTATGGCAATGCACCACACTCCGGGATTTCCAAACGTCTCCTACACCAACTCCAAACCATCCAGAATGCCGCAGCAAGAGTTATCCTCAACCTCCCAAAACACACCCACATCTCACCACACCTCAAAGAGCTCCACTGACTCCCCATCCCCAAACGCAGTCAATTCAAACTCCTCATGCACGCATACAGGTAGCTGCACAATATCGGGCCGACATATCTGAACAACTGCCTCCACTTTCACCAACTCATCAGACACCTGCGCTCGGCAGCACTCTCGCACGCATACGCACCCCGCATCCACAACGCAGAGCGTGAGGTCGAGCATTCACCTTCATTACCCGCAAGACCTGGAATGACCTCCCTCTACACATCAGGGCCTCATCCTCACTTCTTGAGTTCTGCAAGAAGCTGAAGACCTGGCTCTTCGACTAATTCTGAGGGTGGACATCCTGCACCCTAGTCCTACACCTATACGCCTGCTTAAACGCCTGGACACCCTCATCGGTGATTAGCTGCGCCTTACAAATCCTAATAACACAACAGATCATCTGTTGTGATGAGCGTTTTGAAAGGTTTGCAACGTGTTTCCTTCAAACCTCTTTGTGATGCCACAGTGGGACCGGAAATTCGTTATCACTTTTTTGCTGTGCGCTCCTTTGGCGGGTTTAGTATCCATCAGAAGAACAAGTTGCTTATCCTCGGTAACGATCTTTCTGGTGGCTACTCTGTGTAATCTCAGATACTTCCCCAACCCTCCTGCCTCCCAGTTCTGTCAACTGGACTCTTTTACATCTAAAAAAGGTCTGCACACTGGCCAGGTCAATCTGCTAACGGGCTCTGCATCCGCAGACAGCCTGAAAGAAACTGGTGTCAGCGAGCATGGGCAGCAACTTATAAATGGAACTCCGCTCGTCACTTCCGGAGCAGAACAACTTCAGCGCAGATCTGCTCAATGCTATCTACACTCATAGTGCTGCTTTAAAAGTTTCTGGATCTAGAGTGATGCCCGGGGAGTAATGACAAGGTGAGGAGTCTGTGGTTCGAGCATCCACCAGAAATATTGTTACCGAAGGCAAGTAGTTTGTTCAGCAGGGCCTCTGTGTCCCTCAGTGGTTCTGTGCTTGTGTGTGGGGTTTAGCAGGCCCCTGTGTCCAAGTGTATTTGATGTCTCTCGGTGGGTGTGTTCTTGTGAGTCTAAATCTCTCCGTAGGTGTGTGTTTTTATCTGCTGTTTGGAAGGGCCCCTGTTTCAATGTGGGTGTGTCCATGTGTGTTTGTTGTCTCTCTGTGAGTGTGTCCTTGTGAGTCTGCATCCCTCTGTGGGTGTGTCCTTGTGAGTCTGCAGCCCTCTGTTGGTGTGTGATTGTGTGGCTCTCTGGAAAGGTCCTCTGTGAGTGTGTGTGTGTGTTCACTGTCAGGGCCTCTGTGCTCCTCTGTGGGTTTTTGCTTGTGTCTGGTTTTAACTAGCCCATGTGTCTCTGTGGGCGGGTGCCCTTGTGTGTTTGTGTCCCTCTGTGGGCATTTGTCTCTCTGCGCGAGTGCCCTTGTGTTTTTGTGTCCGTCTTGGATGCCCTTGTGTGTTTGTATCCTGCTGTGGGCGTGTGTCTCTGTGGGTGTGCCCTTGAGTGTTTGTGTTCCTCTGTGGGCGTGTGTCTTTGTGGGCGGGTGCCCCTGTGTGTTTGTGTCCCTCTGTTGGCGTGTGTCTCTGTGGGTGTACCTTTGTGTGTTCCCTCTGTGGTCATGTGCCTCTGTGGGTGTGCCCTTGTGTGTTTGCGCCCCTGTGTGGGTATGTGTCTCTGTGGGTGTACCCTTGTGTGTTTGTCTCTCTGTGGGTATGTGTCTCTGTGGTCGTGTGTCTCTGTGGGTGTGCCCTTGTGTGTTTATGTTCCTCTGTGGGCGTTTGTCTCAGTGGGCGGGTGCCCTTGTGTGGTTGTGTCGCTCTGTGGGTGTGTGTCTCTGTGGGCGTGTGTATCTGTGGGCGTGCACTTGTGTGTTTGTGTCCCCCTGTGGGTGTGCCCTGGTACGGTTGTGTCCCTCTGTAGGCGTGTGTGTTTGTGTTTATGTGCTCTCTGGCTGGGACCCTGTGTCTCTGGGTGGGTGCCCTTGTGTGGCTGTGTCCCTCTGTGGGCGTGTGTGTTTGTGTTTATGTGCTCTTTGGCTGGGCCCCTGTGTCTTTGTGGGTGCCCTTGTGTGGTTGTGTCCCTCTGTGGGTGTGACCTTGTGTGGTTGTGTCCCTCTATGGGCGTGTGTGTTTGTGTTTATGTGCTCTCTGGCTGGGACCCTGTGTCTCTGTGTGTGTGCCCTTGTGTGGTTGTGTCCCTCTGTGGGCGGGTGTGTTTGTGTTTATGTGCTCTCTGGCTGGGACCCTGTGTCTCTGTGTGGGTGCCCTTGTGTGGTTGTGTCCCTCTGTGGGCGGGTGTGTTTGTGTTTGTGCTCTCTGGCTGTGACCCTGTGTCTCTGGGTGGGTGCCCTTGTGTGGTTGTGTCCCTCTGTGGGCGGGTGTGTTTGTGTTTGTGCTCTCTGGCTGGGACCCTGTGTCTCTGTGTGGGTGCCCTTGTGTGGTTGTGTCCCTCTGTGGGCGGGTGTGTTTGTGTTTGTGCTCTCTGGCTGGGACCCTGTGTCTCTGGGTGGGTGCCCTTGTGTGTTTGTGTCGCCCTGTGGGTGTGCCCTTGTGTGGTTGTGTCCCTCTGTGGGCGGGTGTGTTTGTGTTTATGTGCTCCCTGTACTTCTGTTGCGTCTCCCCATGCCTGGGAGGAGAGCGCTAATTAGAACCCAGCTCTGCAGAGATGAATGGGAAGCCCTGTACATCACTAGTGCAGTATCCCGTTACCGTGGAGACCAGAGGGTACCCGATGGCTTGGTTACTAGGCAACTGGAAACGGGGACGGTAGCGGCAGCGGTGCAGACTGAGGATAGGCCCGAGTGCGATGGGTGCCGGGGTCTCCGAGCCTGTTGGCGGAAGGGCCGGACCTTGCTAGCGGTGCCCAGGGGTGGAGGTGCCTTGTATTCCGGAGGGGTGGAGGGAGGGGACACTTCCTCCTCCTGCCTCTCCATCGCCGCCTCCAACCGGAGCCAGGGTTTCCTGTCCCTGGTTCCACCGAGAAGCTCTTCCCTTGAGGCCTGGCAGCTGCCAAGGGATCCCCAGACAGCCTGCAAGCCCCTCCCGCCCCGTCCCGCGCAGGAGCCCAGCTGCCAGGAATAGACACGGTGAACGGCACCCTCCCTGGGCCCAGTGAAGGGGCACACCGGCGGGGAAGGAGCGGGAGAGGCCCGGGGCTAGGGAACCAACCACGGGCTCTCTGGGAGGAGAGTTGACCGTGGAGAGCTGGCGCTGAATGTGGTGAACACTGCAGGAGTGCTCACTGTGGCGTCTCTAGTGACTGGTGGAGGAGCGCTCGCTGTGGCGTCTCTAGTGACTGGTGCAGGAGCGCTCGCTGTGGTGTCTATAGTGACTGGTGCAGGAGCGCTCACTGTGGCGTCTCTAGTGACGGGTGCAGGAGCGCTCACAGTGGCGTCTCTAGTGACTGGTGCAGGAGCGCTCACAGTGGCGTCTCTAGTGACTGGTGCAGAAGCGCTCACTTTGGCGTCTCTAGTGACTGGTGGAGGAGCGCTCGCTGTGGCGTCTCTAGTGACTGGTGCAGGAGCGCTCACAGTGGCGTCTCTAGTGACTGGTGCAGGAGCGCTCACAGTGGCGTCTCTAGTGACTGGTGGAGGAGCGCTCGCTGTGGCGTCTCTAGTGACTGGTGCAGGAGCGCTCACTGTGGCGTCTCTAGTGACTGGTGCAGGAGCGCTCGCTGTGGCGTCTCTAGTGACTGGTGGAGGAGCACTCACTGTGGCGTCTCTAGTGACTGGTGCAGGAGCGCTCGCTGTGGCGTCTCTAGTGACTGGTGCAGAAGCGCTCGCTTTGGCGTCTCTAGTGACGGGTGCAGGAGCGATCACTGTGGCGTCTCTAGTGACTGGTGCAGGAGCGCTCACAGTGGCGTCTCTAGTGACTGGTGTAGGAGCGCTCGCTGTGGCGTCTCTAGTGACTGGTGCAGGAGCGCTCACAGTGGCGTCTCTAGTGACTGGTGGAGGAGCGCTCGCTGTGGCGTCTCTAGTGACTGGTGCAGGAGCGCTCGCTGTGGCGTCTCTAGTGACTGGTGCAGGAGCGCTCACTGTCGCGTCTCTAGTGACTGGTGCAGGAGCGCTCACAGTGGCGTCTCTAGTGACTGGTGCAGGGGCGCTTGCTGTGGCGTCTCTAGTGACTGGTGCAGGAGCGCTCGCTGTGGTGTCTATAGTGACTGGTGCAGGAGCACTCACTGTGGCGTCTCTAGTGACTGGTGCAGGAGCGCTCACTGTGGCGTCTCTAGTGACTGGTACAGGAGCGCTCACTGTAGCTTCTCTAGTGACTGGTGCAGAAGCGCTCGCTTTGGCGTCTCTAGTGACTGGTGCAGGAGCGCTCGCTGTGGCGTCTCTAGTGACTGGTGCAGGAGCACTCACAGTGGCGTCTCTAGTGACTGGTGCAGGAGCGCTCGCTGTGGCGTCTCTAGTGACTGGTGCAGGAGCGCTCGCTGTGGTGTCTATAGTGACTGGTGCAGGAGCACTCACTGTGGCGTCTCTAGTGTCTGGTGCAGGAGCGCTCGCTGTGGCCTCTCTAGTGACTGGTGCAGGAGCGCTCACAGTGGCGTCTCTAGTGACTGGTGCAGGAACACTCACTGTGGCGTCTCTAGTGACTGGTGCAGGAGCGCTCACTGTGGCGTCTCTAGTGACTGGTACAGGAGCGCTCACTGTAGCGTCTCTAGTGACTGGTGCAGAAGCGCTCGCTTTAGCGTCTCTAGTGACTGGTGCAGGAGCGCTCACTGTGGCGTCTCTAATGACTGGTACAGGAGCGCTCACTGTAGCGTCTCTAGTGACTGGTGCAGAAGCGCTCGCTTTGGCGTCTCTAGTGACTGGTGCAGGAGCGCTCGCTGTGGCGTCTCTAGTGACTAGTGCAGGAGCACTCGCTGTGGCGTCTCTAGTGACTGGTGCAGGAGCGCTCGCTGTTGCGTCTCTAGTGACTGGTGCAGGAGCACTCACTGTGGCGTCTCTAGTGACTGGTACAGGAGCGCTCGCTTTGGCGTCTCTAGTGACTGGTGCAGAAGCGCTCGCTTTGGCGTCTCTAGTGACTGGTGCAGGAGCGCTCGCTGTGGCGTCTCTAGTGACTGGTGCAGGAGCGCTCGCTGTGGTGTCTATAGTGAAAGGTGCAAGAGCGCTTGCTGTGGCGTCTCTAGTGAAAGGTGCAGGAGTGCTCACTGTGACGTCTCTAGTGACTGGTGCAGGAGCGCTCACTGTGGCATCTCTAGTGACTGGTGCAGGAGCGCTCACTGTGGCATCTCTAGTGACTGGTGCAGGAGCGCTCGCGGTGCCGTCTCTAGTAACTGGTGCAGGAGCGCTCACTGTGGCGTCTCTAGTGACTGGTGCAGGAGCACTCACTGTGGCGTCTCTAGTGACTGGTGCAGAAGTGCTCGCTGTGGCGTCTCTAGTGACTGGTGCAGGAGCCCTCGCTTTGGTATCTATAACGAATGGTGCAGGAGCGCTCGCTTTGGCATCTATAGTAGCTGGTGCAGGAGCGCTCGCTGTGACATCTATAGTGACTGGTGCAGGAGCGCTCACTGTGGCGTCTCTAGTGACTGGTGCAGGAGCGCTAACTGTGACATCTCTAGTGACTGGTGCAGGAGTGCTCGCTGTGGCGTCTCTAGTGACTGGTGCAGGAGCACTCACTGTGGTGTCTCTAGTGACTGGTGCAGGAGTGCTCATTGTGGCATCTCTAGTGAATGGTGCTGGAGCACTCACTGCGGCATCTCTAGTGACTGGTGCAGGAGTGCTCGCTGTGTCATCTCTGGTGACTGGTGCAGGAGCGCTCGCTGTGGCAGCTCTAGTGACTGGTTCAGGAGCGCTCGCTGTGGCATCTCTAGTGACTGGTGCAGGAGAGCTCGCTGTGGCATCTCTAGTGACTGGTTCAGGAGCGCTCGCTGTGGCACCTCTAGTGATTGGTGCATGAGTGCTCACTGTGGCATCTATAGTGAATGGTTCTGGAGCGCTCGTTGTTGCATCTCTAGTGATTGGTGCAGGAGCACTCACTGTGGCATCTATAGTGACAGGTGCAGGAGCTCAGAGTGTTCAGTCTATAGTGAATGGTGTAGGAGCGCCCACTGTTGGTGTCTATAGTGACTGGTGCCATAGTGCTCGCTTTGGTATCTATAGCGAATGGTGCATGAGCGCTCGCTGTGCCATCTCTAGTGACTGGTGCAGGAGCACTCGCTCTGGCATCTATAGCGAATGGTGCATGAACGCTCACTGTGCCGTCTCTAGTGACTGGTGCAGGAGCACTAACTGTTGCATCTATAGTGACTGGTGTAGGAGCGCTCACTGTGACATCTATAGTGACTGGTGCAGGAGCGCTCGCTGTGGCGTCTCTAGTGACTGGTGCAGGAGCGCTCCCTGTTTCGTCTATAGTGACTGGTGCAGCAGAGCTTGCTGTGGCATCCATAGTGACTGGTGTCGGAGTGCTCATTGTGGCGTCTATAGTGACTGGTGCAGGAGCGCTCGCTGTGGCATCTCTTGTGACTGGTGCAGGGGCGTTTACTGTGAATGGTGTGGGAGCATTCTCTGTGGCATCTATAGTGACTGGTGTAGGAGCGGTGAATGTGGCATCTATAGTGGCTGGTGCAGAAGTGCTCGCTGTGGCATCTCTAGTGACTGGTGCAGAAGCACTCGCTGTGGCCTCTCTAGTGACTGGTGCTGGAGCGCTCGCTGTGGCGTCTCTAGTGACTGGTGCAGGAGCGCTCGCTGTGGTGTCTATAGTGACTGGTGCAGGAGCACTCACTGTGGCGTCTCTAGTGACTGGTGCAGGAGCGCTCACTGTGGCGTCTCTAGTGACTGGTACAGGAGCGCTCACTGTAGCGTCTCTAGTGACTGGTGCAGAAGCGCTCGCTTTGGCGTCTCTAGTGACTGGTGCAGGAGCGCTCACTGTAGCGTCTCTAGTGACTGGTACAGGAGCGCTCACTGTAGCATCTCTAGTGACTGGTGCAAAAGCGCTCACTTTGGCGTCTCTAGTGACTGGTGCAGGAGCGCTCACTGTGGCGTCTCTAGTGACTGGTGCAGGAGCACTCGCTGTGGCGTCTCTAGTGACTGGTGCAGGAGCGCTCGCTGTTGCGTCTCTAGTGACTGGTGCAGGAACACTCACTGTGGCGTCTCTAGTGACTGGTACAGGAGTGCTCGCTTTGGCGTCTCTAGTGACTGGTGCAGAAGCGCTTGCTTTGGCTTCTCTAGTGACTGGTGCAGGAGCGCTCGCTGTGGCGTCTCTAGTGACTGGTGCAGGAGCGCTCGCTGTGGTGTCTATAGTGAAAGGTGCAAGAGCGCTTGCTGTGGCGTCTCTAGTGACTGGTGCAGGAGCGCTCGCTGTGGTATCTCTAGTGATTGGTGCATGAGTGCTCACTGTGGCATCTATAGTGAATGGTTCTGGAGCGCTCGCTGTTGCATCTCTAGTGATTGGTGCAGGAGCACTCACTGTGGCATCTATATTGACAGGTGCAGGAGCTCAGAGTGTTCAGTCTATAGTGAATGGTGTAGGAGCGCCCACTGTTGGTGTCTATAGTGACTGGTGCCAGAGTGCTCGCTTTGGTATCTATAGCGAATGGTGCATGAGCGCTCGCTGTGCCATCTCTAGTGACTGGTGCAGGAGCACTCGCTCTGGCATCAATAGCGAATGGTGCATGAACGCTCACTGTGCCGTCTCTAGTGACTGGTGCAGGAGCACTAACTGTTGCATCTATAGTGACTGGTGTAGGAGCGCTCGCTGTGACATCTATAGTGACTGGTGCAGGAGCGCTCGCAGTGGCGTCTCTAGTGACTGGTGCAGGAGCGCTCCCTGTTGCGTCTATAGTGACTGGTGCAGCAGAGCTTGCTGTGGCATCCATAGTGACTGGTGCAGAAGCACTCGCTGTGGCCTCTCTAGTGACTGGTGCAGGAGCGCTTGCTGTGGCATCTATAGTGACTGGTACAGGAGTGCTCACTGGGGCATCTATATTGACTGGTGCAGGAGCGCTCGCTGTGGCGTCTCTAGTGACTGGAGTAACCCTGGGCATAGTGGGCTACGTGGAGCAGCCCGTAGTGTGGCAAAATCTATGCACACTCGCGCGCTCTGCGTAGCCCCACTACGCGCCGCCCGCCCGCCCTCATTTTAAAATACTTTAAAGAATAGAAAAAGTAAATAAAAGACCTTACCTGCAGTGCGGCGTCCCGGGGCTCCCTCTTCTTGCTTGCCGGTAAGTTCTTCACACAAATGCGCATGCGTGGGCGTCCGCGCATGTGCATTTGTGTGAAGAAGTTACCGGCAAGCAAAAAGAGGGAGCCCCGGGACGCCGCACTGCAGGTAAGGTCTTTTATTTACTTTTTCTATTCTTTAAAGTATTTTAAAATGAGGGCAAGTGGGCGGTGGGTGGCGGGCAGCTTCGCTTTGCAGCGGCGTGGGCGTAGCGCTGCCTGCTACGCCTACTTCGTAAACGGCAAAGCAGGCAGTGCTACGTGCACTCCGTGGGCGAAGCGGAGCACGACGCCCACCCTTAGACAGGAGCAGGAGCACTCACTGTGGCGTCTCTCGTGACTGGTGGAGGAGCGCTCACTGTGGCGTCCCTAGTTACTGGTGCAGGAGCGCTCGCTGTGGCATCTCTAGTGACTGGTGAAGGAGCGCTCGCCTTGGCATCTATAGTGACTGATGTAGGAGCACTCGCTTTGGTATCTATAATGAGTGGTGCAGGAGCGCTCGCTGTGGCATCTATAGTAGCTGGTGCAGGAGTGCTCGCTGTGACATCTATAGTGACTGGTGCAGGAGCGCTCGCTGTGGCGTCTCTAGTGACTGGTGCAGGAGCACTCGCTGTTGCATCTATAGTGGCTGGTGCAGGAGCGCTCGCTGTGGCATCTCTAGTGACTGGTGGAGGAGCGCTGGCTGTGGCATCTCTAGTGACTGGTGCAGGAGCACTCGCTGTTCGTCTATAGTGGCTGGTGCAGGAGCGCTCGCTGTGACGTCTATAGTGACTGGTGCAGGAGCGCTCGCTGTGGCATCCGTAGTGACTGGTGCAGAAGCGCTCGCTGTGGCATCCATAGTGAATGGTGAAGGAGCACTCACTGTTGCATCTCTAGTGACTGGTGCAGGAGCGCTTGATGTGGCGTTCCTAGTGACTGGTGCAGGAGCGCTCGATGTGGCGTCTCTAGTGGCTGGTGCAGGAGCGCTCGCTGTGACGTCTATAGTGACTGGTGCAGGAGCCCTCGCTGTGGCATCTGTTGTGACTGGTGCAGAAGCGCTCGCTGTGGCATCTATAGTGAATGGTGTATGAGCATGCTCTTGGCATCTATAGTGATGAGTTTTTGGTTACCGAGGCAGCCTCATTACTCCACATTCATTTTGAGTTTTTTAGTTGCTGTTTCGGTTTTCTTATTGATGTGTGACACTTTGTCACAGTTGAAAATGGTTCACAAGGTCAGCGCGGTGATGGGCGGTGGGTAGCGGACCTCCCCCTGCTCTGTCTGCAGTCCCCTTATATTGGTCTACCTGAGGGCGGTACCAGTCTTTAGACCCTCCCACAACCTGCCGATTGGTGCCTCTTTCCCATCCTTGCCTCTTATTGGCTCTTTAGGTTTCCACCTCTCTAATGACGGTCCTCCCTTTAAATACCTGCCTCTCTGCCCCTCCCCCTTCCTCCAGCTGCTGGACCTGGCAGTGGCATGGGAGAAGGACTGGGCTGCAGGAGCCTCCGGGCACTCTGGCTCTTTGAGCATAAGGTTTGTTGAGAAAGAAGGGAGTTGGATGCCCGACCTCCCGATGCACACCACTCACTCTATGCCGCATCCTAGCAGCCTTTGAGTGACACAAGTGACACACCTGAATGCAGGTGTGTGCTCTGCTGGTTGATATTACCTCATTAGTTGTCTTATAACAGAGCTGTACTGACGGGTTCTGGCTGCCAGTCTCTGTCCTGGGGACCCTGCATGCTTTGGAGTATTCTTGAAACCCCCTCATTTATGTGTCTCAAGGGGGGGTCAAGTCCTCGATACCTCACACAGTATGTTCTCATGGACCTGGACAGTATTTCGGTATAAAGCGCATTGAGGCCTATTAGTACTTAAGCACTATGAAAGACTGTAAAATAAATTAATACATGCGACATGCCCTCAACAATAGGCCCTCTCCGTTGGCGACTACTCCTCCACCCTTTCACGGTCTCTTTGCACTTCCTGTCTCACTGCATGGCCTTGTTGTGTCACAGACACAAGGCTGATCCTGAATTTGCCTTTAATTCCTTGTCCATTTCAGTGGTCAGTACATCCCAGAACTGCCCGCTCTGCCACATCCTACAGCGCACCCTCTGTCACCCTCAGCCCCCATTTTGAATGTGCCTAAGCTCTCTGCCTGGCCTGCGTAGACCTCAAATCCCCCACATCCCCCTTGTGGTCCAGACCCAAGCAGCAAGACTGGCAGCTGGCATGAAGCCAAAGGGTTCTACTCCTGGGCCCTGGAATCACAGGTGTGGCCCCCCAATAGTGTCCAGCTCACCTTCAAGACCCTCTGCCACATCCAGTGCTTACTTTGTAAAATATTAAGTGCCAGAGCCCTGACCAGGAGGCCACTGCAGCTTGCACCACCCATTGCCCCATCATCGCTGCAAACGGGGGTACCAAAACTACTACTTACCATCTCTCTCGCCTGCAAGTGAGACAGTTCTGATAATTCCAGGTCCCTAAAGCTAAAGGAATGGCTGGGGAGGCAGGTATTAGTATTTTTTCAAGTATATTGTATTCATAAACAACAATTGTTCTGCTCATCTCTAAATTAGATGAGCAGCGCCACCATGTGGCAGAGTGTCATAAATGTGGTGATGACAATTAAGTGCCGGTGTCGAGCACCGGAAAACAACAGCTCAAATTAAGCACTGTGCCACACCCACACATGCATCATGGACCCTCTCCAAATCCCTTAGAAACAGCACATCCCATCACAGCTTCAACCCCCTTCTCTCATCCAGCCTTTGAGTACTCAGGATGACACAAGAACCTTAAAAGGTGGCAGATGCTTCTCCGCCTTAGGACCCTTCCTACGGCATCTCCATGAAGGTGGTCACCTCTCTTTCAGGCAAAATGAGAAACCCATTCTTTGCAGAAGCCGACACCCAACTGCTCCCCGTATTAATGTATGCACTGGGATTCAGATCCATGTTTTCACTCATTCAATCAAATGTAGGGCTGGGCCCGGGCCTGGCTGCAGGATTCTGAATCTAGGGGGAGCAGGTAAATCCAAAGATCTGCTGTGTTAGGCACTGGCATGGGTTCCTTTTGAAAGTGAAAGTTACATATCAGTAGTACTGTTAGAACTAACGCAGAGGACCATTAGCCGAGCCCAATGACCAGTGTGTAATTTGTACAGCCAGACCCCATACGGACCACAGGGCATAGGTGCGGACCACGTCTGGTATCCCCAACCGAGTGGGCATGGTTGCACACAATACCCAAAGGGTTCTAGAGCAGGGCATGTGCCCAGTGCCCTCTAGGCACAGCCATACCCAGGGATGACCACAGGCAGAGGTAGGTAAAGTGAAGGGAAAAAAGCTGTGGAATACAAGCTGCTGCGGCCACTAGATGACCATTAATGCCACTTCATGTAATTACGCGCCATTCGCTGTAAAAATGTTCTGCAATGCACGGAAACAACAGAGTGCGAGTGGCTGTCGCGCGCAATGCTTTTGTTTTGCACAATAGTTTTAACGCAAAGAGCATCTTTATGTCAAAATTTGATGCGAGAGCATTTCACGCTAAAATATACTATGAAATAATGAATTTGCATTTCGTGTAATTGCAAGTAATTTCATATAATTGTGAAGACATTTTGCATAATTACGCAAAAGCAAATGATGCAAGTTTTTGCACTCCCCTAGTCCTTTTCTACAATTTGCAAGACTGACTTCGTCCCTGTGAAGCATGGAGTTCACCCTAGAAGAAAGTTGTAAAGTTGCAGTGTTGTGTACTACACCACACCGCAGTGTCATGTAGCTGGGTTCAACATACATTTTCTTCTGCCACAAACGTAATTTCAAAATGATAAAACAGATGATAATGTGTTGTGCCCGGTCGTTCAGGGCTGCTGGCTCTGAGTGACAGCAGGGAAACCCAATAGTTACTGCCTGATGGGTCAGTGGCATAACGAAAGATGAAGGGGCCCTCCTGCAAGGTACTCAGAGGGGCCCCCGCTCCGGATTTATTTCGGAGCTCTCCGGCGTGAGTGCAGTGCTGAGGGGGCCCCCTGCAGTTCAGGGCCACCCCGCACTGCGTGGGCCTGTGTTACGCCCCTGTGATGGGTGCCACCCTCATACATGCCAACTCTCCCAGTTCAGGCTGGAGACTACCGATTTCAAGGCTGGTCTCCAGTGCTCAATTTATTAAAATGGCTTGGGTGGCAGGTATCAGTTGTTTTTAATCTTAATTGAATTAACAAACAACAATTTTTCTGCTCATCTTTAAATACCACAAACAGCGCCACCATATGGCAGCTGTCATAATTGCAGGTTCCGACAATTAAGTGCCTTGCCAGCAATTAAGTGGCGGTGCCCAGCACCGAAAACCACCGGCTCAAATTAAGCACTGCTAGTCTCCTGCTTCCCGATTCCTGCATTCAAAAAAACGATTCATCAGCAGGCTTCATATGGCAGTGGCCGGTCTTGTGTGACTCGGATTATGCACTGACAGTAACCTGCTCCTTCTTGCAAGAGCACAATATTTTTGTCACGCTTTCTCTGCCTGCCACAGCGATTTCTCTGTGCTCCTGACAGATATGGAAAAAAAAGGGTATTTGAATGTCTGGTTTCCTGCAGTAGCACACTTGCAAGTCCCATACACTCTGACAGACCCGATACAGGCCGCAATAGAAGTAGGAAATGTTGGCGGAAGTCCTGCTCTGGGACTTCCGGGGTGGGTAACCGCATCTATGCAGTTTGTCGGAAGTGGTAATGGATGCACCATCGGGAAAAGAAGGGGAGATTCAGTGTAACAAAAGGACGTTAGAATCTGCAAAACTCATCCAAACGTCCATACATGCAATCACACTGAAGAATACACATTTAGAACAATGAATGTACGTTCACAAACATACAATCCTGCAGCGTCCACACGACATCACATTTACGGAATCAATTTGAGGTGTACCAAGTGAGCTGTGCGTCAAAGAAACCTATTGGGTCAAGACACAGTACTGTGTACAATGCCCTCACTTAGCAAACATGGAAGGAAGATCAGACAGGACAGTGCCCTATTGGGAGCTACAACTCTGGTTAGTCACTGCCATTCACGTATTACAAGGTCTCCAGCAGGTGTTGTGGGCACAGTGGCTGCAGGACTCACCACTTCAATATCCCAAAGGTACTGAAATGCATCACTTAAGCAGCTTTGGAAACATACATGTGCTTGGTACATGAGCTCCTTCTTTAATTCTGTCTGATATCCAATATTCCACACTCCCAGCATTGTTCAGGAATATTTAAGGTGCCTCGATAGCGCTGCGAGGTGTTGACTTTTCTGAAAATCACCCTGGCTGATGTGTTTCAGAACTTTGAGATTTATGTTTTATGTAACTGTATCTTCCATTAAATCTTTATTTTGATTAAACACGTATGTGATAGCTTGTCTCTGTGTGGTGCGCGCTATATCATATGTTGCCATTTTGTAGCACTGTAAGTGACGATTGTTTCTATTACTCGACACATTGAGGCCCCTCTTAGCCTTCTCAGAAGGATAAAATGCTGAGCTGCCCTCTGGATCCAAACCAGTGTCCTGCAGGGTACATATAGATCCCTGCAGAAGGCAACCTTCTGGCACGTACGGCCATCTACCTAGATTTTTTGAGATTGTAGGCAGGGCCAGACTGGGAACCAAAACCGGCCCTGCCAAAGTGCTTGGCCGGCCCCCCGGGGGTTGGGGGTGTGGCCGAGCTGTTTGCTACGGCCGTTTCGGCCGATTTCGTTACAGCGGCCGATATTGCAGCTACGCTGCAAAAATGGCCCTGTAACGAAATCGGCCCACAGGTACCCAAAAGCGGCCCCCACCCCTGGTGGCCCACCGGGGAAATGCCCGGTGCCCGCTACGGCCAGTCCGGCCCTGATTGTGGGGAAAAATATCTACGGAATGCCCTTCCTCTAACCAAATGTCAGGATGCAACATTTCGTCTGATCACTTTTTTTTCTAAACTCTCTTTATTAACAACGCGCAAGACCATTGTTTACATGAATCACTGGTGTGCATACATGGTGAGGTTTAGATATTACAGCAACAGTATTTACAAGGGATAGGAGACCATACAACGGTACTGGCTCTCCGGGAGTACATTCATACCGTCACATATTATCCAAGGATTGACTGAGCCCAGTTCCTCCCTTTCATCCACCACTCCGCCCCGTTTCAGTTGTTAACGCATCACTCTCCCACCAGCGTCACTCTGTGTCGCTGCCATGGTGCCCATACTTTCTCCCATTTTTTAGCCAACCACTACTCTTATACACTGTGGACCCGATTCACAGAACTAACTTAAGACAAAATCCTAAACTTACTACCATTTTGTTATTCACAGAAGGCACTTACTCATTTCGGTATTCACAGAAGTTAGGAGTCCTAACTTTAGGACTCCTAAATGCCTTCTGTGAATACAGAAAGTCTTAAAGTTAGGAGTCCTAACTTTACTACTACTAAACTGAGAAAAATCCTAATTTTAAGACTTTCGGTATTCACAGAAGGCATTTAGGAGTCCTAAAGTGAGGACTCCTAACTTCTGTGAATACCGAAATGAGTAAGTGCCTTCTGTGAATACCAAAATGGTAGTAAGTTTAGGATTTTGTCTTAAGTTAGTTCTGTGAATCGGGCCCAGTTTCTTCAGCCCGCGGGCACCAGTCAAGATCCCCCTCCCCCTCCTCCAATGACGGAGGCGAAGACGCCCCCCACCGTCTGGCAATGCTTCTTTCGGCTATCCCAGCTGCAAATGCCAACCATATCCCTACGTATCTGGACAATAAGAGTGCCCTTTCCTTTTGATCCCTTTTGGATGAATTCATTGGATATTTGGCTCTCCGAGTTGGGGCTGGCCCTACAGCAGGGAGGAAATAGAACAAACCCCTCCTTAGATGTATGTACCAATGTAATACACATTTTCATTTACTTTTCGTGAGAATGCAGGCGCCGTTTCTGTCTCTTTCGTCTCTCCTGCTGGTAGCCTGCAGTTTCTTTTGTTATGGTGGGAGTGTGGCGTGTACTTCTGCTCAGTGCTTAATTTGTAAAAAAATGAAGTGCCAGGGCCCTTCTGGTAACACCACTGCAGCCTGCATCACGCATAGCCCCTGCCAGCGCTGCCAATGGCAGCACCAACATAACGCCCAACCACCGCGCTCCTACTAGTGTGGCAATTCAGACAATTTAAGGCCACACAAAGCTATGAAAATAGCATGAGAGGCGGGTATTATTCATTTTCAATGCCATTTGACTTATTGAACACTGTTGTTGTGCTCATCTCAAAATTAGACAGAGAGCACCACCATGTGGTGGACTGTCACAAGAGCTGGTGCTGACAAGTGCCCGTGCAGAGCACCAGAAACCACCGGCTAAAGTTAAGCACTGCTCCTGCTGCTCCTTTATGCGTGAGGACACCTTTTACCCCTGAAGACTTCACCCTGGTGTACGGGCACTTAAAGTATCCTGCGTCATTGCTGGGTCATGAAAATTCTATTGTATTGTAATTGCATTTATATAGCGCTTACTACCACTGACGAGGCGTCGAAGCGCTTTTCCGGCGAGTAGACCGCTGCTCCGGAACCTGGAAGGAATTAGTGGTGAATTAGTATAGTGAAAATATGAAAGTGATTTGAGTGGTGGCTATGTTAGTCAGTTATTTAGATTGAGAAGGATAGCGAAGGGGTAGAAGAGGCAAAAAGGTTTGCATTTATATGGCACTTGCTCCCCTGCTGAGGTGTGGAAGTGCTTTTTCGGCGGGTAGCACGATACTCTGGAACCCATAAAGTATTATGAAATTAATTTGCGTGATGGACATGTTAGTTTGTTATTTGGATTGAAAAAAGACAGTGGGGGGGATAGAAGGGAAGGATTTAGTTTTTTTGTTTGTTTTGGAGCTCATAGCAGTAAAAGGAGGCTTGGGATGAGTAAAAGGGAGGCGCAGGCGAAGAGTCAGAGGGAAGGGTTTAGAAAGGCTTGTTTTGGGAGATCGGAATGGTAATAATAGGTATGAGATGAAGCAAGGAGGGGTGGAATAGGGAAGAGTCTCGAAAGGGTTATTTTGGGGATCATAGTAGTGGTATGGGGTTTGGTATGAATGAGAGAGTGGAGGTAATGGATATATTGATAGAGGCATATTGTGAGAAATAAGCTAGCGCGTTGGAAAGAGTAGTAGAAAGAGGTTTGAGATGAGGCAGAGAGTTGAGCTAGAGGATATATTGAGAGCGGGACAGGGTGAAAAATGGGGAAGTGCATTGGATATGCTGAATTAGAAGAAAATAAATAAATAAGGAAAAGTAATAAATATATAGATAAAAAAGTAATAAAGATATAGACCCATAAGTACATAGAAGGTATATAGATGCATAAAGGAAGGTAGTATATGTAGATTAAAGATGCATTAAATAAACTCTGGCTTTCAAGTGTTGTACTTCAAATGAGTTTTTTTTCAATTTTTATATCTATATTTTTTGTAGATCAATAGTTAAGCAATTGTAGATAAATAGTTATGATAAAAAGATGTACTTATTTATGCAGTCAATTATATACATGTTAAAAACTTGGAATGATGTAACTATCAGTAAAATGTACATTTGTTAAGCAAACTAATGAATATCTATATATAATACTTGTTTTAAACCTAAGTATTCTACACATTTATACAAAGCAATCACATATATAGGTGCATATCTACAGTTCAAATAAATGCTTACATACAGAGAGATATGCTGTATATTTCTATCTGTTTGCGTGTGGTGGTTATGTGGGGAAGAGCCAATTCTTGAGTGGTTTTTTGAAGATAAGGTGGTTGTGCGTGGATCTTATGTTGTGGGTAAAGAGTTCCATAGTTTGGCTGCTTGAACAGAGAATCATGTGCCACCCATGTTTATTTTCTTGTATCTTGGCATTTTGCGGAAAGGTGCCACTCTAGAGCGGAGGTTCCTTTGTTGAATGCATTTGTTGATTTTATTCCTGTTGAAGAGCGGTCCCATTCCATGTATCGCTTCGTGGGTGATACAAAGCAGCTTGAACATGGATCTTCTGGCGACCGGTAACCAATGCAGGGCTTTCAAGGCAGGAGAGATGTGGTCTTGCGGTTTAATATATAAGAGAAGTGTGGCAGCCGAGTTCTGAATCTGTTGTAATCTTTTCATGGTTGTTAAAAGTAATCCGTGGTAGAGGCTATTGGCGTAATCGAGTTTGGACAAAACAAGGGAGATGGTAGCCTGGACCTTGTGTGGAAATCCCAAATGGGGGAAGATTTGTCGCAGAGTTTTTATAGTAACAAAGCTTGATCTTACTAGTTTGTGCACTTGGGCATTCATCAATAGCTTGGAGTCCATGATCATTCCAAGGTATCTTACTTCCTTCGATATTTTAGTTGGTGTTCCCAGATCATCAGGCCACATGGTGAGTGGAACATAATGTTTCAAATTGCCACACGTGAGTATTTCTGTTTTAGAAGCATTCGATCCAATTTGAGGTGGCTCCACATCATCCATTGATCCACGGCTCTGAGACAACTGAAAAGTGGAGAGTTTCCAATGTCGTTGGGGCATTGCAGTTGAAGGAGTATTTGCATGTCATCTGCATAGTTATAGCACATGAGGTTAAATTGATTGATCATTGCCGGTAATGACTTCATGAAGATGCTGAAAAGCATGGGGAAGATAATGGAGCCTTGAGGGAGTCTGCAGTGTGGTCCTACGAAGGGATGAAAGCCCCCTCTTAGGAGGCCATTTTGGAGTTTGCAGCGTGGTCCTTCGAAGGGAGGAGAGCCCTTCCTCAAGATGGTATCGTTGAGTTGCGAAGAGGTCAAACCACATATGAGCTGGCCATATAGGTAATATATTGTCATTTGTGTTCAGTTAGAGTTGCCTCCTGCAATCAGTGTATATGTTATAGTGTCAGAGATACCGTTCTTGCAGTCAGTGTAGACATAGTTCTATGGTGAAGTGATGGCCCCTCTCTTGCTATCCGTGTGAATCTAACTAGGGAGCTAACCTGTTTTCAGTATCTCTAGACAGTAAACATCCACATGGTGGGCCTTAACTGGTTACCCCTCTATTTCTGCCTGCCCCCCTCCCCTTCCTCTGTGCCCTCCTCTCCCCCTCATCTGTGTGCAGCGCTCTTTTGCTTTACTAGAAGGTTCAAGCTCTATAAATCCCCATAAATAAGGCATACGGTGTGTCTGTTTGTAGGATCTAGAATATTTCATACATCCAAGAGCCGTGAAGTCAGAGTGAAAGGCCCTCTTGTGTTTCTCTTTTCTGAATCTCATTACAACATGCAAACATTGCAATCAAAACCAGACAAATATATCCCCAACAGCAGGTCCCCAGGGGAAGGTCTCCTGCGCTGCTTCCTACTGACTGCAGCATAATGTGCGCCCAGGGGAGCCGAGGCCCCGCCCAGGCAATGTGGGACTCTGCAGGAGTCTCGCTGCACTCAGAGCTCAGCCCAGGCCTCCCTGCTCTTCCCTGTTACTCCAGCGATGAAAAACATCAGAGCCTTCCAGTTTACAATGTTTATCAGATTACTAACCTTTATCTTGCAAATACCTTGAATTACACAAACGTTTACAGGTGTTGTCCACTCAGAGGTCACGAGTGATCTACTCAAATCTTCCGATTCTGTCCGCAGACAAGGATTTTATACACAAAAACAACTGGTTGTCGTGGCTGACCAGTGAGTAAGCTCCGGCCAGACCTCTGCAAGGGGGAACGGAGAAAGATGGCTGACCACGGAGGGCAGCCCCAAGGCTCTATCATTGGGAAGAGGAGGTCTTCTTGAAGATGACCGAACGAAGGGGTGCAGGGCATTCGAGTCCTTTGCCACAGGAACTAGAGCCTGAGTTATCAGAGAACTGCCGCTGAACATGGCCGGCCGGATTGCCACACCAGGGTCCACCGCAAGCAACAGCCGCTTTAGAATCAGATGGGTTCTCCAGAGGATGTCTGGTCAGTGGCACCTCTCAGTATTGAGATCATGAGAAGGCCCACCCACATACAGAAGCCCCCGAGTATAGGCAGAAACGAGTAGGCGATCTCTAAATACACTCTAGTATGCACACGTGTCACTGTAGAAAGCAGTCTTACTAGAGGTGGGAGTTGTTAATCAGAGCATACAATTCACACCCATCACCTTGGGAAGAGGTCTGAGCAAAGTCCATCCTACTACGCACACCAGTGACCTTAGGGAGAGTTCTCAACAGAGGGGGTCGTATCTCCCCACGCTCTACTACTTGTGTCACCATGGGGATGGGTCTCAGTAGAGAGGCCAGTCCTTCTGCACACTGCATATGCATGTGTCCCTAGGGAAAGGTCTCAATGGAGAGGCTTGTCCCATCCCACATCCTACAAAGTATATCCGTCGCCATGAATAAAGGTGTCAGTGGCGAGGACAGTGTCTCTTCACACCCTACTATGCCCACTTGTAATCCTGAGGCGGGCATGGCAGGAGAGAGACCACTCCCTCCTCAAACCCTACTACGTACACTTGTCATCTAAGAGAAAGTTCTCAGTGGAGAGGGCAGTCTCTCCCCACACTCTACCACGCACACCTGTCCAAGAAGAGAGAGCTGTCAGTGGAGAGGGCATTTCCTTCCCAAAGGAGAGGGGTTAGTAGAGAGACCAGTCCGCCTCCACACCCTACTATATAAAAAAAAAGCTAGAAATTCACTGAAAAAAACAAAGGTTAAACTAACATTATAGTTAGGTGTGATAAAAAGATGTTTTTGTTTAAAAAAAAAAACACAAAAAAAAACCTTAGAAATGTACTGAAAAATCCAAAAGTTAAAGTTACATTATAGTTAGGGGTGATAACAAAACTGTTTTTCTTAAAAAAATAAATTTAAAAAAAAGTAAAAATGGACTGAAAAAAACCAAGGCTAAAGTGACATGTAGTTAGCTGAATATGTCAGAGACAACATTAACGTTTTGAACTCTAAAAGCCACAGAAATTCATCAGTTATAGTTAGCAGAGATGACTATAACTTGTGCCCCTCCGTGGTGTGCTTATGACCCCACATATTACATCACTCATGACATGTTCTATGACATCATTTATGAGATAAATGTAACATACAACCTACGACCCTGGAGTTAAGTACACAAAGTGTGACATACAACCTGAGGCCTTTTCTTCAAGTACACAAAGTGTGGCATACAACCTCAGGCTCTGGCTTTAAATACACAGTGTGGCATACAACTTGTGCCCCTGGCTTTAAGTGCACAAAGCGCAACACGCTGGGACCCTGGTTTTAAGTACACAAAGTGTGACATACGACTTGGGACACTGGTTTTAAGTACACCAAGTGTGACATACAACATGAAGCCCTGGCTTTAACTACACAAAGTGTGGCATACAACCTCAGGCTCTGGCTTTAAGTACACAAAGTGTGGCAAGCAACTTGTGCCCCTGGCTTTAAGTACAAAAAAGCGCAACACGCTGGGACCCTGGCTTTAAGTACACAAAGTGTGACATACAACTTGGGACACTGGCTTTAAGTACACAAAGTGTGGCATACAACTTGGGACACTGGCTTTAAGTACACAAAGCGCAACACGCTGGGACCCTGGCTTTAAGTACACAAAGTGTGACATACAACTTGGGACACTGGCTATAAGTACACAAACTGTGTCATACAACCTGAGGCCCTGGCTTTAAGTACACAAAGTGTGAAATACAACCTGGAGCACTGGCTTTGAGTACACAAAGTGTGACATACAACCGGATTTGGTGCTTTAAGTACACAGAGTGTGGCATACAACCTCAGGCTCTGGCTTTAAGTACACATAGTGTGACATACAACCTGGAGCGCTGGCTTCAAGTACACAGTCAATCAATCAATCAATCAGGGGAATTGTAAGCGCGCTACTCACCCACGAGGGTCTGAAGGCGCTGGGGGTGGTCCGCAGTTCCGTTTTTAACTTTTCACGATCCCGCAAGGGTCCTGCAAGATTGCGAAATTAAAAAATTAATTTATATTTATTTCCATCCCAGTAGTTCTGCCTTACAGACCTCCTGTCAAGAACTAGGGGAACAGGATGCCTTTCTCCTGACCCCTTACCTACCTTATTTGTTCTTTCTCACGACACCTCAGATTTTTCACAGTAAACAGTAATGGTGGCCATTTAATTTTTAAACCTCCAACATCCAGCCAATCGGAGCACTCGCTCCAGCGGGACTCATGGGAAATGGGGAAGGCTGATGGGAAAAACAGGCCTCTAGCCCAATCACAGGGCTCCCTTTTTTAATTCGCTCTCTTACTGTACTTTTGCCTGCCTCTGGCGGATCCAACTGTCCAAATATACAAATATGTTGAACCTTCCTTTCTCAAAAACTACTAAACAGATTTAATCCAAATAATAAAAAGCACACTCTGCGGACCAAGATCTTGCTTCCTTCCAAATGTGGTGCACTTTCATTCAGCAGTTTTTGCTGTAGCCCTGCCTAAAGAAGTCTATGGAAAATGCATGGTGATTTTGCATTTTGGGCCCCCTTTTTTCTCGCCCTCGCCCCGCTTGACTGATCAACCCAAAATTTCAACTGCATAAGCAAGGAAAAACTCACTTTAAAAATGTTTGGGGGGAAGATTCGTCAAATGGTGCCAAAGTTATTAGTAACACACAAAATGCATTTCCCGTGGGAATGCTGACCTAACTATTACTACCCTGCATTAATTGAGTATGAAAATGTAAATTGGGCACAAACACAAATGATAAAAGAATCCTAGTTTCTCAGCTGCCTTATTTGCAGTTCAGCTTTCTGTGCACACCAGTGCACTTGCTGATTTTTATTTAAAAGCCTGTGATCTGTGGTTGTGAATGAGGTCGGCGTGGTGTGTGATTAACAGCGACGAGTGACGCAAATCCCTGCAGATGATAAAAACAGATTCTCACCTGCCCAGGGTCACGTGCCGTAAGTGGTGAGTGGGTGCTTGCAGGCCACCGTAAGCGGATTACCTAAAGGAGGCAAGCTCTTTCTTGGAGAGTTGCTAAAGCCTCTATCTTGAGGATCAAGCAGGGGCCACGGGAGGGAGGGGGTGTTTTAGGTGGCTGCCCCTTCCTGCACCCCAATAGCAGTGTAGCCATTTATATACAGCTGATCTAACTATGGTCTAGCATGCACAGAAGTCTAGAGCTATAGTGGGAAAATGGGACTACAGGTACCAGAATGCAGAGGGACAGTGGCTAAAAACAAAGCCAGAACTAGCTCCAGGTGTCAAACATGGCATAGGGTCACTTGGCACAAGTGTTCAGCAGTACCAGTTGCTTAAGCGCTTCAAGCTGCCAAAAAACATATTTTTCTGGTTCTTTGGTGAAATTGAGGGTAAGAGGTTGTCAAGTGAGGGTAAATGCCCACCAGGGATTTCAGCTAATCTACAATACACAGTTTCCCCTATTGCTGCCACTGAATTTAAGCTATGAGTTGTTTGAGTTCCTAGGGACACAAGAAGCCCCCTTTATGTCAATAAAATCTCAGCCCTGTGGTGGACAGATGAGGCCAGCTTTGGCCCTAGAGAAGTTAGGGTCAGAGTTTGGGAACACACGCTGTGCTACAGCGGGGCTTCCAGGTTGTTGAAGGTGAGAGAACTATGGGGTAGCAATCAGTGGGGTGTGGGAGTGGGGTGGGCACTGAAGGCCAACCTCATGCATAAACTAGCATAGGGCGCCTCAATGAGCAGCACGGAGTGTGGGGTAATATAGCGCCTTCAAACATGCAACAGGAAACCGCTGAAGGCCCACTGTGGCAACGTGGAGCAGCGGCTGTTTTCCCCTGGGCGAGGGGCGGGATTGGCCACGTCGCCAGCCCGTGAGTGAGTCTCTCCAGAACTCTGTGTCGGACTCTACAACTTCATTCAGAGCAGAGCGAGCACTCCTTCTCCGGTTGATGTATGAGTGCTTAAATTGTAAAAAAAAAAAAACATAATTGCCAGGGCCCTCGGCAGGAGGCCACTGCGTCTTGCACCACCCATTGCCCCAATCAGCCCTCTCCTACAAATGTGACAATTGAGACTACCACAGGCCCCTAAACTTTATAAGAATGGCTTGGGTAGCAAGTTTAAGTCATTTTCAATGTTTATTGAACCATTAAACAACCATGATTATGTTCATCCCTAAATTAGGCAGACAGCACCACCATGTGGCAGACTGTCATAAGTGCCAGTGTTAACAATTAAGTGAGCAGAGAACCGGAAACCACTGGCTCAAATTAAGTACTGCGTATATCTATAATGTCTCTTTCTGTTTCTTAGCAGTCTTTCTCTTATTTCTATAAAGCAACAATATTCTGTCGCTTAACGTTGCTCACTAGAGTTGCACAGGAAGTATATCTTTATAGCACCCTGAGCTAGAAGGGCCGGGTGGTTCCATGTGTATGGTATACAGTGCCCCAGGCCTGAGCTGTCCTTTCACAAACTGGGCAGAACTTATAATTTGCTTCAATTGGACTATTCAAGCCAAACTCCCCGATGGCAATAATTTGTGAAAAAGCCCAGACAGCGACACTTTGAGCTCCAATCCCAAAGCCATGTGTGTACACAAATTAAGTGTAGGAGCGCAAATGGCAAATGTGAATCCACATTTGTCACCTACAAACTATGGGTTTACACAGAAGGTGGATTATCCAGGACGGAAGTACCACAGGAAGTTTGTAAACATCCGCCAAGAAATGTGTCTATGGTATTCACAACCTGTGCCTTAGCCTCTCACTTTGAACACGGTTGGATATTTTCCAGGGAATTCCCAGCCTGGATTTAGCATCATTGAGTTTATTTCTAGGTCATCACCAGTTTTGAGGAAGTAGAACTACAATTGTTTCCAGAGCAGTGCTTTAAGTAGGCAGGTGCTTTCAGGCACTCAAGACCTGCACTTCTTTGGTTTGGGAAGGATAGTACCGCCACTTCTGAATCGCCGAGTTGGCGAGGCAGTGAGCGCAAGGTAAATAGTTTTATTTATTTATTTATTTACTTGCTTTACTTGTGGACGTCGTATGTCCGACTCCACTAACGCCCATCCTGCCCCTTCCCCCGCCCCACCACCCTGCAGGACTCCCACTGCGAGTCGCTACTGGCTGGAGCCCACTGTGGAGCCCCATCTGTGGAGAGTCTGCATGGAACAGTGCGGGAGCCCAGGCTGTGGAGCCCCAGCTGTGGAGTCTGCATGGAACAGTGTGGGAGCTCAGGCTGTGGAGCCCCAGCTGTGGAGAGTCTGCATGGATCAGTGCTGGAGCCCAGGCTGCAGAGCCCCAGCTGTAGAGAGTCTCCATCAAACAGTGCTGGAGCCCAGGCTGTGGAGTCCCATCTATGGAGAGTCTGCATGGAACAGTGCCAGAGCCCAGGCTGTGGAGAGTCAGCTCTGAAGAGTCTCCATCAAACCGTGCTGGAGCTGAGGCTGTGGATCTCACTGTGGAGGGTCTGCATAGAAAAGGTCTGGAGCCCAGGCTGTGGAGCCCCAGAGTCTGCATGAAACAGCGCTAGAGTCAGGCTGTGGTACCCCAGCTGTGGAGAGTCTGCATAGAAAAGGGCTGGAGCCCACTGTGGAGCCCCAGCTGTGGAGAGTCTCCATGGAACAGCGGTAGAGCTCAGGCTGTGAAGCCCTAGCTGTGGAGAGTCTCCATGGAACAGTGCTGGAGCCCAGGCTGTGGAGCCCCGGTTGTGGAGAGTCTGCATGGAACAGTGCTGGAGCCAGGCTGTGGAGCCCCATTTGTGGAGAGTCTGCATGGAAAAGGGCTGGAGCCCAAGCTGTGGAGCCCCAGCTGTGAAGAGTCTGCATGGAACAGTGCCGGAGCCTAAGCTGTGGAGCCCCAGCTAAGGAGAGTCTGCATGGAACACTGCTGGAGTCCAGGTTGCGGAGCCCCAGCTGTGGAGAGTCTGAAGGGAACAGAGCTGGAGCCCAAGCTGTGGAGCCCCAGCTGTGGAGAGTCTGCATGGAACAGTGCCGGAGCCCAAGCTGTGGAGCCCCAGCTGTGGAGAGTCTGCATGTAACAGTGCTGGAGCCCCAGCTGTGGAGAGTCTGCATGGAACAGTGCTGGAGCCCACTGTGGAGCCCCAGCTGTGGAGAGTCTGCATAGAATAGTGCTGGAGCCCAGGCTGTGGAGCCCCAGCTGTGGAGAGTCTCCATGGAACAGTGCTGGAGCCCAGACTGTGGAGCCCCAACTGTGAGAGTCTGCATGGAACAGTGCCGGAACCCAAGCTGTGGAGCCCCAGCTGTGGAGAGTCTGCATAGAACAGTGCTGGAGCCCAGGCTATGGAGCCCCGGCTGTGGAGAGTCTGCAGAGAACAGTGCCTGAGCCCAGGCTGTAGAGCCCCAACTGTGGAGAGTCAGCATGAAACAGTGCCGGAGCCCAGGCTGTGGAGCCCCAGCTGTGGAGAGTCTGCATGTAACAGTGCTGGAGCCCAGGCTGTGGAGCCCCAGTTGTGGAGAGTCTGAAGGGAACAGAGCTGGAGCCCAAGCTGTGGAGAGTCTGCATGGAACAGTGCCGGAGCCCAAGCTGTGGAGCCCCAGCTGTGGAGAGTCTGCATGTAACAGTGCTGGAGCCCAGGCTGTGGAGCCCCAGCTGTGGAGAGTCTGCATGGAACAGTGCTGGAGCCCAGGCTGTGGGGCCCCAGCTGTGGAGAGTCTGCATCGAAAAGGGCTGGAGCCCATTGTGGAGCCCCAGCTGTGAAGACTCTGCATGGAACAGTGCTGGACCCCACTGTGGAGTCCCAGCTGTGGAGAGTCTGCATGGAACAGTGCTGGAGCCCAAGCTGTGGATCCCCAGCTGTGGAGAGTCTCCATGGAACAGTGCTGGAGCCCATTGTAGATAGTCTGCATGGAACAGTGCTGGAGCCCAGGCTGTGGAGTCCCAGCTGTGGAGAGTCTGCATGGAACAGTGCTGGAGCCCAAGCTGTGGAGCCCCAGCTGTGGAGAGTCTCCATGGAACAGTGATTGAGCCCATTGTAGAGAGTCTGCATGGAACAGTGCTGGAGCCCAGGCTGTGGAGTCCGAGTTGTGAGAGTCTGCATGGAACAGTGCTGGAGCCCACTGTGGAGCCCCAGCTGTGGAGAGTCTGCATGAAACAGTGCTGGAGCCCAAGCTGTGGAGCCCCAGCTGTGGAGAGTCTCCATGGAACAGTGCTTGAGCCCATTGTAGAGAGTCTGCATGGAACAGTGCTGGAGCACAGGCTGTGGAGTCCTAGCTGTGAGAGTCTGCATGGAACAGTGCTGGAGCCCACTGTGGAGCCCCAGCTGTGGAGAGTCTGCATGGAACAGTGCTGGAGCCCAAGCTGTGGAGCCCCAGCTGTGGAGAGTCTCCATGGAACAGTGCTTGAGCCCATTGTAGAGAGTCTGCATGGAACAGTGCCGGAGCCCAGGCTGTGGAGAGTCTGCGTGGAACAGTGCTGGAGCCCAGGCTATGGATTCCCAGCTGTGGAGAGTCTGCATGGAATAGGGCTGGAGCCCAGGCTATGGAGCCCCAGCTGTGGAGATTCTGCATGGAAAAGGGCTGGAGCCCAGGCTGTGGAGCCAAAGCTGTGAGAGTCTGCATGGAACAGTACCGGAGCCAAGCTGTGGAGCCCCAGCTGTGGAGAGTGTGCATAGAACAGAGCTGGAGCCAGGCTGCGGAGCCCCAGCTGTGGAGAGTCTGCATATAACAGTGCTGGAGCACAGGCTATGGAGTCTCAGCTGTGGAGAGTCTGCATGGAAAAGTGCTGGAGCCCACTTTGGGGCCCCCTCTGTGGAGAGTCTGCATGGAACAGTGCCGGAGCCCAGGCTGTGGAGCCACAACTGTGGAGATTCAGCATGGAGCCGTGCTGGAGCCCAGGCTGTGGAGCTCCAGCTGTGGAGAGTTTACATGGAACAGTGCTGGAGCCCAGGCTGTGGAGCCCCTGGTGTGAGATTCTGCATGGAACAGTGCCGAAGCCCAAGCTGTGGAGCCCCAGCTGTGAGAGTCTGCATGGAACAGTGCCGGAGCCCAAGCTGTGGAGACCCAGCTGTGAGAGTCTGCATGGAACAGTGCTGGAGCTAAGGCTATGGAGATTTTGCATGGAACAGTGCTGGAGCCAAGGCTCTGGAGCCCCAGCTGTGAGAGTCTTCATGGAACAGTGCCGGAGCCCAGGCTATGGCGCCCCAGCTGTGAAGAGTCTACATGGAAAAGCGCTGGAGTCCACGCTATGGAGCCCGAGGTGTGGAGAGTCTGCATGGAAAAGGGCTGGAGCCCAGGCTGTGGAGCCCCAGCTGTGGAGAGTCTGCATGGAACAGTCATGGAGCCCAGGCTGTGGAGCCCCAGCTGTGAGATTCTGCATTGAACAGTGCTGGAACCCAGGCTGTGGAGCCCCATCTGTGGAGAGTCTGCATGGAACAGTGCTGGAGCCCAGGCTGTGGAGCCCCAGCTGTGGAGAGCCTGCATAGAACAGTACCTGAGCCCAGACTGTGGAACCCCAACTGTGGAGAGTCTGCATGGAACAGTGCCGGAACCCAGGCTGTGGAGCCCCAGCTGTGGAGAGTCTGCATGGAACAGTGCTGGAGCACACTGTGGAGCCCCAGCCGTGGAGAGTCTGCATGGAACAGTGCTGGAGCTGAGGCTGTGGAGCCCCAGCTGTGAAGAGTCTGTATAGAACAGTGCCAGAGCCCAGGCTGTGTAGCCCAAACTGTGGAGAGTCAGCATGGAACAGTGCCGGAGCCCAGGCTGTGGAGCCCCAGCTGTGGAGAGTCTGCATGTAACAGTGCTGGAGCCCAGGCTGTGGAGCCCCAGTTGTGGAGAGTCTGCATGGAAAAGGGCTGGAGCCCAAGCTGTGGAGCCCCAGCTGTGAAGAGTCTGCATGGAACAGTGCCGGAGCCCAAGCTGTGGAGCCCCAGCTAAGGAGAGTCTGCATGGAACAATGCTGGAGCCCAGGCTGTGGAGCCCAAACTGTGGAGAGTCCGCATGGAACAGTGCTGGAGCCCAGGCTGTGGAGCCCCAGCTGTGAAGAGTCTGCATGGAACAGTGCCGGAGCCAAGCTGCGGATCCCCAGCTGTGGAGAGTCTGCATGGAACAGTGCTAGATCCCACTGTGGAGCCCCAACTGTGGAGAGTCAGCATGGAACACTGCTGGAGCGCAGGCTGTGGAGCCCCAACTGTGGAGAGTCAGCATGGAACAGTGTCGGAGCCAAGCTGCACAGCCCCAACTGTGGAGAGTCTGCATGGAACAGTGCTAGATCCCACTGTGGAGCCCCAACTGTGGAGGGTCTGCATGGAACAATGCTAGACCCCACTGTGGAGCCCCAGCTGTGGAGAGTCTGCATGGAACAGTGCTGGAGCTAAGGCTGTGGAGCCCCAGCTGTGAAGAGTCTGCATGGAACAGTGCCAGAGCCCAGGCTGTGGAGCCCCAGCTGTGAGAGTCTGCATGGAACAGTGCCGGAGCCCAGGCTGTGAGAGTCTGCATGGAACAGTGCTGGAGCCCAGGCTGTGGAGCCCCAGCTATGGAGAGTCAGCATGAGACAGTGCCGGAGCCCAGGCTATGGTGCCCCAGCTGTGAAGAGTCTACATGGAAAAGGGCTGGAGCCCAGGCTGTGTAGCCCCAGCTGTGGAGAGTCTGAATGGAACAGTGTTGGAGCCCACGGTGGAGCCCCAGCTGTGGAGAGTCTGCATGGAACAGTCATGGAGCCCAGGCTGTGGAGCCCCAGCTGTGAGATTCTGCATGGAACAGTGCTGGAACCCAGGCTGTGGAGCCCCAGCTGTGGAGAGTCTGCATGGAACAGTGCTGGAGCTAAGGCTGTGGAGCCCCAGCTGTGAAGAGTCTGCATGGAACAGTGCCGGAGCCCAGGCTGTGGAGTCCCAGCTGCGAGAGTCTGCATGGAACAGTGCCGGAGCCCAGGCTGTGGAGCCCCAGCTGTGAGAGTCTGCATGGAAAAGGGCTGGAGCCCAGGCTGGGGAGCCCCAGCTATGGAGAGTCAGCATGAGACCGTGCCGGAGCCCAGGCTGTGGAGCCCCAGCTGTGGAGAGTCTGCATGGAACAGTGCTGGAGCTAAGGCTGTGGAGTCCCAGCTGTGGAGAGTCTGCATGGAACAGTGCTGGAGCCCAGGCTGTGGAGCCCCAGCTGTGGAGAGTCTGCATAGAACAGTACCTGAGCCCAGACTGTGGAGCCCCAGCTGTGAGATTCTGCATGGAACAGTCATGGAGCCCAGGCTGTGGAGCCCCAGCTGTGAGATTCTGCATGGAACAGTGATGGAACCCAGGCTGTGGAGCCCCAGCTGTGGAGAGTCTGCATGGAACAGTGCTGGAGCTAAGGCTGTGGAGCTCCAGCTGTGAAGAGTCTACATGGAAAAGGGCTGGAGCCCAGGCTGTGTAGCCCCAGCTGTGGAGGGTCTGCATGGAACAGTGCTGGAGCCCACTGTGGAGCCCCAGCTGTGGAGAGTCTGCATGGAACAGTCATGGAGCCCAGGCTGTGGAGCCCCAGCTGTGAGATTCTGCATGGAACAGTGCTGGAACCCAGGCTGTGGAGCCTCAGCTGTGGAGAGTCTGCATGGAACAGTGCTGAAGCTAAGGCTGTGGAGTCCCAGCTGTGGAGAGTATGCATGGAACAGTGCTGGAGCCCAGGCTGTGGAGCCCCAGCTGTGGAGAGTCTGCATAGAACAGTACCTGAGCCCAGACTGTGGAGCCCCAGTTGTGGAGAGTCAGCATGGAACAGTGCCGGAGCCAAGCTGCGGAGCCCCAACTGTGGAGAGTCTGCATGGAACAGTGCTAGATCCCACTGTGGAGCCCCAACTGTGGAGGGTCTGCATGGAACAGTGCTAGATCCCACTGTGGAGCCCCAGCTGTGGAGAGTCTGCATGGAACAGTGCTGGAGCCCAGGCTGTGGAGTCCCAGCTGTGAAGAGTCTGCATGGAACAGTGCCGGGGCCCAGGCTGTGGAGCCCCAGCTGTGAGAGTCTGAATGGAACAGTGCTGGAGCCCAGGCTGTGGAGCCCCAGCTGTGGAGAGTCTGCATAGAACAGTACCTGAGCCCACACTGTGGAGCCCCAGCTGTGAGATTCTGCATGGAACAGTCATGGAGCCCAGGCTGTGGAGTCCCAGCTGTGAAGAGTCTGCATGGAACAGTGCCGGGGCCCAGGCTGTGGAGCCCCAGCTGTGGAGAGTCTGCATGGAACAGTGCTGGAGCTAAGGCTGTGGAGCCCCAGCTGTGAAGAGTCTACATGGAAGAGGGCTGGAGCCCAGGCTGTGTATCCCCAGCTGTGGAGGGTCTGCATGGAACAGTGCTGGAGCCCACTGTGGAGCCCCAGCTGTGGAGAGTCTGCATGGAACAGTCATGGAGCCCAGGCTGTGGAGCCCCAGCTGTGAGATTCTGCATGGAACAGTGCTGGAACCCAGGCTGTGGAGCCCCAGCTGTGGAGAGTCTGCATGGAACAGTGCTGGAGCTAAGGCTGTGGAGTCCCAGCTGTGGAGAGTCTGCATGGAACAGTGCTGGAGCCCAGACTGTGGAGCCCCAGTTGTGGAGAGTCAGCATGGAACAGTGCCGGAGCAAAGCTGCGGAGCCCCAGCTGTGGAGAGTCTGCATGGAACAGTGCTAGATCCCACTGTGGAGCCCCAACTGTGGAGGGTCTGCATGGAACAGTGCTAGAACCCACTGTGGAGCCCCAGTTGTGGAGAGTCTGCATGGAACAGTGCTGGCGCCCAGGCTGTGGAGTCCCAGCTGTGAAGAGTCTGCATGGAACAGTGCCGGGGCCCAGGCGGTGGAGCCCCAGCTGTGAGAGTCTGCATGGAACAGTGCTGGAGCCCAGGCTGTGGAGCCCCAGCTGTGGAGAGTAAGCATGAGACAGTGCCGGAGCCCAGGCTATGGCGCCCCAGTTGTGAAGAGTCTGCATAGGAAAGTGATGGAGTCCAGGCTATGGAGCCCAAGCTGTGGAGAGTCTGCATGGAAAAGGGCTTGAGCCCAGGCTATGGAGCCCCAGCTAAGGAGAGTCTGCATGAAACCGTGCTGGAGCTAAGGCTGTGGAGCCCCAGCTGTGGAGAGTCTGCATGGAACAGTGCTGGACCCCACTGTGGAGCTCCAGCTGTGGAGAGTCTGCATGGAACAGTGGTGGAGCTCACCGTGGAGCCCCAGTTGTGAAGAGTCTGCATGGAACAGTGCTGGAGCCCAGGCTGTGGAGCCCCAGCTGTGGAGAGTCTGCATGGAAAAGGGCTGGAGCCCAGGCTATGGAGCCCCAGCTGTGGAGAGACTGCATAGAACAGTGCCGGAGCACAACATGGAGCCCCAGGTGTGGAGAGTCCGCATTGGAAAGGGCTGGAGCCCAGGCTATGGAGCCCTAGCTGTGGAGAGTCTGCATGGACAAGGTCTGGAGACAGGCTGTGGAGCCCCTGCTGTGGAGTCTGCAGTCAATACAGTAGGAGCACTGGCTGTGGAGACACTACTTGGAGGACGGCAGGGACCAACGCTTTGCAGGTTCAGCAGAGGGTGCTGCAGGAGCCCTAGTTGTAGAAAATCTGCATGGAATAGTGCAGGATACACCGCTGCTGGAATTGTACTTGGAATAGTGCAGGAACCAAGGCATTAGAGAGTCTGAAGACTGTGGTGTAGGAACCTCGGCTGTAGAGATCAGCAGAAGGTGATGTAGGAGCCCTTGCTGTGGCTCTGTTTGCAACAGCGCAGGAGCCCCAGCTGTAGAGAATTAAATCTGGAAAATCAACCTCCAGGCGAGATATCTCAATGTTGGTGGGCAGATTTCTCATTGCGAGTGTTTGCGTATGCTCGCGACCACTCTCATGGAGAAACCGTCCATTCATGTTGAGAAAGCTGCCGCTCGAGTAAAAATGTACTTGAGCGGCAGAAAGGAAGCATTGCCTGCTTGCACTGTGCATGGTGCCGTTCGCGATGATTGCACAGTGCGGACAAGCACCTGGTACTGAAAATCACTGTGAACGGCATTTATCTAAAGAAATTCCGCTGCTTGAGGATCTCCGCGTAGCACGGTGGAGTTTTTTTGCACTTCCCGGAGTTCCGCGTAGTGGAACTCCACCCAGGCTTAGAGAGAATCTGCATGGAATAGAGTGGATCCCCGGCTCTGGGACTCTACTTGGGACAGTGCAGTAACCAAGGCTTTGGAGAGTCTGCCAAACATGGTGAAGGATCCCCTGCTGTGGATAGTCTGTATGCAACAGTGAAGAATCAACATGGAATAGTGTATGACCCCCTGCTGTGGATAGCTTGTAGGCAGCAGTGCCGGAGCCCCGGCTGTGAAGAATCTGCATGGAATAGTGTAGGAGCCCCTGCTGTGGATAGCCTGTAGGCAATAGTGCCAGAGCCCCAGCTGTGGACAATCTCTATGGATTAGTGTAGGATCCCCGGCTCTGGGGAGTCTACTTGGGACAGTGCAGTAACCAAGGCTTTGGAGAGTCTGCAAAACGTGGTGAAGGAGCCCCTGCTGTGGATAGTCTGTATGCAACAGTGCTGGAGCTCCAGCTGTGGGGAATCTGCATGGAATAGTGTAGGAGCCCCTGCTGTGGATAGCCTGTAGCCAACAGTGCCGGAGCCCCGGCTGTGGAGAATCTGCATGGTATAGTGTAGGAGCCCCTGCTATAGATAGCCTGTAGGCAACAGTGTCAGAGCCCCAGTTGTAGAGAACCTGCATGGAGTAGTGTATGAGCCCCTGCTGTGGGCAGCCTGTAGGCAACAGTGCCAAAGCCTCAGCTGTGAATAATTTGCATGGAATAGTGTAGGATCCAAGGCTCTGGGGAGTCTACTTGGGACAGTGCTACAACAAAGGCTTTGGAGAGTCTACAAAACGTGGTGAAGGAGCCCCTGCTGTGGAAAGTCTGTATGCAACAGTTCCGGAGCCTCAGCTGTGGAGAATCTGCATGGAATAGTGTAGCAGCCCCTGCTGTTGATAGCCTGTAGGCAACAGTGCCGAAGCCCCGGCTGTGGGGAATCTGCATGGAAGAGTGTAGGAGCCCCTGTTGTAGATGGCCTGTAGGCAACAGTGCCGGAGCCCCAGCTGTGGAGAATCTGCATGGAATAGTGTAGGAGCCCCTGCTGTGGATAGCCTGTAGGCAACAGTGCCGAAGCCCCAGCTGTGGAGAATCTGTATGGAATACTGTAGGATCCCCTGCTGTGGATAGCTTATAGGCAGCAGTGCTTGAGCCCGGGCTGTGGAGAATCTGCATGGAATAGTGTAGGAGCCTGTGCTGTTGATAGCTTGTAGGCAACAGTGCCAGAGCTCCAGCTGTGGAGAATCTGCATGGACTAGTGTAGGATCCCCTGCTGTGGGTAGCCTGTAGGCAACAGTGCCGAAGCCCCAGCTATGGAGACTCTGCATGGAATAGTGTAGGAGCCCTGGCTTTGGCAAGTGCATGGAACAGAGAGGTAGCTCAGGCTGTGAGAGCCTGGTGTTGTGGAGAATATTTAGTGAATATTGTGAAGACCCTAGTGGTTCAGCAGCCCCAGCCATGGATAATCTGCATGGAACAGTGCAGAAGCCTGGGATATGGAGACTGCGTGGAACAGTGCAGGAGTCCAAGCTGTTGAGATTCTGCTTGGAGTAGTACAGGAGCCCCCGCAGTGGGGATTCTCTGTGCAACAGTGGAGGAGCCCGGGCTGTGGTACTCCAGCTGTGGAGAATCTGCATGGAACAGTGCAGGAGCCTGGCATATGGAGAGACTGCGCGGAACAGTGCAGGAGGCGCCAAGCTGTTGAGAGTCTGCTTGGAGCAGTGCGAAAGCCTGGGGTGTGGAGAGAGTGCATGGAATGGTGCAGGAACCCAGGAAGTCCATCTCCAGCTGTACAGAGTCAGAATGGAACAGTGCAGGAGCCCCAGCGCTGGGGAGTATCTATTGAACAGTGCAGGAGCCTGGGATGGGGTACCTCAGCTGTGGAGAGACTGCATGGAATCATATGCAGGAGCCCCAGTAGCGAAGAGTCTGTTTGGATTAGTGCAGAAGCCCCAGCTGTGGATAGCCTGGAAGGAAACATGCAGGAGCCCCAGGTGTGGATAGCCTGGAAGGAGAAGTGCAGGAGTCCCAGGTGTGGATAGTCTGGAAGGAGAAGTGCAGGAGTCCCAGGTGTGGATAGCCTGGAAGGAGAAGTGCAGGAGCCCCAGGTGTGGGTAGCCTGGAAGGAGAAGTGCAGGAGCTGGGCTCTGGAGAGAGTTTTTCTAACAGTGCAGGAGCCTGGGTTGTGGAGCCCCATGTGTGGAGATTCTGCATGAAACAGTACAGGAGACGGCGGTGGGATGCCAGGTGTGGAGAATCTGCCTGCAACAGGGTATGTGCTCTGGCTGTGGTACCGCAGCTGCTAAGAGACTGCATGGGATCATGCAGAAGCCCCAGCAGGAGGAAGTCTGAATGCATTGGTGCAGAAGCCCCATTTATGGAGAGCCTGGAAAAACAGTGCAGGGGCTGGGCTGTGGAGGCGGTCTGTGGGCACAGTGCAGAGGCACGATATGTGGTACCCCAGCAGTGAAGAGACTGAATGGAATCATGCAGGAGCCAGCTGTTGACAGACTGCATGTAACCATGCAGGAGCCCCAGCAGGTGTAAGTATGTATGGAACAGTGTAGGGGTCCAGTATGTGGTACCCCAGCCATGAAGAAACTGCATGGAATTATGCAGGAGCCCCAACCGCGGGGAGTCTCTGAGCAACAGTGGAGAGTCTTGTGCTGTGGTACCTCAGCTGTGGATAAACTGCGTGAATCTTGCAGGAGCCCCAGCAGTAGGACGTCTGTATGGATTGGTGCAGAAGCCCCATTTATGGAGAGCCTGGAAAAACAGTGCAGGGGCTGGGCTGTGGAGGCGGTCCGTGGGAACAGTACAGTAGCCTGTGGAGTCCCATGTGTGGAGATTCTGCATGAAACCGTGCAGGAGCCTGGCCTGTGGACTCCAATGTTTTGAGATTCTACATGAATCACTACAGGAGATGGTGGTGGGATCCCGGCTGTGGAGAATCTGCATGAAACAGTGCAGGAGATGGTGGTGGGCTCCCGGCTGTGGAGAATCTGCCTGAAACAGAGAATGAGCCTGGGCTGTGGTACCCCAGCTAGGGAGAGACTGCATTGAATCATGCAGGAGCCTGTGCTGTGGTACCCCAGCTGTGGAGAAACTGCATGGAATCATGCAGAAGCCACGACAGCGGGGAGTCTCCATGGAACAGGGCAGGAGCCTGGGCTGTGGTACCCCAGCTAGGGAGAGACTGCATGGAATCATGCAGGAGCCTGGGATGTGGTACCCTAGCTGTGGCGAGACTGCATTGAAACATGCAGGAGCCCGGGCTGCGCTACCCAAGCTGTGGAGGGACTGCATGGAATCATTCAGGAGCCCCGGCAGCGGGGAGTCTCCATGGAACAGGGCAGGAGCCAGGGCTGTGGTACCCCAGCTGTGGAGAGACTTCATTGAATCATGCACCATTCCCGGCAGTAAGGACTCTCCATGAAAGAGGGCAGAAGCCTGGGCTGTGGTACCCCACCTGTGGAGAGACTGCATTGAATCATGCAGGAGACTGGGTAGCGGGGACTTTCCCTGGAACAGTGCAGGAGACTGCATTGAATCGTGCAGGAGCCCAGGCTGTGGTACCCCAGCAGTAGAGAGACTGCTTGGAATCATGCAGGAGCCCGGGCTGTGGTACCATAGCTGTGGAGAGACTGCATGGACTCTTGCAGGAGCCCGGGCTGTGGTGAAACTGCATTGAATCATGCAGGAGGCCAGGCTTTGGTGCCCCAGCTGTGGAGAGCCAGCATGGAATAATGCAGGGGTGCCAGCAGAGGGGAGTCTCCATGGAGCAGTGCAGGAGCCCTGGCTATGATACCCCAGCTGTGGAGAGACTGCATGCAATCATGCAGGAGCCTTGGCTGTGGTACCCCAGCTGTGGAGAAACTGCAAGGAATCATGCAGGAGCCCAGGCTGTGGTACTCCAGCTGTGAAGAGACTACGTTGAATCATGCAGTAGCCCAGGCTGTGGTACCCCAGGCACGGAAAGACTGCATTGAATCATGCAGGAGCCCAGGCAGCAGGGAGTCTCCATGGATCAGTGCAGGAGCCCAGGCTGTGGTACCCCAGCTGCAGGGAGACTGCATTGAAACATGTAGTAGCCAGGACTGTGGTACCCCAGCTGCGGAGAGGCTGCATGGAATCATTCAGGAGCCAGGACTGTGGTACCCCAGATGCGGAGAGACTGCATGGAATGATTCAGGAGCCCGAGCTGTGGTACCCCAGCTGTGGAGAGAGTGCATTGAATCATGCAAGAGCCCTTGCAGCGGGGAGTCTCCATGAAGCAGTGCAGGTGCCAGGGCTGTGTTACCCCAGCTGTAGGAGAGTAGGATCTGCTTCACATGGGTACCCCCACTTTTTGCTGGTGTTTCACTGTTTTTCGACCTTAGTCTGGCTGTGGCCCTGCTAATCAGGACCACAGCCTAGCTGCTTCCTCTCTAAAATGGTTTCCATGTACATTAGGTACATATCTAATTGGATTCTGGAGTGCCTTATAAGCCCCTAGTATATGGTATACTATGTACCTAGGGCATAGGTACCTCAGAGGCCTACCAGGGGCTGAAGCATATATTATGCCACCCCTGGGAAGCATTCCAAAATGGCACCACAGGTCTGCTACTGCGGCCTGGGTAAAGGTGTCCTTGCACCCCTTACAGTGGTATAGGCTAGCCTATATCCACATATGTATACAGACACATATAAACCTATAAGTCACTCCTATGGCAGGCCTTGACAATCTGAAGGCAGAGTGCTTGATTTTGTGTGAGAGGGTGCCCAAGCATGAGCTGAGCCCCTCTGCAGCTTGCAGAAATACTTCCTTATGGCTGTTCTGTGATACAGCCATACCATATACTCTTAAGTGCATTATAACCTCGCGGTAAATGCTAACTTTGGAATGGCTGCATCCAAACATGTCGTGTTTGGTGTCAAACGCTTTGGAATACTACCCCCCGCCAGTTCTGGCGGCGGTTGTAGCATTCCACCCTTCTAGAGGGAGAGACATGTTCACACAGGTTAAACCCGGTAGGACTTTCCTGAGCCCTGGCATCACAAAATGGATGCCTCTGCCACAGACACGGTTCTGGCCTCCTGCTGCTGACCGAAACTCCGGTAGGGGAGGTCTGGACAATAGGTTTCCTGTCGAAGGGAGGTGTAACCACCTCCCCAGACAGGCAGATGTGTATTGGGGCTGGGCAGGAGCACTCTCTGGTGCTTTGAAGTCCTGCACTGGAGGCACATTTGGTGTCCCTGTGCATAGTCCAGTTCAAACTGGTTGCAGGGGCTACCTGCCCCTGCTCTGGCGCGAAACTGGACAAAGGAAATTGGTGTAACCACCCCTCTTTCCAGGCTCACCCATAGGTGGGGCCTTAGAGTTAGTCCATCCCCTAAACTTAACATAAGTATAGGAATCCAGTCCCTAGGATTTTAGATTACCCTGGATGAAACTCTACAACGTACATCCTGTACCTTCGACGTTCTATCCTGACTAGAAGACTGAAGAAATCTCCCTTGGGGTCAAGGAGTGACTCCCCTGCTTGGCAGGCACCAAAGAAGCAACTGACTGGTCTGCATCGCTTAAGCTCCCGCCGGACGCCGAAGTCTTTGCATCACCAGAGGTGGATTTCCAGACTTCCCCGAGGCTACCCTGAGGCCACAGCAAAGCTGAGGCCCGTGGCTATCATGGGTGACGTGGAACCGTGACCCCCTGGACACCGTGAACTTTTGCAGCAACACTATCTTTCTGGTCCTCCTCGAAGTTGTGCTTTGGGCTTCGAGTAGCCCCAGCCTTGAGCACCTCCTGCACCGAAGATTGCTGGTCTCCACGAGTGACCCATGGGCCAGTTTCAAGTGCGACCGCTTGAGGCTCCTTTGCGATCACTAGCCCTTTGGCTAGCAGGTCCCCACGAAGGCAACTCCTCTTCTGCTTGGGCTTTCCTGGTTGCTCCAGACGGGCCCTGACTTACCCTTGCTGGGTGAGTCCCTCAGACCTTGCTGGTCTGAACCGCAGTCCTTTCTCTGAATTCCGGTGACTTGCCGTTGCCACGGCTTGTTGAGTCCATTCTGGTTGCCGACACTGCAGTACTCGACAGACTTCATGGGACAGCTCGAATCTGGCTCGTTGACTTCGTCGACATCTCCGGGACCTCGTGGCTGAAGAGTCAAGATGCCCATCAACTCACCTGAAGCACCCGACATCTGTGGGCATTGGTCCATCCTGCCCTCGGTCACTGGAAAGTGACCCAGACTCTGTCCCCTCTGCTTTCAGGTTCCTTCCTTCCTAAATCCGGGCTTGGATCTCTTATGACACTTCTCCTTTTCACAGCAGCAGCAGTTCTTTGCAGGCTTCCATTGAAATCGACGATGCGACCCGACACCAAAAGACAGCTATGCACCCGGCTTCCCTGTGTAAGGTAACTCGAGTACTCCGGTGCTCCTGTGGGTGCTAACCCTAGAACTTCTTAAGTCCAAAAGGGTTTGGTCCTGACTCGATTAGAAGTGTCCCTAATCTTTAAATTTCCAACTGCGACATTGCCCATAGAAGATAACGGGAACCCGTGGGTCCCCTGTGTCAATACCTTGGGTGGTTCCTTGGGGTCCCAGCGATTCTACAGGCTATAGGCCTAGTGTCTATTCTGGACTTGGTTCTTATACCCCTTTTTTGGTATATGGTTTGGTACGCCCCTAGGTCCCAAACATGTATTTGTGCTATTACTGATGCTTGCTCACTTGTAAACTAAGTACTTCGGACTCCAGTCTCGTAAAGAGACTAGAGGGGTGTGTTTTATCTTAAATACATATATTTTGAATATATACCTGGTGTGGTTGTCCGTTCATTTGATCATTCAAGAGATTATAGACTGGTAAAACAAGCTGCTTTACATTCCTTCAAGACTTAGCCTGAAGGCTGCTCTCCATAGCTACCACTAGGATAGCTTTCAATAAAGGTTGTCTTTAACCTATCACCATAAGGGGTTGTTTGGACTGATACAAAGTGCCCACTAGACCTAGTGGACAGCATATATCAGGCCAACTTCTCACACCAGCTGTGGAGAGACTGCATGAAATCATGCAGGAACCCTGGCAGCGGGAAGTCTCCATGGTCCAGTGCGGGAGCCCGGGCTGTTGTACCCCAGCTGTAGAGAGACTGCATTGAATCATGCAGGAGCCCGAGCTGTGGTGCCATAGCTGTGGAGTGACTGCATGGAATCATGCAGGAGCCCGTGCTGTGGTGCCCCAGCTCTGTAGAGACTGCATTGAATCATGTAGGAGCCCGGACTGTGGTACCCCAGCTGTGGAGAGACTGCATTGAATCATGCAGGAGCCCAGGCTGTGATACCCCAGCTGTAGAGAAATTGCTTTAAATCATGCAGGAGCCTAGGCTATGGTACCCCAGTTGTATAGAGACTGCATGGAATCATGCAGTAGCCCTGGCAGTGGGAAGCCTCCATGGAGCAGTGCAGGATCCTGGGCTGTGGTACCCCAGCAGTGAGGAGAATGCATTAAATCATGCAGGAGCCCGGGCTGTGGTACCCCATCTGTGGAGAGACTGCATGGAATCATGCATGAGCCTGGGCTGTGGTACCCCATCTGTGGAGAGACTGCATGGAATCATGCATGAGCCAGGGCTGTGGTACCCCAGCTGTGGAGAGACTGCATTGAATCATGCAGGAGCCCAGGCTGTCGTACCCCAGCTGTCGAGAAATTGCTTTGAATCATGCAGGAGCCTAGGTTGTGGTACCTCAGTTGTAGAGAGACTGCATGGAATCATGCAGGAGCCCTGGCAGTGGGAAGCCTCCATGGAGCAGTGCAGGAGCCCAGGCTGTGGTACCCCAGCTGTGGAGAGACTGCATTGAATCATGCAGGAGCCTGGGCTGTGGTACCCCAGCTGTGTAGAGACTGCATTGAATCATGCAGGAGCATGGGCTGTGGTACCCCAGCTGTGGAGAGACTGCATTGAATCATGCAGGAGCCCAGGCTGTGGTACCCCAGCTGTAGAGAAATTGCTTTGAATAATGCAGGAGCCTAGGCTGTGGTACTCCAGTTGTAGAGAGACTGCATGGAATCATGCATGAGCCAGGGCTGTGGTACCCCAGCTGTGGAGAGACTGCATTGAATCATGCAGGAGCCCAGGCTGTGGTACCCCAGCTGTAGAGAAATTGCTTTGAATCATGCAGGAGCCTAGGTTGTGGTACCCCAGTTGTAGAGAGACTGCATGGAATCATGCAGGAGCCCTGGCAGTGGGAAGCCTCCATGGAGCAGTGCAGGAGCCCGGGCTGTGGTACCCCAGCTGTGTAGAGACTGCATTGAATCATGCAGGAGCGTGGGCTGTGGTACCCCAGCTGTGTAGAGACTGCACTGAATCATGCAGGAGCCCGGGCTTTGGTACCCCAGCTGCAGAGAGACTGCATGGAATCATGCATGAGCCCCGGCAGTGAGGACCCTCCATGAAGCAGGGCAGGAGCTCGGGCTCTGGTACCCCAGATGTGATGAGGCTGCATTGAATCATGCAGGAGCCTGGGATGTGGTACCCCAGCTGTGTAGAGACTGCATGGAATCATGCAGGAGCCCGGGCCGTGGTACCCCAGCCGTGGAGTGACTGCATTGAATCATGCAGGAGCGTGGGTTGTGGCACCCCAGCTGTGTAGAGACTGCATGGAATCATGCAGTAGCCTGGGCTGTGGTACCCCAGCTGTGTGGAGACTGCATTGAATCATGCAGGAGCCTGGGCTTAGGTACCCCAGCTATGTAGAGACTGCATGGAATCATGCAGGAGCCCGGAATGTGGTACCCCAGCTGTGGAGTGACTGCATTGAATCATGCAGTAGCCAGGGCTGTGGTACCTCAGCTGTGTAGAGACTGCATGGAATCATGCATGAGCCCGGGCTGTGGTACCCAGCTGTGGAGGGACTGCATTGAACCATGCAGGAGCCCGGGCTGTGGTACCCAGCTGTGGAGAGACTGCATTGAATCATGTAGTAGCGCCGGGCTGTGGTACCCCAGCTGCGGCAAGACTGCATTGAACCATGCACGAGCCAGGGCTGTGGTACCCCAGCTGTTGAGTGACTGCATGGAATCATGCAGGGGTGCCAGCAGCGGGAAGTCTCCATGAAACAGTGCAGGAGCCCGGGCTGTGGTACCCAGCTGTCGAGAGACTGCATTGAATAATTTAGGAGCCCGGGCTGTGGTACCCCAGCTGTTGAGAGACTGCATTGAATCATGTAAGAGCCCGGGCTGTGGTACCCCAGCTTCAGAGAGACTGCATTGAACCATGCAGGAGCCCGGGCTGTGGTACCCAGCTGTGGAGAGACTGCATTGAATCATGTAGGAGCCCGGGCTGTGATACCCCAGCTGCGGAGAGACTGCATTGAACCATGAAGGAGCCAGGGCTGTGGTACCCCAGCTGTGGAGTGACTGCATGGAATCATGGCAGGGGTGCCAGCAGCGGGAAATCTCCATGGAGCAGGGCAGGAGCCAGGGCTGTGTTACCCCAGCTTCAGAGAGGCTGCATTAAACCATGCAGGAGTCCGGGCTGTGGTACCCAGCTGTGGAGAGACTGCATTGAATCATGTAGGAGCCCGGGCTGTGGTACCCCAGCTGTAGAGAGCCTGCATTGAATCATGTAGGAGCCCGAGCTGTGGTACACCAGCTGCGGCAAGACTGCATTGAACCATGCAGGAGCCCGGGCTGTGGTACCCAGCTGTGGATTGACTGCATGGAATCATGCAGGGGTGCCAGCAGCCGAAAGGCTCCATGGAGCAGGGCAGGAGCCAGGGCTGTGGTACCCCAGCTGCGGAGAGACTGCATTGAACTATGCAGGAGCCTGGGCTGTGGTACCCCAGCTGTGGAGAGACTGCATGGAGTCATGCAGGAGCCTGGGCTGTGGTACCCCAGATGCAGAGAGACTGCATTGAACCATGCAGGAGCCTGGGCTGTGGTACCCCAGGTGTGGAGAGACTGCATGGAGTCATGTAGTAGCCCAGGCTGCAGTACCCCAGCTGTGAAGAGACTGCATGGAATCATGCAGGGGTGCCAGCAGTTGGGAGTCTCCATGGAGCAGGACAGGAGCCCGGGCTGTGGTGCCTCAGCTGTGGAGTGTCTGCATGGAATCATGCAGGAACGCTGGCAGGCGGAAGTCTCCATGGAGCAAGTCAGGAGCCCGGGCTGCGGTACCTCAGCTGTGAAGTGACTGCATGGAATCATGCAGGGGTGCCAGCAGCGGGAAGGCTCCATGGAGCAGGGCAGGAGCCAGGGCTGTGGTACCCCAGCTGCAGAGAGACTGCATTGAACCATGCAGGAGCCTGGGCTATGGTACCCCAGCTGTGGAGAGACTGCATGGAGTCATGCAGGAGCCTGGGCTGTGGTACCCCAGCTGTGGAGAGACTGCATGGAGTCATGCAGGAGCCCGGGCTGTGGTACCCCAGCTGTGGAGTGTCTGCATGGAATCATGCAGGAACGCTGGCAGGCGGAAGTCTCCATGGAGCTGGTCAGGAGCCCGGGCTGTGGTACCCCAGCTGTGGAGTGACTGCATGGAATCATGCAGGAACGCTGGCAGGCGGAAGTCTCCATGGAGCTGGTCAGGAGCCCGGGCTGTGGTACCCCAGCTGTGGAGTGACTGCATGGATTCATGCAGGAACGCTGGCAGGCGGAAGTCTCCATGGAGCTGGTCAGGAGCCCGGGCTGTGGTACCCCAGCTGTGGAGTGACTGCATGGAATCATGCAGGGGTGCCAGCAGCGGAGAGTCTCCATGGAGCAGGGCAGGAGCCCGGGCTGTGGTACCCCAGCTGTGGAGTGACTGCATGGAATCATGCAGGGGTGCCAGCAGCGGAGAGTCTCCATGGAGCAGGGCAGGAGCCCGGGCTGTGGTACCCCAGCTGTGGAGTGACTGCATGGAATCATGCAGAAGTGCCAGCAGAGGGAAGTCTCCATGGAGCAGGGCAGGAGCCCGCGCTGCGCAGCCGGTGCCGCGCGCAGTGAATATGAATCGAGTGAATGGAAAGGGAGATGTTGGCATGAGCAGAGGGAAGGGGGAGTGATTGAGGAAGCAGTGAATGAAAGAAGCGAGGGAGGGGTGGTGCTGAGCGGGAGCGGAGCTGCCGTCCGCTCACACCTGATGAGGAGGCGCGAGGATGCTGTGTGTGGTACCCGGCGCTGAGCCGCAGCATCCACAAGACATCTCCTAGGTAATGTCGGAGGTGCGCGCCCCCCTCTCCCTCTCTCGACTTGCATCGTTCCCCTTCTCTTCCTCTGTCTCCCCCTCTCTCTCTCTCTTCTTCCACCCTATCCCCGTCACTCCAGACCTCCGTCTCCCCCTCTCTGTCCGACTTGCTCCTCGCTCTCCCCACCCCTCTCATCTCTGGCGTACCCCCCCCCCCTCTCTCCCTCTCTCTCGCGCTCTCTCTCTCCCTCTCTTCTCCCATTCATATCCCCCTCTCTCCCTCCTTCCATACCCTCTCCCCGGACTCCATCCCTTGGCCGCTGCGGCCCCCGCGTCGTCGCGGCAGAAGGCGTCTGGCCCATCTGCCCCCCGCGCCCCCACCCCGGCCCCAGGCGCCCACACCCCTTCGGCTTGGCTCTCCAGAGGGGCGCCAGGTATCCGTGAGGGGCCATCGCTCATGAAGGGTAAAGGGAAGCTGTCGTCCATGTGTATGTGTGTGGTAGGTGTCTCTTTATCTTTACCCCTCGCCTCCCCTGACCCCTCCCTGGGCCTGGGTATCGTCGATGTGCTGCGAACAAGTTCCTGCCTAGGTGTCGGGTAGGGCTGTAGGTATCCGTGTATGGGGGAGGGAGTTGTCTGCGTACTCCGTCCCTCTATACTGTGTACCCCACCCCCATTTGGAAGAGCATCATTTATGGGGGTCTCCGGGCGTAGCCCTGCCCAAGTGTCCCCCCCCCACCCACCACTCCGGGCGTGTAACCCTCCCAAATGACGGGACGCTTGGGTTGGGTAGGGATGGGCCCGTGGGAGCCGGTCTGTGAAGGGAGGGTGGTGTCCGCCCTCGGGTGGGTGGCTAGCTGCCGACATATGACTGCATTACAACTTCCTTAAGACAGCGTTCTCACCACAGCACCATCTCAGCTGCCTGCTACAGCACGGAGAGGCAGCTGCGTCATCATGGACGTATATTACAGCACGGGGACACAACTGCATCACACTGGACATTCTATAGCGCCCAGAGGCAGCTGGGCGATAATGTGTGCACGTTACATCACTAGGACGCCACTGTATCACCCCGGGTGGATCTTGGTGCATAGAAAAGCAAAGGGGCAGCACTGCATCACCATGGGTGCATAGAACAGCAAAGGGGCAGCACTGCATCACCATAGGTGCATAGAACAGCAAAGGGGCAGCACTGCATCACCAAGGGTGCATAGAACAGCAAAGGGGCAGCACTGCATCACCATGGGTGCATAGAACAGCAAAGGGGCAGCACCGCATCACCATGGGTGCATAGAACAGCAAAGGGGCAGCACTGCATCACCATGGGTGCCTAGAACAGCAAAGGGGCAGCACTGCATCACCATGGGTGCCTAGAACAGCAAAGGGGCAGCACTGCATCACCATGGGTGCATAGAACAGCAAAGGGGCAGCACTGCATCACCAAGGGTGCATAGAACAGCAAAGGGGCAGCACTGCATCACCATGGGTGCATAGAACAGCAAAGGGGCAGCACTGCATCACCATGGGTGCATAGAACAACAAAGGGGCAGCACTGCATCACCATGGGTGCATAGAACAGCAAAGGGGCAGCACTGCATCACCATGGGTGCATAGAACAGCAAAGGGGCAGCACTGCATCACCATGGGTGCATAGAACAGCAAAGGGGCAGCACTGCATCACCATGGGTGCATAGAACAGCAAAGGGGCAGCACTGCATCGCCATGGGTGCCTAGAACAGCAAAGGGGCAGCACTGTATCACCATAGGTGCATAGAACAGCAAAGGGGCAGCACTGCATCACCAAGGGTGCATAGAACAGCAAAGGGGCAGCACTGCATCACTATGGGTGCATAGAACAGCAAAGGGGCAGCACTGCATCACCAAGGGTGCATAGAACAGCAAAGGGGCAGCACTGCATCACTATGGGTGCATAGAACAGCAAAGGGGCAGCACTGCATCACCAAGGGTGCATAGAACAGCAAAGGGGCAGCACTGCATCACTATGGGTGCATAGAACAGCACTGAGCGCTAGTTCGATAACTATGGGTGTGTATCACAGCACCAAGACACAACTGCATCACCATGGGTGTGGGTGGATAATGAAACATGGAGAGGAACTGGGTCACCACTGGTGTATATTACAGCACAAGAACGTAACTGCATCACACTGCACATTCTATAGCACCCAGAGGCAGCTGGGCGGAAATGTCTGCACATTACATCACAAGAACGCCACTGGATCACCACGGGTGGATATTACAGCGGGGGGGGGGCACCACTGCATCACCCCGGGTGGATATTACAGCGTGGGGGCACAGCTGCATCAGCTTGGACAATCTATAGCGCCCAGAAACAGCTGGGCGAATATGTGTACACTTTACATCACAAGAACGCCACTGTATCACCCCGGGTGGATATTACAACAGGGGGCACGACTGCATCAGCCTGGACATTCTATAGCGCCCAGAGGCAGCTGGGCGATAATGTGTGCACGTTACATCACGGTATCACCCCGGTGTATGTTACAGCCCAAGGGCACAACTGTATCACACTGGGCATTCTATTGCACTGAAAGGCAGCTGGGCGATAATGTGTGAACTTTACATCACATGTACACCACTGCATCGCCATGAGTGCATAGTACAGCAGTGAGCGGCAGTTGGGTCACGCTGGGTGTGTATCACAGCATAAGACACACCTGCATCACCGTGGGTGTATAATACTGCCCCGAGAGGTCTTTGGGTCACCATGGGTGTGTATCACAGCACAAGACACACCTGCATCACCGTGGGTGTATAATACTGCCCGAGAGGTCTTTGGGTCACCATGGGTGTGTATCACAGCACAAGACACACCTGCATCACCGTGGGTGTATAATACTGCCCCGAGAGGTCTTGGGTCACCATGGGTGTGTATCACAGCACAAGACACACCTGCATCACCGTGGGTGTATAATACTGCCCCGAGAGGTCTTTGGGTCACCATGGGTGTGTATCACAGCACGAAGACCCAACTGCATCACCGTGGGTGTATAATACTGCCCGAGAGGTCTTTGGGTCACGCTGGGTGTGTATCACAGCATAAGACACACCTGCATCACCGTGGGTGTATAATACTGCCCCGAGAGGTCTTTGGGTCACAATGGGTCTGTATCACAGCACAAGACACAACTGCTTCACCGTGGGTGTATAATACTGCCCCGAGAGGTCTTTGGGTCAACATGGGTGTATAATACTGCCCGAGAGGTCTTTGGGTCACCATGGGTGTGTATCACAGCACGAAGACACACCTGCATCGCGGTGGGTGTATAATACTGCCCCGAGAGGTCTTTGGGTCACCATGGGTGTGTATCACAGCACGAAGACACACCTGCATCACCGTGGGTGTATAATACTGCCCGAGAGGTCTTTGGGTCACCATGGGTGTGTATCGCAGCACGAAGACACACCTGCATCGCCGTGGGTGTATAATACTGCCCCGAGAGGTCTTTGGGTCACCATGGGTGTATAATACTGCCCGAGAGGTATTTGGGTCACCATGGGTGTATAATACTGCCCCGAGAGGTCTTTGGGTCACCATGGGTGTGTATCACAGCACGAAGACACACCTGCATCGCCGTGGGTGTATAATACTGCCCGAGAGGTCTTTGGGTCACCATGGGTGTGTATCGCAGCACGAAGACACACCTGCATCGCCGTGGGTGTATAATACTGCCCCGAGAGGTCTTTGGGTCACCATGGGTGTATAATACTGCCCGAGAGGTATTTGGGTCACCATGGGTGTATATTACTGCCCGAGAGGTCTTTGGGTCACCATGGGTGTATAATACTGCCCCGAGAGGTCTTTGGGTCACCATGGGTGTGTATCACAGCACGAAGACACACCTGCATCACCGTGGGTGTATAATACTGCCCCAAGAGGTCTTTGGGTCACCATGGGTGTGTATCACAGCACGAAGACACACCTGCATCACCGTGGGTGTATAATACTGCCCGAGAGGTCTTTGGGTCACCATGGGTGTGTATCACAGCACGAAGACACACCTGCATCACCGTGGGTGTATAATACTGCCCCGAGAGGTCTTTGGGTCACCATGGGTGTGTATCACAACACGAAGACACACCTGCATCGCCGTGGGTGTATAATACTGCCCCGAGAGGTCTTTGGGTCACCATGGGTGTATAACACTGCCCCGAGAGGTCTTTGGGTCACCATGGGTGTATATTATGGCACAAAGACACACGTAGTGCAGAACTGTATGAGCATAGGTGGATAGTAAAGCAAGTATGGCTTCACTGGTCACCCCATCACTATGGGTGGAGGTTACAGCACGAGGGCACAACTGCATCACCACTAATTGTGTATTGCACAAGAAGCACAGGACTGAGTCGCCAGGGCTGGAGAGCACAGCAGTGGGACACAACTGCAGCACGGTGACTGCACACTGCAGCATGGGGTACCCATGTGCCGCCCCTCTTTAAATCATGTTGGCGGCACCAGGGGTGCCAGAGGTAGCACCAGTACCGCGCTTCTAGGTGCTAGGTCTGGGAGGCTCGGGGTGGGCTCTGTTGCTCCTCGACTCCCTAGTGCTAGCTGTGGTCCAGCAGGGAAGGTCCTTCTAAAGGCAGGTGCTGTGAAGGTAAAGCTTCAAGGCGCATATTCCAAAGAGCTCCATGTCCAGCCAGAGATGGGACTTCCCAAGGGGCTTGGATCCGGAGCTGAGTGGGAACAGAACATGCTTCACTTTTGGAGGAAGTGATAAAGCCTCTGCCATGAGCATCTCCTCCAGTGCAGAAGGAGCCAGGAGAGCATACCATGGAGGTGATGATGCCAAAGACATGGACCAACTCCAAACCAGCTCTAAACACAACAAGCATTGGCATAGCCATTAGGTCTCGTCTTTGGGACCTTATAAGTGTTTAGCCATGCAACAGTTGCATAACTAAATACTTCTAAGGTCCCAAAAGCGAGACCTATTGGCTATGCCAAGCGGCCGCGAAAGTGAAAGTGATCGCGATCAAACATCAAAAGCACAAAGCGCGCGCCCGCCCACATGCACTGTAGCTCTAGGCTAGTCTGGTAGCACTTTTTGGAGCCCTCTCAATAAGTCTCGCCAGACCAGCGCATACGCTGGGTCAGGCGAGACCTAAAAAGGAGTACCAGGGGGTATACAGTCAGGTCACCCCCCCCCACTCAACAGTCTACAAACAAAAGTGGACCTGACCAATTCTTAACAACTAGATATATCCTAAAGACATCTGAAGAGTTTATAAGAAATTTCAAAACTTCCTCCAAGGTAAGGCATATCACTAGTAGCCTAATGTCTAATTGTTCAATTTAAAAAAAGAAACGTCAATACAACTCATCTCATAAAAGAAGAAAATCCTTATGAAAGAATTTTTGTGTCTGCCCAGAATTTGTGAAAAAGTGTGAGAAAGGTAAGAAAGTAGAATATATCTAGTTGTTCAGAATTGGTCAGGTCCACTTTTATTTGTAAACAAGCTCTAAACTGGGCCCTCTGTCTAAACCAGGCCCTCTGTCCAAACCACCTCTAAGCCAGGCCCTCTGTCCAAACCAACTCTAAACCAGGCCCTCTGCCTGGACCAACTCTAAACCAGGCCCTCTGTCCAAACAAACTCTAAACCAGGCCCTCTGTCCAAACAAACTCTAAACCAGGCCCTCTGTCCAAACCAACTATACACCAGGACCTCTGTCTAAACCAACTTTAAACCAGGCCCTCTGTCCAAACCAACTCTAAACTAGGCCCTCTGTCTAAACCAACTCTAAACCAGGCCCTCTGTATGACCAACTCTAAACCAGGTTCTCTGTCTAAACCAATTCTAAACCAGGCCCTCTGTCCAAACCAACTCTAAACCAGGCCTTCTGTCTAAACCAACTCTAAACCAGGCCCTCTGTCTAAACCAACTCTAAACCAGGCCCTCTGTATGACCAACTCTAAACCAGGCTCTCTGTCTAAACCAACTCTAAACCAGGCCTTCTGTCTAAACCAACTCTAAACCAGGCCCTCTGTCTAAACCAACTCTAAACCAGGCCCTCTGTATGACCAACTCTAAACCAGGCTCTCTGTCTAAATCAATTCTAAACCAGGCCCTCTGTCCAAACCAACTCTAAACCAGGCCCTCTGTCCAAACCAACTCTAAACCAGGCCCTCTGTCTAAACCAACTCCAAACCAGGCCCTCTGTCTTGACCAACTCAAACCAGGCCCTCTTTATTGCACATGTAGATTAATAGAACAGTACCATGATGATTCTTGGTGGAAATCAGAAGTGTTTAGCCCATAGGGTTCACGAGATTGAACCCGTAACAGTTTTACCGTAACACAGAGTGGCAAACATGGCGGCTTCAGCCTGGTAAGTGCATGAGGCACCTGGAACCTGTGGGCCAGGCTCGGGGAAGCCATGCAGAAGGCTGCGTCTGCAGTCTCCATGAAGCCTTCAGTTTCACCTCTTCCTAGACAGTCAATGGGCCCTTATCACAACAGGGGCCACAGATCAGCACAAAATGATACTGGGTTCCCGGAAGTGGCAGTAAGTGATACAGTCCCTGCTAAGCTGACCCTGGCGGAACCACAGTCCCCCCGAAGCCCAAGGTTTGATGTCAGATCACAGACAGGGATTTTCTGAATTTGGTATCATTTAGGAAACAACTTCCAACTTCTGAAAGGAGCTTTATGCTTGTTTCTATTTCTTTGAATCAAGGTAAGAGATTTGTGATGTCTTCGAATGTCAACGTCAAAAACGGGCCAGTATCACACATTTAACTGTTGTAGAAGAGATGTTAGCGTGCGCTAGGGGCCTTGTGTATCTGACACTATCCCAGGTCTGTGGCTAAAATCACAACCAACAAATTCGGGGATAACTAATTTGATGCACAATATATATCATTGTAGATGGGTAACAGTGACATATGGGTATGTTTTTCACCAAAGTGGTTCTGAGTGACAGCAAGTAGATGAGAGCATAGCTTGATTTGTCTATGATGTCAAGGCTAAAAACATCCCCATAATTCACTTTTTACCCATATATAATTTTGTTATGTATGGCACCAAAGTCATCTGCCCCTGCTTTCAACTGCTATGCAGGGGCAAAGGAACAGGGGTAAAGCCATACATAACATGGCCTCTCCCCATTGACCTTACAAGCCATCCTTCACCAACCCCCACCATGTTCCCACCCTCCTTCCCCATCCTGCAGCTGTGCTTGCCTCTTTGTCACAGCAGACAAGCAGCGGTGCACTGACATGCTGCTAGGGAGCTCTTTCAGCCTGGTCTGGAAGGGTTTTATGACGTAGCAACAGTAGGTAACAAGTGTTGTTGCTACTTCATAGCAGTGACCTACCAGATTAAGAATCTGGTGTAAATGAAAGAGGCTTCCTAGGGAAGCCATGCAGAACAATAAAGCATCGCAAGGACTGTAGCAAAGTTTTATTAGTTCGTTCCATGTGTCCATCTGTCTGGTGCTGATTAGCTAAAAGTAAATTACTAAACACTTTTCAAAACCTATATGTAAACATTGGGCCTTAACAATAAAACCACCTCAGATGGAGTTCACAGAAGCCTATATGTTTGATTCAGAACGCGCTGCCCCCATTGCAAGGGCATGGTGTATAAAACCAGGAAATAAGACACTTCTGAAAACTACGAAGATGTATGAGATCCAAAAAGCAATGTAAAGACTTTCGAGCAGCATACTTATCTCTCCTTCTCTACCATGTTTGGTTTACAAAGCTCATTGTCAAAGCTGAGACGTTTGTAAGGTTTCTGTTGCAATATCAGCAGCAAAGCTGTGATTCTCAAGTAATGAGCAATGATGGCCACAATTTGCTTATTAGGAATACTTGGGCGTGGGCACAGACTTCCCGCCTTTTCACAATGATTGCCAAGGGAGAAAAGGCAGCGGGCATGGTTTGGAGACACTCTGAGCTCCATGCCTTGGCAAATGCTGTGCATTCTCATTCGAGTTCTGCCGCCAAAACATAAACCTAAAATTCAGTCGTAAAACAGCAGCTTCCATCTTGCCCACATTTTATTCTCTTTAAATGCACCGTATTTTGTATATATTGGCTACCGCGATATCATGAAGGTAAGTATTTATATCTAAGTATAGATCTGCTGTGATTAACTCCAAACTTAAAGGTATGTAGCGGTGGACTCAAGAATAGCAAATATATACTTCTCACTATACGTGCATTCGCTATATTGTGGCAGTCCATATTCTGGCTACACATTTGTGTAGGGTGATGTTTAATAGCAGACATTCTGTCATACAGCCTTTCAGTGCAGGGTGGTGGTTGCAGTACAGAAGACATGCAAAAGGCTTCCTTCAGTTTTAGAAATATTAACCTCAACTTTTTCCTGTGAAAAGTTCATGTCTTCATGATGAACTGAGTCAAAGAGACACCCTCCAGTCTATAGTTTGTAATACTGCATTTACAAAAACAAATGACTTTCCGGAATTTTTCCCATTCTTAGGTTACGTCTAATTGAGTTCTTCCAAATACCTTCATTTGTCTTTCCCAAAAAATCCAGAGAAAATAACGTATCGAAATGTACCACAAACGGCACATGTATCTTGCATTTATCAAGCTTGGGATACAATCAATGTTTCTGCGAATGTTTCTGGGATTACTTTACATGTTGCTGAGGTTCCTTTTTGTTTCACAAATAGGTTAAAGTGCTCTTCAAATAAATGACAAGAAATACTTATTTTTAATTATATAATCCCCATAACGCTTTAAATTATCAGAAACATTGAATTGACGAAGAGGCCTACACTTATACTCATTGTGACCAGATCTGGGCTCTTAAGTACAGTTTTCTACGCCTTCACCTTATTTTATATTCTGAAAGTTATTTGCCCCAAAGATTTACCCTATAGGTTATCCTATCCACCTACAATTGAACCAGTAGTTGACTGGACAAGGGTAGCAGATCATGATTCTTCACCAATTGATTATTCAATCCCCTGAAGTCGATACATGGCCAAAGATCACCGGTCTCCTTCTTTCCAAACAACATGAGAGCCCCTGAAAGAGATCTAGATAGCCAAATGGAACTCTTTTGCAAACTCCCCACCAAGAACAGCTTCAACATTTCTTGTTCTTTTGCAGACAAGGCAGATACTTTACTATGTGGAATTTCCCGAGGACTAGATCAATTTCACAGACCTGCTGCTAAATCACTGGCAACTTCCCAGGTTCCTTTCAGCTAAATCAACATAAATAATATATTCAGCTGATGTTTCAACTTAGGTAACCCCTGCACTTGTTTCTTCTTTCGCCAAGTATCATAACAAACTAAAAATAACGCAATCATTATTCATTTCAAAATGGCTTTGTCTACATTCAGTTGTGTTCCGCTACAAGGAGCGGTCTTTTCAATGGACCACCGAGTATGTAAAATTAACCAGATTTTTCCTGGGTTCATTCAAATATTTGTTCTTTCAGAATATGAAGGAGAGTTTACTTTTTTATGGGTACCTATAATCATCTTAATAGGGATGTCCTTTTAGTTATTAACCAGGAAGTTCATTCTGAAGCGTCCAAAGGTCTGAACTCTTCTGGCAAAGTGGGTTTATTAAGGAACCTGTTCACCCTTCTCATATTCTACATCAGTGAGGCTTACAGCTTCCCCTAAATCCTCATGGACTCTCACCCTGCTATCAGGTGTGAATTAACTGAATTATATTTTAGGGTTTTAATGACTTGCCTGGCAGGATTGAACTACTATTATACCATGGCAAAATAATTAAGCCAGGATGATGGTTGTAAAAGTTTTAATTAATCTTCTTCACTGGAAAATCTATTTGTAGTATTTATTTTCATTGTTTTTAGTCTGCCCTTGCCAACACAGAAGATAAATCATGTTTTAATCGTTCTTTGCCCCAAGAAGGACCGGGCCAGCATGAAGGCCACGTTCCCTCTCAAATCGCACATCTGCAGCCAAAGGATGTTTCAGATTTACGGGTTCTCGTTAGGGAGGAAGAGCTTGAACTATTCCACTCTCTTGGGGTTGGGAACAGTGGTACTGGTGAAAGAAAATGATGTTTAGAGCGCGAGTGTCAAGTCCAGTCAAGTCCAGCTTTATTCGATTGCTATTTCATACAATCATAAAAGCACATTAAAAAAATATTTATACAATTAAAAATGACAAAGATCATATATATAGATTGCTAAGTCCATTGTTTATACACTAAGTAAAAAATCATTAAGATTGGGAAAATGCTAAAAGAAATAGCAAGAAAAACTGAGATCATACAGTGTTTAAATTCATCAGTGCTACAACAGTACTTTTTTGCTACCATATATCCATTAGACTGAAATTACCATCCTTTTCCTGAGGTTAATTACGTGCTTTAAAAACATTCCTATCTTCCAAATAATATGTACATTATCTAAGAATTGTAGAGCAATCAAAGCTGGCCTACATTGCCTAATCCCCAAGCAGTGTGAGTGTCAAGCACCCAGAGAGTCCAGGACACTTGGTGAATCAAACTTCAGGTTCTGTTGCCTCATAGCCATACAAGTGAAAGATTTTGTAAATATTTTTTACTCCGCTTAGAACCTACTCTTTTTAAGGTCTGGCTTCACAGTGCAGCTGTTGTCCGGCCTGATGTAATCACCAGAAAAAGAAGCTGAGTGAGGCCTTCGGCTCAGCCCACATGTTGGTTTTGTCCGGGAATGCTTTGGGTTGGGCAGAAGGTGTGCGCTTCTGCCCAAAAGTAGTGCCAGTATTGCACTTTCTACCTCACATTAATGCTTATGATCAATTTCCTAGGCTGAGTCTGTTATGCTGACAAGCCAATGAAAAATAGGCCCGAGTGTTCACTGGTGAACACTAAGTTAGATGCCAGGCGTGTGATCTGTTTAGTACTAAAAGTTCTGACAATGCACTGTGCCTTACTTTTTTATTGTGAAAAGCATATGTTAAAGCCAATAGGCCTTTAACAGTGGATTGTTATCACACTGTGCTAAAGCTTGTAGACAGTTATTTCATTATACAGAATTTCACATAGTATCATCGTTCGCAAAGGTTTTGGCGTTGGCTACTCCCTGTGATAAAGCATGGGAACATTACTGGGGCAATCCCTGCTAGGCCTTCTTATGAGGGGTTGTTTATTGATTCTCTAACTGTAATTTAGAAAATATTCATAATTGTATGTCCGGATGCTCGATTGGTATGTTGTGGGAAAGCTTATGCTCGGTGGAGTTGACCTGCCGTGGCTGTGATGCGAAGCCTATGGTAAAGCCTATGGGCTTGAGCGGTTTATTGGGAAACTTGTGCCGGGTGCCTTAGGTTGGCTCTGTTTATTATCAAAGGTTCTGACAAAGGCAGAAGGCCTGACATATTCTAAAAAGTGTATGTTAAAGTCCATGGGTGAAATGTTCCTACACTGTATTAAAGGCTGTAGACTGGTGTGTGTTTTCATAGCATCTCAAAGCTTACTGCAATAGACAAGGGTTTTGGGGATGGCTACCCCCAACTCCCCGATAAACAATGGCTGTAGAAAACTTGCCCTTCTATAATCGTTGCTGGTCGCTCTTCATCTAAGGTTTATATTTTGTTGCCAACTTGCACAGATTGTAAATGTTATACCTAGTTTTAGTTGTGTTTGTGTAAAGAGTACTTTTAGGTCTGGCCCAAAAGATTAACTGTCTAGCAAGCTCCTGTGATAAAAAAATAAAAAAAAACCAGCATTGGCAAAGCCAACCGGTCTTGCTTTGCCAATGCTCCATGGGTAGGACAAACACAGGGAGGAAAGCAATCTAACACAGAGCACTCAAAGCTCTATGTAGTCCACTTCAAGCAGTAGCTCTTTTGTCCAGTGATGGCATTTCGCCTGTTCATGTCCTCATCCATCTTAAAATGAATGCACTTCAGTACCTTCCATCTTTTGGATTTCTACTTTCCCTTTTCATAGGTACAGCTTCACATTATATTTATTTCCTTCTTTTTTTTATATTATTTTTTTTTTTTATTTAGCCTGTCAGGCAGCTCTCCAGATTGTGCTACCAGGCCTCTCGCGTGCCACTAGTTTCTTATGCAGTGCACCCCATCCCTCAAAGCCACTACTTCTAAACGGGATGACCAGCTTGGAATGATACTTTCACTAGTGAATTATTGGTTTACCATTCGAGAAATGCCCCCCACGTTCCACTTTTAGAAGCAAAATGTCAGCCATCTTGAATTGAAACAAGAAGGGTAGCCTATGCACAACACTTTCCAAAATAGCCACTGATTACACTGTTTATTGTGTAGCCATCTTACAATGGTATTGTGCTTAGTCTAGCATTGTTGACCATTCCATGATGGCCAACACATTGCTTCTAAATGTGGCAGCCATGTTGACAGTGACACTGCATGTGCAATGCCATTGTAGGCTGCCTCCCTGTGCTGTGTTTAATTTTCTACATATATTTTATTTCGGGCACATGCCAGCCGCGTTTAGGCAGCAGCTTTTTCTTTCATTCTTTTTTATTTATCTTGCACTGTTTGTTAAGTTTGTGATTTCTTGTGGATGACTTTGTGAATGAATGTAAGACTGAGTCGATGGGTGGATGGCTGAGTGCACGAGCGCAAGAATGAGTGACAGATTGCATGTTTTATGGATTACTTTGTGCCTTAACTCACCAGTGATGCATACCTATTGGCGTTGCCAATGCTTGCTTGATCTCGAATGATCGAAATACTTAGTCACTCCGACTGGATTTGTAAGAGGGACTTATAAGGTGCAAACTGATCTCTGTACCAGATGCATTAAGTCACTGTCCTATCTTTCTCACAATATAAACCTTTGAGCCAGACTCAAATCCCCACTGCCCTTGACTCGTGCTGCCTGTAGATTCTTCTGGGGCTGCTGGATACCTGAACGCTTCCCAAGGCTTTCCTCCGAGAGTTGACACCACAGCTCAGTGGGTTGCAGCACCTGCTGCAGACATCTCTGTGAAAATTTAGGTCACAAGTTTGAATCCTTCCCCCTCTCGTTCCCATAGGGCGAGTAAATGGAGCACCCCTGAGCTGCAGAAACAGTAGAGCTCCATGTCTGTGCTTATAAAAGGATCCAGTTTCACCTGTGCATGATCAATATTTGCATCCCACCCACCTTTGGGATATAAAATGGTCTCATCACATCCGCCTTTGACGCTGCTCGCTTCTTTCCCACTATTTTGACTCTAAGGCCACATTATATATTTTATTTAATGCATTTTTACTATTCTTTAATAACGTTTGTCCTATAAAATACACCCTGTCTATATTTGGACTGTACATGCACAGCAACAAGCCAGCTTTCTTGTGCCCTGCTCTGACAGCTGACACAGACACTGTCAGCTGACTTTAAGACAATGCCTCTGTCTTTACCTTCTAAAGTGGTGATCAGCCACTTTAGTAGGACATTTACTCCAAACTGTAAGAGTAAATGTACATTTATAGAGTTACTCACGTGTAAACTTACGTGTACAGTAGAGTGACCCACTGTCCCTGTCTTTACCTTCTAAAGTGGTGATTAGCCAAGAGTGGGACATTTACTCCAAACTGTAAGAGTAAATGTACATTTATAGAGTTACTCACGTGTACACTTACGTGTACAGTAGAGTGACCCCACTGTCTCTGTCTTTACCTTCTTAGGTGGTGATTAGCCAAGAGTAGGACATTTACTCCAAACTGTAAGAGTAAATTCACATTTATAGATTTACTCACGTGTAAACCTACGTGTACAGTAGAGTGACCCCACTGTCTCTGTCTTCACCTACTAAAATGCTGTAATACATTTATTTTAGTTTTTCCCTTCCGAAAAATTTTCAGTCGTTTTTAGCACATATAAAGTTGGTGAATGCTGTTTTTTGCCTCTTCTGCAAAACTAGCATTCAACAACTATATGTCAGATGTAAACTACTAAAGGTGCACTTCGCAGAAAACTGTCTTCTTCTCATCCACAATATGTCTGTGTACATAAAAGGTCTTCAAAATATAAATTTGCATGAAAATATTGCATACATTTTCAATCCTAGAACTGTAACAAATATATGCCAGTATTTTGACTAACACTCCAGGAGGTGTCTTTGGTCTGGCTGAGCTCTGCTGGTATGAAAATCATCTCACTGTGCTGAAAAAGCAAAGAAACATACCTATAGGCTTCCGAAAGGCAGGAAGGGCTTATTTTACGATCTTCACAACACTTTAGAAAGGGAAGAAACATCTTTCTTGAGACAGTACTCTCCAGTCTCCGAGTCTGCTTTCAGGGGTGCCGGAGACATCCTGCCTTTCTGAATACCTGGCTCAAATAGTTCTGACTTCTGGACATCTTCCCAAGTATTAATATATCAGTAGACTAATTTATTGGGTGCCAATATGTTCGTCACTACAGGGCAACACCCATGGCGACGTAGACCACATCCTCTCATTTAATGATCGTCACTACAGGTTCACACCCATGGCGGAGTACACTACATCGTCTCGTTTAATGACCGTCACTACAGGTTCTCACCCATGGCGACGTAGACCACGTCCTCTCATTTAATGACCGTCACTACAGGTTCTCACCCATGGCGACGTAGACCACATCCTCTCATTTAATGACCGTCACTACAGGTTCTCACCCATGGCGACGTAGACCACGTCCTCTCATTTAATGACCGTCACTACAGGTTCTCACCCATGGCGACGTAGACCACGTCCTCTCATTTAATGACCGTCACTACAGGTTCTCACCCATGGCGACGTAGACCACGTCCTCTCATTTAATGACCGTCACTACAGGTTCTCACCCATGGCGACATAGACCACATCCTCTCATTTAATGACGTCACTACAGGTTCTCACCCATGGCGACGTACACCACATCCTCTCATTTAATGACCGTCACTACAGGTTCTCACCCATGGCGACGTAGACCACATCCTCTCATTTAATGATCGTCACTACAGGTTCTCACCCATGGCGACGTAGACCACATCCTCTCATTTAATGACCGTCACTACAGGTTCACACCCATGGCGACGTAGACCACATCCTCTCATTTAATGACCGTCACTACAGGTTCTCACCCATGGCGACGTAGACCACATCCTCTCATTTAATGACCATCACTACAGGTTCTCACCCATGGCGACGTAGACCACATCCTCTCATTTAATGACCGTCACTACAGGTTCTCACCCATGGCGACGTAGACCACATCCTCTCATTTAATGACCGTCACTACAGGTTCTCATCCATGGCGACGTAGACCACATCCTCTCATTTAATGACGTCACTACAGGTTCTCACCCATGGCGACGTAGACCACATCCTCTCATTTAATGACTGTCACTACAGGTTCTCACCCATGGCGACGTAGACCGCATCCGCTCATTTAATGACGTCACTACAGGTTCTCACCCATGGCGACGTAGACCACATCCTCTCATTTAATGACCGTCACTATTGGTTCTCACCCAAGGCGACGTAGACTACATCCTCTCATTTAATGACGTCACTACAGGTTCTCACCCATGGCGACGTAGACCGCATCCGCTCATTTAATGACGTCACTACAGGTTCTCACCCATGGCGACGTAGACCGCATCCGCTCATTTACTGAAACTCAGACATTTTGGCAGGACTCTCAGTTCACCCTTTCCGGTATGTACCATATTTGATGCTACCTCTACATGAAGAGCACATACATGCTCTTGTGTTCATTTAGTTCTATTATGCAGAGAGGTATCTCCGGGGAGCCGGGAGGGTCCATACCCGAACTTCATGATGATGCATTCGGGGCAGGGTTGGACTGGGACAGAAAATAGGTCTGATCACCAAAACTAAAGTGGGAGCCCTGCCAAGTAGCACGCATCAGGGGTTAGACTAACACATTGTAGTGCAGATGTCTTTATCACTGCGCCATAATGCATTCATCATTCGTAATTAGAGCTCCTATGACTTTGTGCAATGATGAAGTGCTGTAATTGCAGAAAAGAAGCTGCACGCTTGTGTGCTACTGATGCTGCTTGCCTACCATGGGCAATTTGTACGCAGCCGGCTTGGTCTGGACTCACTTCTTTCTATGGTCAAAGTCAACTATGAATTTACAGATGTTGACACTTTGTTTATTGACTACTGTTTGAGGCTGGAGTGGACCAAGTGTGTGAGCTGGGATCAGGCCTGGCCTCTCTGGGCCATGTGGAGCTCAAGACACAGAGAGTGACTAAAAATAAACAAACGGTAAACTCGCCAGACCCAACTTTACATGGATGCGGCACCTTCTGCTGTTTTTTGGGTGCACGCATGGCGCATTTAATTGGCATGACGAAGCGGCAGCTTGTTTCCTGTGCTGCATGGACCCAGTGAGGCAAGGTAGCGCTGTGAAGCGTTGTAACCCTATGGAGGTGATGACTGTCCCAAGCAGGCAGCAGAGGAACAGGAGCGGGGCAGGATGTTTTCATGGCTGCCCCCACCAGGACCGGCTCTGGGGTGGGGCGATTGGTGCCACCGCACCGGATGCTGACTATGAGGGGGAAGTGCCGTGTTTTCAAGTATAATACGGTTTTACAAGCACCTGCTGCCGTGTTCCTGGCCTCCACCAATTTTCAGGCAACCGTAAAATTGGCAGGATAACTGGTGAATAATGACACTGCTGCAGAAAGAGCGGAGTTTTGTCTAGTGGAAGTTTCGACTCATCATTAAGTAGCGCAAGAGGTTAAAATGCCTGCTGCAAAGCACGTGTACCATGCAGATCACACAGTGCATATAATGTAAATAGGTCAGTGATTTACTGCTTCTGTCAGAGAGCCCCTTCTGTTACTCGTAGTTTATAAGTTTAAATCCTAACATAACACAGTGAGCTATTAAATGTCATCAAAGAGCTCCATGCAAACTGCAAGGTGCAGAGTAGAGTGTGTGATTTTTCCCCCAGTCTCTCATTATCCTGATGTTGTGAAAAGGGTTCACTTGGGTAGAAATCAATTCTTATTTGTAAAGCCAGCCCCCAACCATGGTGTTACGTTTTTAAATCCTGGGTTTGTGCTTCTCCACTTCAAGCACTCTTAAACCATACTGCCCACCAGTATGGATAGCTGACATGTGACTCCTACACTCGGTCACATATCCTATACACTGATTTACACACTTATGATTGATTGTCTCTGTGCAATGTGTATGAGATGTAAAGCGCTCTGACACCTTACACTGGTATGAGAGGTGCTGTAAAACAAAGGAAATGTGTGAGAGTGGTTATGGAGACTTTAGGGGCGTTGTTGGAGGGTGGTAGTGAGGTAGCCCATGAAGAAGGTCATTGAGAGGCGACAACAAACATTGTTGCACCGTGTGCCACCAGCGCTAAAGCTGGCCCTGGTCACCACCAGGGGGCAGCGCTGTGCCACCATGGTAGAAGGGGACAGCAATTGTTCAGAGCGCCCCACAACAAGCAGCAGCCACTGAGTGTCAGCTCTGAGCCAGAGTAGAAGGAAATGTAAAACCTGAGCAGGCAGCTCGAGTAAGACAGGATCTCCCCACATAGACTTGTTTCTGTTAAGGTCACCAGAGTCAGTCAATCAAATCAATCCGTCAAATAATAACTTTATTCGATTCGACTGAATCATAAAAGTCCACAAAAAAACAATACATTCCAGAATAAAAACCAGAGTCATTTCCTGCAGTGAAAACTTTAATGGAAATATTCAATAAAACAAAAGGATTTTCCCTCATAGGTGCAAGGCACTGCTTTTCCTGCCAAAAGAAAAGAAAGTTCACTTTGCTGTCGCACTTATGTTTGTTTCTAATCGATTTCTGGGTCTATGGAATATGTAGGACATAAAATGCTTCCCCAAACGTTAAGACAATAGACACTTTTCATGAAATGCCATTAATTGCTATGAAAAACCCAAATGGCAGCTAGTCATAGCTTGGCATGTGCTGGCAACTGAAAACCACCAGGTCTCATTCTCCAGCCCTTTAATCGTAGTCTCCTGCACACACAAGACCCATTTTAATGTTTTTACATAACAATTGTGTCTGTTCACAGTTCTGGGAGGAGCAGAGGAAGCTACTGAGAACTACAATAGGCCAGGCTTTATTTAATTGAAAAGTTTGTGTTGAGCTTGAATGTTTGCTGTATAAAATTGTCTCATAAGATATTGTGTGGTTGAATGATTGTGTGTGGGAGACGTGGCAGTGCCCTTTATATTCATTTTGTAGTTGGCAGGGACCATGTACAAGATAAAATGTGTAGATCGACCACGCCTTCTTCTTTCGCAATCTATTACATTCCGTGCACATAACTGGGATAAAGTGTCACTCAAAGTGTCATACATTACATATGGTAGGTTTGTACGTGTAAACGACACGTTCCACGAGCAAGTGAATACCGGCTGCCTACATTCATGTTCTGCAGACAGAAGCCTAACGGAGAATGTGTGGGTTACTTTTAGTGACTGGAGGACACATTTCCATTTTCGGTTTGAAAACCTTATGCAGAGATATGGGGGCAGATTTACAAGCCCCTTGCGCCACAATTGCGTCACTTTTCCCATGTTAAAAGTGACCTAAAAGTGGCGCTGGGGGCTTGTAAATCTGCCCCATGATGACCACTAGTCATCCTAAATATTGTATTTCATTCTGAAAGTCTTGTCAGCCATGGGAAAGTGAAAGACCAGTAGTGCTCAATGAAGGGTTAAAAAAACTCCACGAGGGACAATCAGCAAAGAATGTGAGCCCCCAGGGTGCACGGTAGGCACAGACACGTGATAGAGTGTGAGAGGGTAGGGATGTTTATGCATTTGTAATGAAAAAGTCCCATCACTCTGTTTTTCAGTAAAGTAGGATATTAGAGTCAAGAGTTTAACACAGTGACATGCGTGCCATGAACTAGAAATTAAAAAAAAACACTCAACAGAACTTTGCATCAGTTGCAGTGCACGCTCTACCTCAGAAACTACAGAGAAAGAAGAGTGTTCACGAAATGCATTATTCTCAGTTTCACGTCTCTCCTTTAGTTCGATCAGCTAAAAATATGCCACCACCCTTCAGCGGCTAATCACTGCCTCGGTGTTACATTTAGAGCCTGCGCTCTGCCCACCACTCCTCTTGCTCCCTGCAGATTCTGCAACGTGCGCTTTGAGACTGTGCTTAATTTGAGCCGGTGGTTTGCCTGTGCTGGGCACCGATAGTTAATTACCAACACCGGTGCTTGTGACAGTCTGCCACAAGGTGGCGCTGTCTGGCTAGTTTAGAGATGACCACAACAACAGTTAATTATGAATTCAATATACATTAAAAATGACTATAACCTGCCGCTTAAGTCATTCTTATTGCTATTCTTTCAAATTGTCATGCTTGTAGGTGTGTGATGGTTAGTAGCTGTGCTGTTACTATCATTGGCATAATGGCAGGGACAATGTGCGGTGCAAGTTGCAGTGGCCTCCTGATGAGTCATGATACTTTTTTTTTTTTTTTTTTTTTTGCTTTACAAATGAGGCGCTGGTTTGAGATCACTATCAGTGATCATAGCTTGTGACCTTGGCAGCATACATAACACAGCAGTCTCCTTGAGATCCCATCAAAGGCCGGGGAAGGGTGGTACCTCACCGAGGTCATATATGGTTCCTGCTGAGGGCGAGAGGAAAAATAGAGAGCCCGATACGGACCCATCTCAGCACCTGGTTTTGAGAACTGCTGGTGCGGAGCACCGAAAGGATCCGGCCCACTTAAAGCTCGGATGAACATTTCCTCAAAACCTGCTTTTTCAGGGAGATTTTCTCTAAAAAAAAAGTTAATTCTCACTAGAAGGGGATTTTATAGGTTTTTCCAATGCAAAATATACGGTTGCCAGATCTACTTATTGTGTTTTAAATCTTTGCCACTTTTATGAACTTCAAGAAGCTTGTAAAGTTTTGGGGGGGGAAACTTCACACAAAGTACTACGTTGCAAACACAAAACAGCTCACATATCTGACAAAAAAAATACAAAGGGCGTTGTCTAAGTATGTGAATGGCTTTTTAACTGGAGTTCACCTTTCAAACGTATTGTGCAGCCTCAGCTGTCGCTGTCTCATGAATACACCGTCACCTCGCACAATAAGAACTTGTACAAAGCCCATTTCCATCTCATTTCAAAGACAAAGACCAAAGCACAAAAGCAGACATTTAGAGATGGGAATGTGCACACAAGTCACGTACCTGTGAATAAACAGAATACTGCACTCTTAACTGCTGTTGTGAATTCAAGTAGTGTGGGATTACTACAGAATCACAAATGTTTGGTAGTACACAATGCGGTTTGCAGCAGCAAACAGCTGGTGTTAGTCATGCACCAGTAAAAAGCAGAAAACACCCATGGGCATTGATTCTGCGCGCGCCCACGGAGAGGGAGAATCGATACGAGCCTCCATGAGCAGCGAAGATAGGAAATACATGGCTGCCTTCTACTTAAATCACCGGATGTTTGGAAAATAGGTTCATGTTTAGTGTCCCCACAAAGCATCAAAGGGCGCCAACCCAAGGACTGATTAGGTTTTCTACAGAGCTGGCAGCCAGACAATCAGTCCGCTCTCCTCCACGAAGAGATAATCTCACTTGATTTAAATATCGCTGGCATACGCTCTTTTCTCAATAAAAAGAGACCGCGCCTCTGCCTTTCTGTACAGAATCCATGGGAGACCCAGCCCTCAAGAGAGCTTGATTTCATGTGTTCCTCCCCTGGAACTGAAATGATTTTCATCAATAAACCTGCATTACCTCACCTGGACACACGAGGGCACCATTGATCCACGATGGCCGGTTTTTTGACCCAATGGTTTTTTGGAGGGAAAAGTCTTCTTTCCACAATAAAATCACATGTACACAACACCAATTTACCAGGTAAAGAGGGTGTCTCAGACGGTCAGACCAACAGTGTGGCCACAACTCTCTTCCTCCAGCTCCCACGCAGAAGAGGCAGATCTGCGTCCCGGCCCTAGTTAAAAGTTAAAATCCTTTAAGTATCGGAGAAGAGGGGAAATACGACATTTAAGAGCTTTTATTTCCCGAATCCCCACGTAGGGCAAGTATGAATTGCATACACCCCTCGGTAAAGTGGAGATTCAGTCCTACAAGGGTTCACCGGTCCCTCCCAAACCTCCTCACAGTAACTCCCTTGTTCTCTCATTGTATGTCCCACCACCCCCCACGCCCCACTTGGTTTCGACTGGTCTCTTTAAGGTGGTGTCTATTAACTCCTATCTCCCTCTTCACTTTATGCATCTCTCATACACCCCTTCTGACATTCTCTCCCCTGTTTCATTTCTCCTACTCTCCCCCTGGTCGGCGGGCCACTTAAAGCGCTCGAGCCTGAAGCCTGGCTCTGGCTCAGCTCGAGGTTCTGTTGGAACTTCGAGCCCATAACGAGCCGAGCTTTCGTGTGGCTTCTGTCAGCCCTCTTCCCTCTACCCAGGTTGTGGTTTTAGGACTAGGGCTGCTGGATTTGGAATGGAGGAACCAGGTTTGAGTCTAGCATCACTAATACAAAGGGAGCAAAAGGGGGGAAAAAAGCACGGCCGCCCCCCACTCAATCTACTATAACAACCAAAGGCCTGCTTTACAACACATCAATTCAAATGTTAATTGATCAATGAGATTTCAAATCTTTTATGATTCCATAGTGTATGTTTCTTATCACTCCTCATATGTTTGTGTTGTATTAATTTAAAAGTGTCATAAAAACCCATCAAAGCACAAATTCTTCCCCAAACACAAACTTTGAAAAAAGGTGAAAAAGGAAAAAGGGCACCTCACGGTAGTAACACGAAGGAGGGTTTTGCTGGTTGGTACTCACCAGTATACCCACTTATCATCATCGGTTGCTCTTCTTCCATGTGAAAAACAAAGAAATTATAATATACTAATATATAATTTCAGTGTATAAAGATGGTGAAAAAAATATATAATAATAATAGTGCCATGTGAATTTACATGTGTCCAATGAACCCCAGTGAGAACATAAAAGATTTTATTCTCACTATTTAAAAAGCGGTGGTGCTTACTAGCTTGTCGTAACTTTATTAGATGCTGTAAGCTCCCACAGTAAAAATGGTTTCAATCAAACCATACCCACTTCTACAGTGCCAACATGTTTCGTTGCCGACTCTTCACGCAACTTCTTCAGGGCTGAGGGGTTCAAAATCACCTTCACAAATGGTGCACCTACAATCTCAGAGGGTTGCGAAGTCTCCTCATACACGCAACCATCTTCAAAGTGGAACACGTATCTTCTGTTCACGTGCCACTGGGGTGATTACCAAATCACTCATCCCCCATGCCGCGTCCCTCCGGCGTATGTGCAGCTTCCTCCGAGTCTAGCATCACTCAATATCCTGTGATCCTGGACAAATCACTTAATCTTCTCGTGTCCATAAACAATGAATGCGACCTCGTGTAATGTAACTGGTGCTCATGTAAAGGCTCCAATACCTTTGGGCCGAGCATGTAATATATGAAGAGTGTACCAAGAAGTAAAATCAGAGCTTCAACATAAAAAAGGGAAGTGCAAATCGATACCCATGTAGTGGCTGATTTGTACAAAGTAAAATCTGGATAAATCACGGCTTCCCAGAATACATTGTGTGATCTTAGGCAAATATTTTATTACACTCAAGCTCCTTTTTCTTCATTGTCGCGTATGAGTACTTTCAAATATGTGAGTTAGAATACCAGTTGCACAAAAAACGATTGTGTTTTATTTAATAGACTATAATGTTGCTCTATAATAATTGTGGCCTCCTATGCGGTTTACAAAACAACTATCTTGCTTCTTAGTTCACTAAAACTAAATCAGAGTTTGGATTCTTGACCCATGTTTGTACTATCTCCTACCAACTCTTGGGTTCTGCTCGTACATGGAAATTCCTTTCTTTGTAGTCCTGCCATATTTACATATGTCTGGTCGATTTATTGTTATTTTCTATTACTTTATATTCTCTTATGTTATGTTTCAATATGTTTACTTTTTAAAATGAATAAAAAACATAAAAAATTAAATCTCTTGCCAACTTACATCCAGCAGGAATGACTTCTGTTATTGTACCACAAATCAGTAAAACGACACTCATCCCCTCCGCTTCTCTTTCGCCCTTCTCTCTTGTATTTATTAATCTATTTCTCTTGCTCACCTTCTCTCTTGAGCTCTCTCTGTCTGACTTTGTTTGCTCCTTGTCTCTTTGTTCTTTCTGTCTTCCTTTGCGCTCTCAGTCTTTCTTTGCTGTCTGTCTTTGGTTGCTCTTTCTCCGGCTTTTTTTGCTGTCTCTTAGTCTTTATTTGCTCTCACTCACTTATTATTGCTCTCCCAAGTTCTCCCTCTCGTTTTCTCCCTCCCCTCCAGGACGATCTCTCTCCCACCTTTCTCACTCTTCTCCGTTCCTATTTCAGAATCTCTCTCGCTCTTTTTTTTCGGTCTCTTTCTCTCTCACTTTCCCTCCTCTATTTCTGTTTCTCTTTCACTCTCCATTGTTTTCCTCTTTAAAGCTCTCTCTCTCTTTCACTTGAATTTTATACTGTCATTTTTACTTCAATAATGCATAATTGGTTTGACCTATAGTGCAACTGTCTCATTGCCAGCTGCTAGAGAGTTGTACCAAAATATAGTGAAAATATTGTCCGACATATGTATCGTGTCCTAAGCACAAATGTCACAGCATTGGAGTTATTAATAGAACATCTACACCCAGTGATACAATATTTTTGTGAACTATACTTAGGATATGCTATTTACCTCGGATGACATTTCTGACATACATCTTTTCCTGGGTGTTGCTGGATTACTTTCTATGAGTTTTTCAGGCCCTTATGATGCCACAGGCTGGCAGGAATCCCTCGACCTGGTCTCCCATCTTCTGGTCTTCCACGAGGAGAGTTCCCACAGGATGTGTCCCTTGTTTCCTTGTATTTGTGGCCCAGTTGGAGGACACTTGTCTCAGTTTCTCTAAGATGCAGGTAACACTACAGAGCGCTTCTCCAACGAGTAGCTCGTGAGCTGCTGGTAGCTCTCTGGGTACCTGTAAATAGTTCATCTATGTGCAGCTTACCCAACAAAATTAAAAGATTTTGCTTTGGTCGAGTTAATACATGTATACCAAAATTGAGGGTGCATGCTTGAGACAAAAATCAGTGTATTTTCAGAAATCGTAAGCTGTTATTTGAAGAAAAATTGCTCCATTTCCAAAATGTATTTTAAACTGCTATTTTAGTAATAAATCATGTGGAATGGGGGGACTTGTAACTAACGCTATGACTTTGGTGCTAGCGGCATTACAGCTATCACCCTTATGTATTACCCTGGGGGACGAATTTCAAACTAACAAAACATTTACATACCTGCTGGCGACCCTGCCTTACGAAGTGGCTCTTCGCACAGTAGCGCCCCCCCCCCCCTTCCAGCGCCTTGAGACCCGCACGGGTGAGTAGCGCGCTCTATAAATGCTTTGATTGATTGATTGAAGTGAGAGGACCAGTGCGTGTAATCTTACTCATGGTAACCACAAATGTAATCTTGTCTGATGTGGTCACAATTAAAGCATTAATAATGTTACTAGCTCGGAAGGATTTTCAATGCACTTAAGTAGCTCTTATTACAGAAAAGGTTGAAGCCCCAGTCAGTGGTGTTCCGCTTCCTAGATCTGCCTGTGTTGTCCTTCTTTGATCTCTAGCTGAGATGTCCGACCCTATGTTTGCTCATTAGTTGTTTAGTATTTTTCAGTGTGTAAAAATGTTCATATAGGATGGAGCTTATGTTTTATGTCTCAGGTGGGTTGTTTGTTCTATTGTCCTTTTTTGATCACATATTCTGATCCGTGTTTTACCTGCTTGTTTGGGTGATGTAATTTGCTGTATTGCCTTCTCTTTTCAATGTTTAGTATTGCAATGGAAGTTTTTTAGCTAATAATGAAGTCTGTTTATTTGCATGCATCTCCTTTCCTATTCACGCCCCCCTCCCCCCCCCCCCCCCCCCCCACTATCAGCATTGCTTTTTTAAGCTCTACCTGTCCAGGTGTCTACTTCTAAACTCCCTTTGTGTCGTCAAGGTGAGGGGTCACTGCGAGCAGATAACCACACATTCTCCAAAGGCATTATGGGAGATGCAGTTCATGTCTTTCATGTACTCACAGGCAGGTGTTTGCCATCAGTGTTGGCACAGCCAGTCTTGGTTGCATTCCTTCATTCGGAAGTTGCCGGCATGTTGGTGTGCTTGAAGTAGCGCTTTCAGTTACCTTGCTGTATTTACTCATGATCGTGGCTTATTCTATAAGAACCACATTAATGATACTTGTTACATTTTTCTTTGAATTATGTCACTCACTGTCCATTTGATCATTTGTTCCACTGTTTTTACGTCTCGCCTAATAGCGGGCATACGCAGTTGCTGGAAGAGGCATTCTTTGCAGTAAAGGGTTTGAGCCCCACCATCACTTACCATTTGCAGGCTTGAGTGTCAATCTTTCTAGCTGCCTCCTGATTGGCCAACATATGCCTGACATCACTTCCTTTTATTTTTCTGGAGCATGGACAAAGTACTAATCAACTATGTTTAATGTGTGTCCTTCCGCTACTTACGTTGTGCTTCAGAGAAGTTTTTTTCACATTTTTTGATCCCGATCGGCTAGCAGTCCTTGTGACTGCATGTGTTCATTTTTTTTCTACCTTCTTTCGCACATAACTTGCCCCATGACTGCTTTCAACCACCCCACCCTGTCGCTTGACCCCTCCAGTCACTTGCCCCTTCCATACACCACCCCTCCTTCGCATGCTTCTTGCTGCTGTCACCCGCCCTGCATACGTTTGTTCCCCCCAGTTTCATATAGCTCGAACTTGACCCAAAGGTATTGGAGCGCTTTAGATCTGCCAAAAAAAATCCAAATTACAAACATGGAGAATAAATAAAAATGACTGTAATGGCACAAGGGATTGAGGAGCAGGATTTGCATGTTCTGTACAAAGAAGGTGGCTGCGGCAAAAGGAGAAGAACAGAAACAAGCATTGGCATAGCAAATAAGTCTTGCCTTTGGGACCTTATAAGTGTTTAGCCATGCAACAGTTGCATACTAAATACTTATAAGGTCCCAAAAGCGAGACCTATTGGCTATGCAAAGCGGCCATGGGGCCGCGAAAGTGAAAGTAATCGTGGTAAAGCGCGGCGCGCGCGCCCGCGCTCATGCACTGTAGCTCTAGGCTGGCCTGGTAGCACTTTTTGGAGCCCTCTTAATAAGTCTCGCCAGTCCAGCGCATGCGCTGGGTCAGGCGAGACCTAAAAACGGTCCAATCCTTGTCGGTATTCCACCTCAGTCGCCGCCTCCGCCTATGTTGATGTGTGCCATCAGTGAGTAGTGCATAGAGGGCTCCTCCCACTCCAAGCCCCCTCCTGACGCTCTTGTGACGGGGGACACTTGAGGGTGAGTCGTAATGTCCTTGCTGTACAAATGGCTAAGACACATTGACAAAGCCAATATCTCTTGCATGGGCAGGATCCGTTCTCTTTGTGATACGCCCCTCCTGCCTCGTTGCATGTTTGTTCTCTCCACGGCTAGACAGACTTATGGCGGTTGCTTGTTGTTGTTAAATGAAACACAAGTGAAGATTGGGCCACACTGCTCTTGGTCTTGTGGGGCGACTGTTATTTCACAGGAAGCCAATCCGTAGTAAACGAGGACACGCTGACTTGCAGCGCATTAAAAAACTGCACAAAAGCATTTGCATTGGCGCTTTATTTTTTTTTTTTTAAACTTTCAGACATGTTGCAGAAAAAACGCTGCTGTGGCGCGGCACGCTGCTGCGTCATAGCGCTTTTTTAATAAAAAAACTTTCTGGCATGTTGCACAGCCTCCGTGCTACAGTACAACATGACTAAAAACAAATTGAGAAAGCCAACAACTCTCATAGGCAAGACCTATTGGCTTTGCCAATGCCTGTTTGTTGTGCACTTTATGCCTGTGATTACAGTGCTCCTACGGAGAGCGCTTTGGTGGCCCTGAGTATGGTAAGCACTATACAAAACTATATAGTTAAATTAATGTGGATTTCCTCTTGGTCTGTGAGTTTGTTTATTTACCCACTCACCAGTGTTTGTAAGCTTCGCAGCATTAGCAGGCGTGTATTCTTCTCTTCAAGCACCCCTTACACTTTCATTTCTCTTTTGCTTTCTGTTTCTCCTGCTTGTCCCCTCGCCTGTTCTCGCTCTCTGCTCTGTCGCTTTCTTTCTCTCACATGCTCATGCGTCTTCTTTCTCTTTATTGCTGTATCTCTCTTATGTAGGTGAAATCTCTTTCTCACTCCCTTTCTTCGAAAGTGTCTGTTCTCCCCCCACTGCTTCTGCCTCTCCCCCTCTGCTTCTCTTACTGTCGTCCCCCTTCCTTTCTGTCTCTCTCGTACTCTCCACCCTCGTTCTCACTCTCCCATCCGCCCCCTTTCATTTGCAGAGTTTCAAAGATTCACACTTATGCTTTGTACAAAGCACTTATTACCACACTCTTACTGTTTCTAAGCACTATAAATTACAGGTGGCACGGTCACCCAGGTAAATGGTGCTCGGTTTATCCACCTCGGAAGAGTGAATGGCTCAGTTGGTAGAGTCGAGCTTCTTGTTTTGAACATGTTGTGGCTTGTGTTTGTCAGGCAGATGTCAGCTCCCTCAGTATGTGATCCCATGTGATATGTGAGTATGTCATACAATGTCTGTGCCAAATTTGGTACCAATCCGTGCATGTGGACCAAAGATATAGGTAAATATTAAAACGCCCATTCACTGAACCTTAAGCCTCAGCAGCACTGGTAGTGAGGCAGGGACTGAGAAGTTTGATAGTGAGTGGGATCGAGAAGAGAACTAGTAGGGATGCAGGACTCGAAGTGTGATCATGAGTAGGATCGAGAAGAGGTCTGGCAGCCTGGGAGGGACTGAGAATTGTAATAGTGAGTGGGATCGAGAAGAGGGTTGGGAGTGTGTCAGGGATCAAGAAGTGTGATAGCGAGTTGGATCGAGAAGTGGACCAGGAGCGATGCAGGGATCGAAAAGTGTAATAGTGTGTGGGATCGAAAAGAGGACTGGGAGTGTGGCAGGGATCGAGAAGTGTGATAGAGGAGACTAGGAGTGTGGCAGGGACTGAGAAGAATGATAGTGAGTGTGATTGAGGAAAGAGCTGGAAGTGTGGCAGGGACTGAGAAGCATAACAGCGAGTGGGATTGAGAAGAGGAATGGGAGTGTGGCAGGATCGAGAAGCGTGATAGTGAGTGGGATAGAGAAGAGGATTGGGAGTGTGTCAGGGATCAAGAAGTGTGATAGCGAGTTGGATCGAGAAGAGGACCAGGAGCGATGCTCGAATCGAACCCTGGACCGGAATCAAGCATCCTAGGACCGGTTTCTGGATGCTTGATTCCGGTCCAGTGAAGACATGGCTTGGCAGTTCGGGCTGGACTGTTCCCATGAGGCACAGGGTCAAGACTGATTTGCATATTGCCATGTCTAAACTGGGGTGGTGTAGTGGGCAAAAGAACGATGGATTTAACCCCGATCTCTTGACTGGGGGAGAATGTCTGCATTGTCAGCATTCCGTCCATCATTTGTTTGTTGTAACGCTTTTTGCCCTAAGTGGGATGGGTATTCCCAGACATGGGACCCGTGCTCACTACGCCATTGGAGTCAAGCTATCCTGGCTGATGACGGCTGATAGCCAGAAACCGGTCCTAGGATGCTTGATTCCGGTCCAGTGAAGACATGGCTTGGCAGTTCGGGCTGGACTGTTCCCATGAGGCACAGGGTCAAGACTGATTTGCATATTGCCATGTCTAAACTGGGGTGGTGTAGTGGGCAAAAGAACGATGGATTTAACCCAGATCTCTTGACTGGGGGAGAATGTCTGCATTGTCAGCATTCCGTCCATCATTTGTTTGTTGTAACGCTTTTTGCCCTAAGTGGGATGGGTATTCCCAGACGTGGGACCCGTGCTCACTACGCCACTGGAGTCAAGCTATCCTGGCTGATGACGGCTGATAGCCAGAAACCGGTCCTAGGATGCTTGATTCCGGTCCAGTGAAGACATGGCTTGGCAGTTCGGGCTGGACTGTTCCCATGAGGCACAGGGTCAAGACTGATTTGCATATTGCCATGTCTAAACTGGGGTGGTGTAGTGGGCAAAAGAACGATGGATTTAACCCAGATCTCTTGACTGGGGGAGAATGTCTGCATTGTCAGCATTCCGTCCATCATTTGTTTGTTGTAACGCTTTTTGCCCTAAGTGGGATGGGTATTCCCAGACGTGGGACCCGTGCTCACTACGCCACTGGAGTCAAGCTATCCTGGCTGATGACGGCTGATAGCCAGAAACCGGTCCTAGGATGCTTGATTCCGGTCCAGTGAAGACATGGCTTGGCAGTTCGGGCTGGACTGTTCCCATGAGGCACAGGGTCAAGACTGATTTGCATATTGCCATGTCTAAACTGGGGTGGTGTAGTGGGCAAAAGAACGATGGATTTAACCCAGATCTCTTGACTGGGGGAGAATGTCTGCATTGTCAGCATTCCGTCCATCATTTGTTTGTTGTAACGCTTTTTGCCCTAAGTGGGATGGGTATTCCCAGACGTGGGACCCGTGCTCACTACGCCACTGGAGTCAAGCTATCCTGGCTGATGACGGCTGATAGCCAGAAACCGGTCCTAGGATGCTTGATTCCGGTCCAGTGAAGACATGGCTTGGCAGTTCGGGCTGGACTGTTCCCATGAGGCACAGGGTCAAGACTGATTTGCATATTGCCATGTCTAAACTGGGGTGGTGTAGTGGGCAAAAGAACGATGGATTTAACCCAGATCTCTTGACTGGGGGAGAATGTCTGCATTGTCAGCATTCCGTCCATCATTTGTTTGTTGTAACGCTTTTTGCCCTAAGTGGGATGGGTATTCCCAGACGTGGGACCCGTGCTCACTACGCCACTGGAGTCAAGCTATCCTGGCTGATGACGGCTGATAGCCAGAAACCGGTCCTAGGATGCTTGATTCCGGTCCAGTGAAGACATGGCTTGGCAGTTCGGGCTGGACTGTTCCCATGAGGCACAGGGTCAAGACTGATTTGCATATTGCCATGTCTAAACTGGGGTGGTGTAGTGGGCAAAAGAACGATGGATTTAACCCAGATCTCTTGACTGGGGGAGAATGTCTGCATTGTCAGCATTCCGTCCATCATTTGTTTGTTGTAACGGCTCTTGTTCGAAAGCATCTTTGCGATTCAACTCTCGATTCCATATAATCAATCATTCAGGATTCTTGTAAAGCGTGACTACTCACCCGTTGGGTCTTAAGGCGCTGAGTGGGGGCTGGCTGGCTCTGAATGAAGTGTACTTGGAGATACCTCTTGTGTTTCAACCACTCGTTGGCCTCCATCCTCTGGCATTGCTTCTGCCCCAGCGGTTAAAGGCTGGAGTTGAAGTGAGATTTTTTTCCTCCAGTATTTTCTGTGAGCCACAGATTATTTGTGTGGTAAACGTGGCACTTTTGCACCTCGCATGCCTGCCCAGACTGTTTCAAGCTAACATTTGACCATGACATATAAGTCAACCTCCTGAATAATGTATTGTGGTGCTCTGCATCTGGCTGTGGTCAACAAGTTAGTGGGTAATGTCAGTAGCGTTGAAAAGATGGTGGTAAAACAATGACACTGCTGAAAGGAACGCGACCACACGCCTATTAGAAAATCACATAGTTGAGGTTAAATCTCCTTGTCTACTGTATTACACACCAGAAAATATTGTGCAGAAAACTTAAGACTGCTGGCTGACCAGCTCCAGCAAGTTTCTGAGGTCCATGGATGACTAACAGCTGCAGTCTTGGTTTTTCCTTGGACTTCTCAGAGTGTGGTCTGGTTTATTCCATGATAAAACCAGGACTAGCAGTCCTAGGATTCAAAGAAAGACCTGGACTGAAAGACCACATCACACACGGGCCTGGGAAACTTGGCAGCTATGGCTGACCATTGCAAACCCGCAGGCCTCTTTGCACTGCTACCTACACTCACCTCGTAGGGTCATGGGGTTGTCAAGTGAAGCTTGGTGGTAATGACCTTTATTGTTTTGGGTGCCAGCATCTGGATCAGCCTCCCACTGATTGGTTAATTTGTGCCAGTGGTTTTTGGGTGGTGGACTCCGGCATTTCTTTTGTGGAGACCAGCACTTATTTTTCATCGTCAGACTTTGACCAAGAGCAAGAGAGAGAAATTAAGAAAATGGAGAAAGAAGTAGAAAGAGAGAGACGGGCAAAAAGGGAAAGTCAGGGAGAAAAAAGAAGCAGCACAAGAGAGCTAAAGAGGCGCGAAGAGTGGGGTTATGGAGTGAAGAGCGGTCTTGGTAATTGGCAACCTCGGCCTTTCGTACTGCAGGTGGTGGTCTCCAAAGATGTACTCTGTGTCCATATATATCTATATATATATATATCTATATATATCTACATATATATAGCTATATATATTTATATATGTTTATATATTTATTTAATTGAAAAAACAAACGTAAAAGTAACGTTAAGTGAAAATTTCAGTGACAACATAACTTTTTGAACTAAAAAACCCACTGAAATTCACCAGTTGCAGTTATCTCTAGTAACTCTAACTTGTGCCCTAAGCTAACTTTTAACTCGCGCCCTGGCCATGCACACTTTTGTCATAAATTATGTCATTTCAGATGGTGTACTCATGTTATCAATGATGTGAGAGAACACTTCATGAGTGAGGTAACAGATGGGATAATTAGCTGTGCATGACGAGTTAGAGTTACCTCCCGGAGACTTTACAGCAATGGGGACCCCATCCGCAGGCCTCTCTATTTTATTAGGGGAAGGGATCGTGTGGCGCCCCACCATGAGCCTTTACAGTACCAGGACACCTTCACCTTTCTTCTTCTTTCTGCACGCCACTTGTGGCCCAGGGACCCCATCCCTGAGGTCGTATTTATAAATAAGGCAGAAGTGCATGCGGTTCCCTGCCCAAACCATTATGGGCCCTGGGAACCCCACCCCCTGGGGATTTTTTTTTTATTAGCGGAGGGGGCACACAACTCTCTCTTCGAGCCTTTAAGGCCCCAGGGACACCACCCCCAGGGTTCTTTTGTGAGTGCCCTCTCACGGCACCCACAACACACAATGCTGGGGGCTGCAGGGGGAGCCCCAGGGCTGGGGCGGCCCAGCCAGCTCCCTACATGCACCCATCCTGGGTGCTGCTTGAGCCGGTCTTGCTGTTTTTGCTTGCTCCTGCCAGGCAGGAGCAATCTGAGTTTCCAGCACAGGCGCAGGCAGGGAAATATTCCAGGGGGTGGGATTCCTGGTCTTGGTTAGGCTGAGGAAGGGTGGCCACGTGCCCCACATCCCTTTCCTACTGCACTGGGCCGCAGGGGATGCGGTCCCCGAGGCTGTAATCAGCTTGGGGAGAGGGTGCCACGTGCCCCCTCACTGCCAACTATATTTCCGCTAACCGGGAACTGGGTCCCAAGGACTTTGAAGATATTCACGGTGGCCTATGGCCACCATTTGACTTTTGTTATCATATGCCGCGATCCTGTGAGAGTAACGGCGGATCATGTCTCTTTTTTTATTATCTATATTTTGGCCCCAAAAAGGTTTAGGGGGGCAGGGTATCCTTACTTGCAGCTGTTTTTGGCTCTGGTGGCAGCATCGAGCACATCTTGCAGCCTCCTTTGCTCTATCTTGTATTTGAATGCAGCGTATCTTGCAGCCTCCTTTGCTCTCTCTGGTATTTGAATGCAGCGTCTCTTGCAGCCTCCTTTGCTCTCTCCGGTATTTGAATGCAGCGTCTCTTGCAGCCTCCTTTGCTGTATCTGGTATTTGAATGCAGCGTATCTTGCAGCCTCCTTCTCTCTCTCTGGTATTTGAATGCAGCGTATCTTGCAGCTTCCTTTGCTCTCTCTTGTATTTGAATGCGGACGGAGTATCTTGCAGCCTCCTTTGCTCTCTCTGGTATTTGGATGCAGCGTCTCTTGCAGCTCCCTTCACTCTATCTGGTATTTCGATGAAGCGTATCTTGCAGCCTCCTTTGCTCTCTCTGGTATTTGAATGCAGCGTATCTTGCAGCTTCCTTTGCTCTCTCTGGTCTTTGAATGCGGACGGAGTATCTTGCAGCCTCCATTGCTCTCTCTGGTATTTGAATGTAGCGTCTCTTGCAGCTTCCTTTGCTCTCTCTGGTATTTGAATGAAGCGTCTCTTGCAGCCTCCTTTGCTCTCTCTGGTATTTGAATGCAGCGTCTCTTGCAGCTTCCTTTGCTCTCTCTGGTATTTGAATGAAGCGTCTCTTGCAGCCTCCTTTGCTCTCTCTGGTATTTGAATGTAGCGTCTCTTGCAGCCACCTTTACTCTCTCTGGTATTTAGATGCACCGTCTCTTGCAGCCTCCTTTGCTCTCTCTGGTATTTGAATGCAGAGTATCTTGCAGCTCCCTTTGCTCTCTCTGGTATTTGAATGCAGCGTCTCTTGCAGCTTCCTTTGCTCTCTCTGGTATTTGAATGCAGCGTCTCTTTCAGCCTCCTTTGGTCTCTCTGGTATTTGAATGCAGCGTCTCTAGCAGCCTCCTTTGCTCTATCTAGTATTTGAATGCAGCGTCTCTTGCAGCCTCCTTTGCTCTCTCTGGTATTTGAATGCAGCGTCTCTAGCAGCCTCCTTTTCTCTATCTGGTATTTGAATGCAGTGTCTCTTGCTGCCTCCTTTGCTCTCTCTGGTATTTGAATGTAGCGTCTCTAGCAGCCTCCTTTGCTCTATCTGGTATTTGAATGCAGCATATCTTGCAGCCTCCTTTGCTCTCTCTGGTATTTGAATGCAGCGTATCTTGCAGTTTCCTTTGCTCTCTCTGGTATTTGAATGTGGACGGAGTATCTTGCAGCCTCCATTGCTCTCTCTGGTATTTGAATGCAGCGTATCTTGCAGCCTCCTTTGCTCTCTCTGGTATTTGAATGCAGCGTCTCTAGCAGCCTCCTTTGCTCTATCTGGCATTTGAATGCAGCGTCTCTTGCAGCCTCCTTTGCTCTCTCTAGTATTTGAATGCAGCGTCTCTTGCAGCCTCCTTTGCTCTCTCTGGTATTTGAATGCAGCGTCTCTTGCAGCCTCCTTTGCTCTCTCTGGTATTTGAATGCAGCGTCTCTAGCAGCCTCCTTTGCTCTATCTGGTATTTGAATGCAGCGCATCTTGCAGCCTCCTTTGCTCCCTCTGGTATTTGAATGCAGCGTCTCTTGCAGCTTCCTTTGCTCTCTCTGATATTTGAATGCAGCGTCTCTTGCAGCCTCCTTTGCTCTCTCTGGTATTTGAATGCAGCGTCTCTTGCAGCCTCCTTTGCTCTCTCTGATATTTGAATGCAGCGTCTCTTGCAGCCTCCTTTGGTCTCTCTGGTATTTGAGTGCAGCGTCTCTAGCAGCCTCCTTTGCTCTATCTGGTATTTGAATGCAGCGTCTCTTGCAGCCTCCTTTGCTCTCTCTGGTATTTGAATGCAGCGTCTCTAGCAGCCTCCTTTTCTCTATCTGGTATTTGAATGCAGTGTCTCTTGCAGCCTCCTTTGCTCTATCTGGTATTTGAATGTAGCGTCTCTAGCAGCCTCCTTTGCTCTATCTGGTATTTGAATGCAGCGTATCTTGCAGCCTCCTTTGCTCTCTCTGGTATTTGAATGCAGCGTATCTTGCAGCTTCCTTTGCTCTCTCTGGTATTTGAATGCGGACGGAGTATCTTGCAGCCTCCATGGCTCTCTCTGGTATTTGAATGCAGCGTATCTTGCAGCCTCCTTTGCTCTCTCTGGTATTTGAATGCAGCGTCTCTTGCAGCTTCCTTTGCTCTCTCTGGTATTTGAATGCAGCGTCTCTTGCAGCCTCCTTTTCTCTCTCTGGTATTTGAATGTAGCGTCTCTTGCAGCCTCCTTTGCTCTCTCTGGTATTTAGATGCACCGTCTCTTGCAGCCTCCTTTGCTCTCTCTGGTATTTGAATTCAGCGTCTCTTGCAGCCTCCTTTGCTCTCTCTGGTATTTGAATGCAGCGTCTCTTGCAGCCTCCTTTGCTCTCTCTGGTATTTGAATGCAGCATATCTTGCAGCCGCCTTCGCTCTATCTGGTATTTGAAAGCAGCGTCTCTTGCAGCCTCCTTTGCTCTCTCTGGTATTTGAATGCAGCGCATCTTGCAGCCTCCTTCGCTCTCTCTGGTATTTGAATGCAGCGTCTCTTGCAGCTTCCTTGGCTCTCTCTGGTATTTGAATGCAGCGTCTCTTGCAGCCTCCTTTGCTGTCTCTGGTATTTGAATGCAGCGTCTCTTGCAGCCTCCTTTGCTCTCTCTGGTATTTGAATGCAGCGTCTCTTGCAGCTTCCTTTGCTCTCTCTGGTATTTGAATGCAGCACATCTTGCAGCCTCCTTTGCTCTCTCTGGTATTTGAATCCAGCGTCTGTTGCAGCTTCCTTTGCTCTCTCTGGTATTTGAATGCAGCGTCTCTTGCAGCCTCCTTTGCTCTCTCTGGTATTTGAATGTAGCGTCTCTAGCAGCCTCCTTTGCTCTCTCTGGTATTTGAATGCAGCGTATCCTGCAGCCTCCTTTGCTCTCGCTGGTATTTGAATGCAGCGTCTCTTGCAGCCTCCTTTGCTCTCTCTGGTATTTGAATGCAGCGTCTCTTGCAGCTTCCTTTGCTCTCTCTGGTATTTGAATGCAGCGTATCTTGCAGCCTCCTTTTCTCTATCTGGTATTTGAATGCAGCGTATCTTGCAGCCTCCTTTGCTCTCTCTGGTATTTGAATGCAGCGTCTCTAGCAGCCTCCTTTTCTCTATCTGGTATTTGAATGCAGCGTCTCTTGCAGCTTCCTTTGCTCTCTCTGGTATTTGAATGCAGTGTCTCTTGCAGCCTCATTTGCTGTATCTGGTATTTGAATGCAGCGTCTCTAGCAGCCTCCTTTGCTCTCTCTGGTATTTGAATGCAGCGTCTCTTGCAGCCTCCTTTGCTCTCTCTGGTATTTGAATGCAGCGCCTATTGCAGCCTCCTTCGCTCTCTCTGGTATTTGAATGCAGCGCCTCTTGCAGCCTCCTTTGCTCTCTCTGGTATTTGAATGCAGCGCATCTTGCAGCCTCCTTTGCACTCTCTGGTATTTGAATGCAGCGTCTCTTGCAGCTTCCTTTGCTCTCTCTGGTATTTGAATGCAGTGTCTCTTGCAGCCTCCTTTGCTGTATCTGGTATTTGAATGCAGCGTCTCTAGCAGCCTCCTTTGCTCTCTCTTGTATTTGAATGCGGACGGAGTATCTTGCAGCCTCCTTTGCTCTCTCTGGTATTTGGATGCAGCGTCTCTTGCAGCTCCCTTTACTCTATCTGGTATTTCGATGAAGCGTATCTTGCAGCCTCCTTTGCTCTCTCTGGTATTTGAATGCAGCGTATCTTGCAGCTTCCTTTGCTCTCTCTGGTATTTGAATGCGGACGGAGTATCTTGCAGCCTCCATTGCTCTCTCTGGTATTTGAATGTAGCATCTCTTGCAGCTTCCTTTGCTCTCTCTGGTATTTGAATGAAGCGTCTCTTGCAGCCTCCTTTGCTCTCTCTGGTATTTGAATGCAGCGTCTCTTGCAGCCTCCTTTGCTCTCTCTGGTATTTGGATGAAGCGTCTCTTGCAGCCTCCATTGCTCTCTCTGGTATTTGAATGCAGCGTATCTTGCAGCCTCCTTTGCTCTCTCTGGTATTTGAATGCAGCGTCTCTAGCAGCCTCCTTTGCTCTATCTGGCATTTGAATGCAGCGTCTCTTGCAGCCTCCTTTGCTCTCTCTGGTATTTGAATGCAGCGTCTCTAGCAGCCTCCTTTCCTCTATCTGGTATTTGAATGAAGCGCATCTTGCAGCCTCCTTTGCTCCCTCTGGTATTTGAATGCAGCGTCTCTTGCAGCTTCCTTTGCTCTCTCTGATATTTGAATGCAGCGTCTCTTGCAGCCTCCTTTGCTTTCTCTGGTATTTGAATGCAGCGTCTCTTGCAGCCTCCTTTGCTCTCTCTGATATTTGAATGCAGCGTCTCTTGCAGCCTCCTTTGGTCTCTCTGGTATTTGAGTGCAGCGTCTCTAGCAGCCTCCTTTGCTCTATCTGGTATTTGAATGCAGCGTCTCTTGCAGCCTCCTTTGCTCTCTCTGGTATTTGAATGCAGTGTCTCTTGCAGCTTCCTTTGCTCTCTCTGGTATTTGAATGCGGACGGAGTATCTTGCAGCCTCCATGGCTCCCTCTGGTATTTGAATGCAGCGTATCTTGCAGCCTCCTTTGCTCTCTCTGGTATTTGAATGCAGCGTCTCTTGCAGCTTCCGTTGCTCTCTCTGGTATTTGAATGCAGCGTCTCTTGCAGCCTCCTTTTCTCTCTCTGGTATTTGAATGTAGCGTCTCTTGCAGCCTCCTTTGCTCTCTCTGGTATTTAGATGCACCGTCTCTTGCAGCCTCCTTTGCTCTCTCTGGTATTTGAATTCAGCGTCTCTTGCAGCCTCCTTTGCTCTCTCTGGTATTTGAATGCAGAGTCTCTTGCAGCCTCCTTTGCTCTCTCTGGTATTTGAATGCAGCGTCTCTTGCAGCCTCCTTTGCTCTCTCTGGTATTTGAATGCAGCATATCTTGCTGCCGCCTTCGCTCTATCTGGTATTTGAAAGCAGCGTCTCTTGCAGCCTCCTTTGCTCTCTCTGGTATTTGAATGCAGCGCATCTTGCAGCCTCCTTCGCTCTCTCTGGTATTTGAATGCAGCATCTCTTGCAGCTTCCTTTGCTCTCTCTGGTATTTGAATGCAGCGTCTCTTGCAGCCTCCTTTGCTGTCTCTGGTATTTGAATGCAGCGTCTCTTGCAGCCTCCTTTGCTTTCTCTGGTATTTGAATGCAGCGTCTCTTGCAGCTTCCTTTGCTCTCTCTGGTATTTGAATGCAGCACATCTTGCAGCCTCCTTTGCTCTCTCTGGTATTTGAATGCAGCGTCTCTTGCAGCTTCCTTTGCTCTCTCTGGTATTTGAATGCAGCGTCTCTTGCAGCCTCCTTTGCTCTCTCTGGTATTTGAATGTAGCGTCTCTAGCAGCCTCCTTTGCTCTCTCTGGTATTTGAATGCAGCGTATCCTGCAGCCTCCTTTGCTCTCTCTGGTATTTGAATGCAGCGTATCTTGCAGCCTCCTTTGCTCTCTCTGGTATTTGAATGCAGCGTATCTTGCAGCTTCCTTTGCTCTCTCTGGTATTTGAATGCGGACGGAGTATCTTCCAGCCTCCATGGCTCTCTCTGGTATTTGAATGCAGCGTATCTTGCAGCCTCCTTTGCTCTCTCTGGTATTTGAATGCAGCGTCTCTTGCAGCTTCCGTTGCTCTCTCTGGTATTTGAATGCAGCGTCTCTTGCAGCCTCCTTTTCTCTCTCTGGTATTTGAATGTAGCGTCTCTTGCAGCCTCCTTTGCTCTCTCTGGTATTTAGATGCACCGTCTCTTGCAGCCTCCTTTGCTCTCTCTGGTATTTGAATTCAGCGTCTCTTGCAGCCTCCTTTGCTCTCTCTGGTATTTGAATGCAGCGTCTCTTGCAGCCTCCTTTGCTCTCTCTGGTATTTGAATGCAGCGTCTCTTGCAGCCTCCTTTGCTCTCTCTGGTATTTGAATGCAGCGTCTCTTGCAGCCTCCTTTGCTCTCTCTGGTATTTGAATGCAGCATATCTTGCAGCCGCCTTCGCCCTATCTGGTATTTGAAAGCAGCGTCTCTTGCAGCCTCCTTTGCTCTCTCTGGTATTTGAATGCAGCGCATCTTGCAGCCTCCTTCGCTCTCTCTGGTATTTGAATGCAGCGTCTCTTGCAGCTTCCTTTGCTCTCTCTGGTATTTGAATGCAGCGTCTCTTGCAGCCTCCTTTGCTGTCTCTGGTATTTGAATGCAGCGTCTCTTGCAGCCTCCTTTGCTCTCTCTGGTATTTGAATGCAGCGTCTCTTGCAGCTTCCTTTGCTCTCTCTGGTATTTGAATGCAGCACATCTTGCAGCCTCCTTTGCTCTCTCTGGTATTTGAATGCAGCGTCTCTTGCAGCTTCCTTTGCTCTCTCTGGTATTTGAATGCAGCGTCTCTTGCAGCCTCCTTTGCTCTCTCTGGTATTTGAATGTAGCGTCTCTAGCAGCCTCCTTTGCTCTCTCTGGTATTTGAATGCAGCGTATCCTGCAGCCTCCTTTGCTCTCTCTGGTATTTGAATGCAGCGTCTCTTGCAGCCTCCTTTGCTCTCTCTGGTATTTGAATGCAGCGTCTCTTGCAGCTTCCTTTGCTCTCTCTGGTATTTGAATGCAGCGTCTCTTGCAGCCTCATTTGCTGTATCTGGTATTTGAATGCAGCGTCTCTAGCAGCCTCCTTTGCTCTCTCTGGTATTTGAATGCAGCGTCTCTTGCAGCCTCCTTTGCTCTCTCTGGTATTTGAATGCAGCGCCTATTGCAGCCTCCTTCGCTCTCTCTGGTATTTGAATGCAGCGCCTCTTGCAGCCTCCTTTGCTCTCTCTGGTATTTGAATGCAGCGCATCTTGCAGCCTCCTTTGCACTCTCTGGTATTTGAATGCAGCGTCTCTTGCAGCTTCCTTTGCTCTCTCTGGTATTTGAATGCAGTGTCTCTTGCAGCCTCCTTTGCTGTATCTGGTATTTGAATGCAGCGTCTCTAGCAGCCTCCTTTGCTCTATCTGGTATTTGAATGCAGCGCATCTTGAAGCCTCCTTTGCTCTCTCTGGTATTTGAATGCAGCGCCTCTTGCAGCCTCCTTTGCTCTCTCTGGTATTTGAATCCAGCGTCTCTTGCAGCCTCCTTTGCTCTCTCTGGTATTTGAATGCAGCGCCTCTTGCAGCCTCCTTTGCTCTCTCTGGTATTTGAATCCAGCGTCTCTTGCAGCCTCCTTTGCTCTCTCTGGTATTTGAATGCAGCGTCTCTTGCAGCCTCCTTTGCTCTCTCTGGTATTTGAATGCAGCGCCTATTGCAGCCTCCTTCGCTCTCTCTGGTATTTGAATGCAGCGCCTCTTGCAGCCTCCTTTGCTCTCTCTGGTATTTGAATGCAGCGCATCTTGCAGCCTCCTTTGCACTCTCTGGTATTTGAATGCAGCGTCTCTTGCAGCTTCCTTTGCTCTCTCTGGTATTTGAATGCAGTGTCTCTTGCAGCCTCCTTTGCTGTATCTGGTATTTGAATGCAGCGTCTCTAGCAGCCTCCTTTGCTCTATCTGGTATTTGAATGCAGCGCATCTTGAAGCCTCCTTTGCTCTCTCTGGTATTTGAATGCAGCGCCTCTTGCAGCCTCCTTTGCTCTCTCTGGTATTTGAATGCATCGTCTCTAGCAGCCTCCTTTGCTCTCTCTGGTATTTGAATGCAGCGTCTCTTGCAGCCTCCTTTGCTGTCTCTGGTATTTGAATGCAGCGTCTCTTGCAGCCTCCTTTGATCTCCCTGATATTTGAATGCAGCGTCTCTTGCAGCCACCTTTGCTCTCTCTGGTATTTGAATGCAGCGTCTCTTGCAGCCTCCTTTGCTCTCTCTGGTATTTGAATGCAGCGTCTCTTGCAGCCTCGTTTGCTCTCTCTGGTATTTGAATGCAGCGTCTCTTGCAGCCTCCTTTGCTCTCTGTGGTATTTGAATGCAGCGCCTATTGCAGCCTCCTTCGCTCTCTCTGGTATTTGAATGCAGCGTCTCTTGCAGCCTCCTTCGCTCTCTCTGGTATTTGAATGCAGCGCCTCTTGCAGCCTCCTTCGTTCTCTCTGGTATTTGAATGCAGCGTCTCTTGCAGCCTCCTTCGCTCTCTCTGGTATTTGAATGCAGCGCCTCTTGCAGCCTCCTTCGCTCTCTCTGGTATTTGAATGCAGCGTCTCTTGCAGCCTCCTTTGCTCTCTCTGGTATTTGAATGCAGCGTCTCTTGCAGCCTCCTTTGCTCTCTCTGGTATTTGAATGCAGCGTCTCTTGCAGCTTCCTTTGCTCTCTCTGGTATTTGAATGCAGCGTCTCTTGCAGCCTCCTTTGCTCTATCTGTGTAACGCCCTGAACGTCTCAGGATCGTTTAACAGACACGACAATGAGGACGCAACCACTTGTGAAGGGTTAGTTCTTTTAATGAAGGCAAATAAAATACAAAGAACAAACAAAAGTTATAGTCACTGGAATCCTCCAGGCTAAGTACGTTACCAGCCCACAGCACGGATGGTCCTAACCGTCCTCTGCATATACGCCGATCCCGGCGTATGCCAACAGAGGGCAGAAATGAAATGGCCGACAATGCCAATCGGTAGGCTGTGAGGGGCACGAAGAGTGTTGGGGAGAATCGAGGAGTCAGGGAAACACCCAGCCGGGGTCTCTACCTGAAGGGAGCAGCCGCTCAACCTCTTCCTCAGACTGCACCGGGACGCGGAGTCACCTCCTGGTGATGCGTCACCGATACCCCAATCACAAGCAAGAAGACTGAACCGAGAGCAGCCGCTCGATCGATCCTGTGGACTTCCGAGTCTGTAACGCGGCAAACACCTCCTGGTGTGCGTTACAGCTGGCAGTCCCTGTGTCTCTGGTCGGGCTGGGAGTTACGACTCCAACCAGCAAAAGCGCCACTGCGCTTGGACTCAGCCGAGTCAAAAAGCGAAGCTCAATGGTTGACCGGTAGAGCTTCCTGGTCCTTCACAGGTGACGATGGGGCAAGACACGGCCCAGGGAGTAACGACTCGACCTACCTCCGTTCTTGCCTTACTGGAGCACCACTCCGGAACACTGCTCTTCACGAAGCAGGTACGTCGGTGTAAACACAATATCCGACAGCCTTGTACCTCCCGGTTCCTCCCTTTATAGGGCGTGTTTTCCTTGAGTTATGTAACAGCTCTCCTGTTTACATAAGGGCGTGTTTCCCTTGAGTTATGTAACAGCTCTCCTGTTTACATAAGGGCGTGTTTCCCTTGAGTTATGTAACAGCTCTCCTGTTTACATAAGGGCGTGTTTCCCTTGAGTTATGTAACAGCTCTCCTGTTTACATAAGGGCGTGTTTCCCTTGTATGACAGGAAGTCTTGACAGTACATCCTCCCTCTCAGCGGCTCCCCACGGGTCCAGCGCTGGCAGGAAAACGCCGATGGAACAAGGAGACCAAGCGCGGAGCATGAACCCCTTCAGCCGGTTCCCATGAATGCTCCTCCGGGCCATAGCCTTTCCACGCAACCAGGTACCACAGCTTCCCCCTGCGCCATTTGGACGCCCGTATGCCCGACACTTCATACTCCACCTCCGACTCCACGCATACCGGCCTAGGTGTCCCAGACGGCTTGGAGGGTGCTGGTTTGAGCAATGATACATGAAAGACAGGGTGTATCCGCAATGACTGGGGCAAGCACACCTTCACGTTCACGGGACCCATACACTTGGTAATTCGATAGGGGCCCATGTACTTGGGATGGAACACACTGTTCTTTCGAAACCTCATGTTTCTTGTGGATATCCAGACGTAGTCTCCAGTGCGGTACAGTGGCCCGGGCCTTCTCTTCCTATCTGCCGCAGCCTTGTATCTTCTCTTGGCCTCTATTAGGACAGCCCTTGAGCGCATCAACGTGTCTTTTATGTGTGCCACCCTGTCCGCTGTGGCGGGAATCCTGTCCTCTCTGAACGGATGTAGAAATGGCAAGAACCTGGGATGTTGGCCATAGTTGCTATAGAACGGAGATGACTGTGTGGAGCTGTGAGTGGCGTTGTTATAGGCTATCTCTGCAACCCATAGCAAGTCGACCCATTCTTCCCTGCCCTGGTCCACAAAACATCGCAGATACTGTTTGAGCGTTTGGTTCAGGCGCTCGGTTTGGCCGTCCGTTTGAGGGTGGTAGCTGGTGGACAGGGCGGTCTTAACATGCAGCGCAGTGCACCAAGTCTTCCAGAATTGCGCAGTAAACTGCGACCCCCGGTCCGACACGATCACCCCAGGTAATCCATGCAGTCGTACCACATTCTTTAGGAGTAGTGATGCCAATTCCCCGGCCGTAGGGACTCTCTTGCAGGGGATGAAGTGCCCCATTTTCGTCAAGTAATCCACCACCACCAGTATTGCCGTCATCCCCTGGTCTACCGGTAGGCCCACCACGAAGTCCAGTGATATGCTATCCCATGGTCTATCCGGGGTCGGAAGTGGATGTAAGAGCCCTTGGGTTCGGCCATGGTCGGCCTTCATGGTAGCACACGTAGGACACTCCTGTCCCCACCTCCTGACATCCACTCTCATGGTTGGCCACCAGAAATGCCGTCCCATGCTAGCCACCGTTTTTTCAAAGCCCAAATGACCTGCGCATGGAGAGTCATGGCACCAGATGAATGCTTGTTTCCTTAGCCTAGGCGTGGGTATCAATAGGCACCTGCCCTTCAGGGGTATCCCGTCCTTCAGCTGCCATTCTCTGTGACTGAGGAGCCACCTCCGCCATGCGAATGACCTGATCCCTCTCTTTATTCCCCTCAGGAAAGTATCCGGTTGGATAACCCCCAATACCATCCTCGGGGAAATGATGGAACGCTCGGTTGCAGGCAATGGTTCCTTAACTGCAGATTGACGGGACAGGGCGTCCGCCTTCCGGTTTTCCGTCCCCGGCCGATATGTGATGCGGAAGTTGAACCCCGCAAAGAAGATCATCCACCGCAGCTGCCTGGGAGAAAGGTGTCTAGTGGCCGTCATGAACTGTAGGTTCCGATGGTCCGTGTACACCGATACCACATGTCTTGCCCCCATCAACCAATGCCTCCATTCGGTGAAGGCGTCCTTGATGGCGAGAAGCTCCTTCTCCGCAATATGGTAGTTGCGTTCGGCGTCGTTGAGTTTGCGGGACATGTACGCAACGGGATGAAGCACCCCTGTGTCGTGGTTGCGTTGGGACAAGATAGCCCCCAGCGCCACATCCGACGCGTCCGCTTCCACCACGTAGGGGAGATCCGGATCGGGGTGAGCCAACACCGGCGCCTTACCAAAGGCGCTTTTCAGGGCCTCAAAGGCTTTGTTCGCTTCAGGGGACCAGACAAACTCCTTGGACTTCCTCAGTAGCTGTGTGATTGGGGCCACCACTCCTGAAAATCCATCTATAAACCGCCTGTAAAAGTTGGCGAAGCCAATGAAACTTTGGACGTCCTTCACGCTTTGGGGCACCGGCCATTCTTTCACCGCCTTGATCTTTCGTTCTGCCATCTCCTGTCCCTCTGGACTCAGCATCACTCCGAGGAATTCCACGGATGTGACGTGGAAGTCACACTTGCTGAGTTTACAAAACAGCATGTTTTCCCTCAGCTTTTGGAGCACAGCTTTGACGTGGTGTACGTGCTCCTCCACACTGGACGAATAGATGAGGATGTCGTCGATATATACGACCACGTAGATATCCAACTCCTCTCTGAATACCTCATTCAAAAAGTACTGAAAGGCTGCCGGGGCGTTGCACAGACCGAACGGCATGACGAGGTACTCAAAAAGGCCGAACCTGGTCTTAAAGGCGGTCTTCCACTCGTCTCCGTCCCTCATGCGCACCAGATGGTATGCCCCTTTCAAATCCAACTTGGTGTAGATACGAGCTTTCTTGACCTGTTCCAGAAGTACACTGATGAGAGGCAAGGGGTACCGATTTTTTATGGTTATCGCATTCAATGCCCTAAAGTCCACACAGGCTCTCAGCTCCCCATTAGCCTTCGGGATGAAGAAGAGTGGAGAGGCGGCCGGAGACTTGGACGGGCGGATGAATCCTAGCTTGAGGAGTTTATCCAGGTACCCCCGGAGATGCACGTTTTCAGGCTCCGTCAGGGCATACAGCCTACCGCTGGGAACGCTGGCCCCTGGCACCAGGTCGATCTGGCAGTCAAACTGTCTATGTGGTGGTAGCACTTCCGCCTTCACCTCATCAAATACATCCTCAAAACTGTGATAAGCCTGGGGGAGAGCCACATCTTTTTCTGCCGCTGTAGCCACCGTCTGACTCCCGCTCTCATCTGCGTCAAGGGATTCCGTTCTTATTCCACAATGCAGGATGCAATACGGTGACGTCATTTCGATGCGATGTGTTGGCCAATCCACAAAGGGGTTGTGTTTCTGTAGCCACGGCAATCCCAATATGACGCCATATTGGGGCGCTCGGATGATGTTAAAATCTACTTGTTCCAAATGGTTCCTCCCATATCTCATCGGAAGGACCCCCGTGTGCTGTCCGATGGGCCCCGTCACCAATCGCCTTCCGTCTACCGCATAGACGTCTTCGGGTACTGCTTTGGGAAGAAGCACTAGCCCTAGCCTGCATGCCTCGTTGTGGTCCATAAACGTGCCAGTGGCCCCTGAATCCACCATGGCCACAACGGGTATCCACTGGTCATGCACTCCCACGTGCACCGTGATAAACAGGTGTCGTTGTCCCTTAGTGACCGAGTTGGAAAGTGAAGGGATGGATGAGTGACTCCGAGATGCCCCTTCTCTGGTCTTGGAGTCCTCTAGTTTTCCGCCGGTATGTCCACCACGGCTGTTACCGACCGGTTGGCCCGATAACGTGACGTCTTCGGTTTGGCAGGGCATTCACGTACGTAGTGGCCTTTTTTGCCACAATATAGGCACAATCCTTGTTTACGGCGTGACTCTTTCTCCGTGGCTGTGAGGCTCGCTCGTATTGCGCTGATGTCCATGGGTTCTCCCTTGGATGCGGTGGAAGTTTCAGGACTTCCCACCGTCACATAGGATGGAAGGGATTTTCCTTTTCTCCCATGATCCCCCTTTCTTTCACTTAGCCTATGTTCCAGCCGTAATACCAGGTTGATAAGGCCCTCACATGTCTTGGGTTGAGGGTCAATATGAGCCACGGCGTCCTTGAGCTCATCGCACAGCCCTTGATGGAATAGCGCCGTCTGTTTAGCAACAGGCCACTTGGTTTCCGCAACCAGCCTTCGGAACGCGTTGAGATACTGCACCAGGTCGTTGGATCCCTGTCTCAACTCAAGCATTTCACGGTCCGCCGTGTACGAGTCAGCCCTTCTGTCGAATACCTTCAGGAATTCCTCGCGAAAAGCACCCCAATCACATAAGAGGGGGTCGTCCCTGCTCACCAGAGGTACGGCCCATTGTGCCGCGTTTCCAGCCAAATAGGATATAAGGAAAGCCACACGAGCCTGACTCGTGGGGAACGCCTTTGGTTTGCACGATAAATGTAGCGCCACTTGTGTGAGGAATACCTGCACTGTGTTAGGATCCCCACTGTACCTCTCTGGTGTTGCCAAGGGGATGGCTACCGGCATTTCCACTACTACCGCAGGGGTCTGGTTCGTGAGGGAGGTGCTGGGCGTGAGCGGGTCCAATTGGATAGCATCCAGTCTGGCTTTTACATCGGCTGTTTCTTGCCTAGAGGCAGCCACTTCAACTTGCATGGCCGCTAAAGCAGCCAGCACATCATCAAGTGTTGCCATGTCTGTTATCGACCGGGAGACCGTTAGTGTTATTAAGGTCGGATATTTTGTAACGCCCTGAACGTCTCAGGATCGTTTAACAGACACGACAATGAGGACGCAACCACTTGTGAAGGGTTAGTTCTTTTAATGAAGGCAAATAAAATACAAAGAACAAACAAAAGTTATAGTCACTGGAATCCTCCAGGCTAAGTACGTTACCAGCCCACAGCACGGATGGTCCTAACCGTCCTCTGCATATACGCCGATCCCGGCGTATGCCAACAGAGGGCAGAAATGAAATGGCCGACAATGCCAATCGGTAGGCTGTGAGGGGCACGAAGAGTGTTGGGGAGAATCGAGGAGTCAGGGAAACACCCAGCCGGGGTCTCTACCTGAAGGGAGCAGCCGCTCAACCTCTTCCTCAGACTGCACCGGGACGCGGAGTCACCTCCTGGTGATGCGTCACCGATACCCCAATCACAAGCAAGAAGACTGAACCGAGAGCAGCCGCTCGATCGATCCTGTGGACTTCCGAGTCTGTAACGCGGCAAACACCTCCTGGTGTGCGTTACAGCTGGCAGTCCCTGTGTCTCTGGTCGGGCTGGGAGTTACGACTCCAACCAGCAAAAGCGCCACTGCGCTTGGACTCAGCCGAGTCAAAAAGCGAAGCTCAATGGTTGACCGGTAGAGCTTCCTGGTCCTTCACAGGTGACGATGGGGCAAGACACGGCCCAGGGAGTAACGACTCGACCTACCTCCGTTCTTGCCTTACTGGAGCACCACTCCGGAACACTGCTCTTCACGAAGCAGGTACGTCGGTGTAAACACAATATCCGACAGCCTTGTACCTCCCGGTTCCTCCCTTTATAGGGCGTGTTTTCCTTGAGTTATGTAACAGCTCTCCTGTTTACATAAGGGCGTGTTTCCCTTGAGTTATGTAACAGCTCTCCTGTTTACATAAGGGCGTGTTTCCCTTGAGTTATGTAACAGCTCTCCTGTTTACATAAGGGCGTGTTTCCCTTGAGTTATGTAACAGCTCTCCTGTTTACATAAGGGCGTGTTTCCCTTGTATGACAGGAATTCTTGACAATCTGGTATTTGAATGCAGCGTCTCTTGCAGCCACCTTTGCTCTCTCTGGTATTTGAATGCAGCGTCTCTTGCAGCCTCCTTTGCTCTCTCTGGTATTTGAATGCAGCGTCTCTTGCAGCTTCCTTTGCTCTCTCTGGTATTTGAATGCAGCGTCTCTTGCCGCCTCCTTTGCTCTCTCTGGTATTTGAATGCAGCGTCTCTTGCCGCCTCCTTTGCTCTCTCTGGTATTTGAATGCAGCGTCTCTTGCAGCTTCCTTTGCTCTCTCTGGTATTTGAATGCAGCGTCTCTTGCAGCCTCCTTTGCTCTCTCTGGTATTTGAATGCAGCGTCTCTTGCAGCCACCTTTGCTCTCTCTGGTATTTGAATGCAGCGTCTCTTGCAGCCTCCTTTGCTCTCTCTGGTATTTGAATGCAGCGTCTCTTGCAGCCTCCTTTGCTCTCTCTGGTATTTGGATGAAGCGTCTCTTGCATCCTCCTTTGCTCTCTCTGGTATTTGAATGCAGCGTATCTTGCAGCCACCTTTGCTCTCTCTGGAATTTGAATGCAGTGTCTCTTGCAGCTTCCTTTGCTCTCTCTGGTATTTGAATGCAGCGTCTCTTGCAGCCTCCTTTGCTCTCTCTGGTATTTGAATGCAGCGTCTCTTGCAGCCTCCTTTGCTCTCTCTGGTATTTGGATGAAGCGTCTCTTGCAGCCTCCTTTGCTCTCTCTGGTATTTGAATGCAGCGTCTCTTGCAGCCTCCTTTGCTCTCTCTGGTATTTGAATGCAGCGTCTCTTGCAGCCTCCTTTGCTCTCTAGTATTTGAATGCAGCGTCTCTTGCAGCTTCCTTTGCTCTCTCTGGCATTTGAATGCAGCGTCTCTTGCAGCCTCCTTTGCTCTCTCTGGTATTTGAATGCAGCGTCTCTAGCAGCCTCCTTTGCTCTCTCTGGTATTTGAATGCAGCGTCTCTTGCAGCTCCCGTTGCTCTCTCTGGTATTTGAATGTAGCGTCTCTTGCAGCTTCCTTTGCTCTCTCTGGTATTTGAATGCAGAGTATCTTGCAGCTTCCTTTGCACTCTCTGGTATTTGAATGCAGCGTCTCTTGCAGCCTCCTTTACTCTCTCTGGTATTTGAATGCAGAGTATCTTGCAGCTTCCTTTGCCCTCTCTGGTATTTGAATGCAGCGTCTCTAGCAGCCTCCTTTGCTGTATCTGGTATTTGAATGCAGCGTATCTTGCAGCCTCCTTTGCTCTCTCTGGTATTTGAATGCAGCGTCTCTTGCAGCCTCCTTTGCTCTCTCTGGTATTTGAATGCAACGTCTCTTGCAGCCTCCTTTGCTCTCTCTGGTATTTGAATGCAGCGTCTCTTGCAGCCTCCTTTGCTCTCTCTGGTATTTGAATGCAGCGTCTCTTGCAGCCTCCTTTGCTCTCTCTGGTATTTGAATGCAGCGCCTCTTGCAGCCTCCTTTGCTCTCTCTGGTATTTGAATGCAGCGTCTCTTGCAGCTTCCTTTGCTCTCTCTGGTATTTGAATGCAGCGTCTCTTGCAGCCTCCTTTGCTCTCTCTGGTATTTGAATGCAGCTTCCTTTGCTCTCTCTGGTATTTGAATGCAACGTCTCTTGCAGCTTCCTTTGCTCTCTCTGGTATTTGAATGCAGCGTCTCTTGCAGCTCCCGTTGCTCTCTCTGGTATTTGAATGTAGCGTCTCTTGCAGCCTCCTTTGCTCTCTCTGGTATTTGAATGCAGCGTCTCTTGCAGCTTCCTTTGCTCTCTCTGGTATTTGAATGCAGCGTCTCTTGCAGCTCCCGTTGCTCTCTCTGGTATTTGAATGTAGGGTCTCTTGCAGCCTCCTTTGCTCTCTCTGGTATTTGAATGCAGTGTCTCTTGCAGCCTCTTTGCTCTCTCTGGTATTTGAATCCAGCGTCTCTTGCAGCCTCCTTTGCTCTCTCTGGTATTTGAATGCAGTGTCTCTTGCAGCCGCCTTCGCTCTCTCTGGTATTTGAATGCAGCGCCTCTTGCAGCCTCCTTTGCTCTCTCTGGTATTTGAATGCAGCGTCTCTTGCCGCCTCCTTTGCTCTCTCTGGTATTTTAATGCAGCGTCTCTTGCCGCCTCCTTTGCTCTCTCTGGTATTTGAATGCAGCGTCTCTTGCAGCCTCCTTTGCTCTCTCTGGTATTTGAATGCAGCGTCTCTTGCCGCCTCCATTGCTCTCTCTGGTATTTGAATGCAGCGTCTCTTGCAGCCTCCTTTGCTCTCTCTGGTATTTGAATGCAGCGTCTCTTGCAGCCTCCTTTGCTGTCTCTGGTATTTGGATGAAGCGTCTCTTGCAGCCTCCTTTGCTCTCTCTGGTATTTGAATGCAGCGTCTCTTGCTGCCTCCTTTGCTCTCTCTGGTATTTGAATGCAGCGTCTCTTGCAGCCTCCTTTGCTCTCTCTGGTATTTGAATGCAGCGTCTCTTGCAGCCTCCTTCGCTCTCTCTGGTATTTGAATGCAGCGTATCTTGCAGCTTCCTTTGCTCTCTCTGGTATTTGAATGCAGCGTATCTTGCAGCCTCCTTTGCTCTCTCTGGTATTTGAATGCAGAGTCTCTTGCAGCCTCCTTTGCTCTCTCTGGTATTTGAATGCAGCGTCTCTTGCAGCCTCCTTTGCTCTCTCTGGTATTTGAATGCACCGTATCTTGCAGCTTCCTTTGCTCTCTCTGGTATTTGAATGCAGCGTCTCTTGCAGCCTCCTTTGCTCTCTCTGGTATTTGAATGCAGAGTCTCTTGCAGCCTCCTTTGCTCTCTCTGGTATTTGAATGCAGCGTCTCTTTCAGCCTCCTTTGGTCTCTCTGGTATTTGAATGCAGCGTCTCTTGCTGCCTCCTTTGCTCTCTCTGGTATTTGAATGCAGCGTCTCTTGCAGCCTCCTTTGCTCTCTCTGGTATTTGAATGCAGCGTCTCTTGCAGCCTCCTTCGCTCTCTCTGGTATTTGAATGCAGCGTATCTTGCAGCTTCCTTTGCTCTCTCTGGTATTTGAATGCAGCGTATCTTGCAGCCTCCTTTGCTCTCTCTGGTATTTGAATGCAGAGTCTCTTGCAGCCTCCTTTGCTCTCTCTGGTATTTGAATGCAGCGTCTCTTGCAGCCTCCTTTGCTCTCTCTGGTATTTGAATGCAGCGTCTCTTGCAGCCTCCTTTGCTCTCTCTGGTATTTGAATGCAGCGTCTCTTGCAGCTTCCTTTGCTCTCTCTGGTATTTGAATGCAGCGTCTCTTGCAGCCTCCTTTGCTCTATCTGGTATTTGAATGCAGCGTCTCTTGCAGCCACCTTTGCTCTCTCTGGTATTTGAATGCAGCGTCTCTTGCAGCCTCCTTTGCTCTCTCTGGTATTTGAATGCAGCGTCTCTTGCAGCTTCCTTTGCTCTCTCTGGTATTTGAATGCAGCGTCTCTTGCCGCCTCCTTTGCTCTCTCTGGTATTTGAATGCAGCGTCTCTTGCCGCCTCCTTTGCTCTCTCTGGTATTTGAATGCAGCGTCTCTTGCAGCTTCCTTTGCTCTCTCTGGTATTTGAATGCAGCGTCTCTTGCAGCCTCCTTTGCTCTCTCTGGTATTTGAATGCAGCGTCTCTTGCAGCCACCTTTGCTCTCTCTGGTATTTGAATGCAGCGTCTCTTGCAGCCTCCTTTGCTCTCTCTGGTATTTGAATGCAGCGTCTCTTGCAGCCTCCTTTGCTCTCTCTGGTATTTGGATGAAGCGTCTCTTGCATCCTCCTTTGCTCTCTCTGGTATTTGAATGCAGCGTATCTTGCAGCCACCTTTGCTCTCTCTGGAATTTGAATGCAGTGTCTCTTGCAGCTTCCTTTGCTCTCTCTGGTATTTGAATGCAGCGTCTCTTGCAGCCTCCTTTGCTCTCTCTGGTATTTGAATGCAGCGTCTCTTGCAGCCTCCTTTGCTCTCTCTGGTATTTGGATGAAGCGTCTCTTGCAGCCTCCTTTGCTCTCTCTGGTATTTGAATGCAGCGTCTCTTGCAGCCTCCTTTGCTCTCTCTGGTATTTGAATGCAGCGTCTCTTGCAGCCTCCTTTGCTCTCTAGTATTTGAATGCAGCGTCTCTTGCAGCTTCCTTTGCTCTCTCTGGCATTTGAATGCAGCGTCTCTTGCAGCCTCCTTTGCTCTCTCTGGTATTTGAATGCAGCGTCTCTAGCAGCCTCCTTTGCTCTCTCTGGTATTTGAATGCAGCGTCTCTTGCAGCTCCCGTTGCTCTCTCTGGTATTTGAATGTAGCGTCTCTTGCAGCTTCCTTTGCTCTCTCTGGTATTTGAATGCAGAGTATCTTGCAGCTTCCTTTGCTCTCTCTGGTATTTGAATGCAGCGTCTCTTGCAGCCTCCTTTACTCTCTCTGGTATTTGAATGCAGAGTATCTTGCAGCTTCCTTTGCCCTCTCTGGTATTTGAATGCAGCGTCTCTAGCAGCCTCCTTTGCTGTATCTGGTATTTGAATGCAGCGTATCTTGCAGCCTCCTTTGCTCTCTCTGGTATTTGAATGCAGCGTCTCTTGCAGCCTCCTTTGCTCTCTCTGGTATTTGAATGCAACGTCTCTTGCAGCCTCCTTTGCTCTCTCTGGTATTTGAATGCAGCGTCTCTTGCAGCCTCCTTTGCTCTCTCTGGTATTTGAATGCAGCGTCTCTTGCAGCCTCCTTTGCTCTCTCTGGTATTTGAATGCAGCGCCTCTTGCAGCCTCCTTTGCTCTCTCTGGTATTTGAATGCAGCGTCTCTTGCAGCTTCCTTTGCTCTCTCTGGTATTTGAATGCAGCGTCTCTTGCAGCCTCCTTTGCTCTCTCTGGTATTTGAATGCAGCTTCCTTTGCTCTCTCTGCTATTTGAATGCAGCATCTCTTGCAGCTTCCTTTGCTCTCTCTGGTATTTGAATCCAGCGCCTCTTGCAGCCTCCTTTGCTCTCTCTGGTATTTGAATGCAGCGTCTCTTGCAGCTCCCGTTGCTCTCTCTGGTATTTGAATGTAGCGTCTCTTGCAGCCTCCTTTGCTCTCTCTGGTATTTGAATGCAGCGTCTCTTGCAGCTTCCTTTGCTCTCTCTGGTATTTGAATGCAGCGTCTCTTGCAGCTCCCGTTGCTCTCTCTGGTATTTGAATGTAGGGTCTCTTGCAGCCTCCTTTGCTCTCTCTGGTATTTGAATGCAGTGTCTCTTGCAGCCTCTTTGCTCTCTCTGGTATTTGAATCCAGCGTCTCTTGCAGCCTCCTTTGCTCTCTCTGGTATTTGAATGCAGCGTCTCTTGCAGCCTCTTTGCTCTCTCTGGTATTTGAATGCAGCGTATCCTGCAGCCTCCTTTGCTCTCTCTGGTATTTGAATGCAGTGTCTCTTGCAGCCGCCTTCGCTCTCTCTGGTATTTGAATGCAGCGCCTCTTGCAGCCTCCTTTGCTCTCTCTGGTATTTGAATGCAGCGTCTCTTGCCGCCTCCTTTGCTCTCTCTGGTATTTGAATGCAGCGTCTCTTGCCGCCTCCTTTGCTCTCTCTGGTATTTGAATGCAGCGTCTCTTGCAGCCTCCTTTGCTCTCTCTGGTATTTGAATGCAGCGTCTCTTGCCGCCTCCATTGCTCTCTCTGGTATTTGAATGCAGCGTCTCTTGCAGCCTCCTTCGCTCTCTCTGGTATTTGAATGCAGCGTCTCTTGCAGCCTCCTTTGCTCTCTCTGGTATTTGAATGCAGCGTCTCTTGCAGCCTCCTTCGCTCTCTCTGGTATTTGAATGCAGCGTATCTTGCAGCTTCCTTTGCTCTCTCTGGTATTTGAATGCAGCGTATCTTGCAGCCTCCTTTGCTCTCTCTGGTATTTGAATGCAGAGTCTCTTGCAGCCTCCTTTGCTCTCTCTGGTATTTGAATGCAGCGTCTCTTGCAGCCTCCTTTGCTCTCTCTGGTATTTGAATGCACCGTATCTTGCAGCTTCCTTTGCTCTCTCTGGTATTTGAATGCAGCGTCTCTTGCAGCCTCCTTTGCTCTCTCTGGTATTTGAATGCAGAGTCTCTTGCAGCCTCCTTTGCTCTCTCTGGTATTTGAATGCAGCGTCTCTTTCAGCCTCCTTTGGTCTCTCTGGTATTTGAATGCAGCGTCTCTTGCTGCCTCCTTTGCTCTCTCTGGTATTTGAATGCAGCGTCTCTTGCAGCCTCCTTTGCTCTCTCTGGTATTTGAATGCAGCTTCTCTTGCAGCCGCCTTTGCTCTCTCTGGTATTTGAATGCAGCGTCTCTTGCAGCTGTTTCTTCTTTCTCTCTGTGCAGGGTGGAGCGTGTCCAGCAGATGTTTCCTCTCTCTGGGATGACACAATGCTGCACACCTTGTAGACGTCTGTGCTCTCTCTGGGGGGGGGGGGGGGGTCTGGCAGCTGTTTCTGCTCTCCGGGGCACGTCTTGTAGCCCCCGCCGCTGCCTCTGCTGACAGAATGCAGAGTACCTTGCAGCTGTCTCATGCAGTGCATTCTGCTGTTGTGTCGGTTCTGTCTACTGATAGGATGCAGCATAAACCAGCAGCAGTGTGTCCTGTTTCTGTCACTGAATGCAGTGTGTCATGCAGAGCTTGTGCTCTCTGTGATGTTTACAGACACACTGTCCAGCTCTTGTCTCCGCTGAAAGAATGCAGCACGCTTTGCAGATGGTTTGCTCTTTGTAGTGGGAGAAATAAGTGTGACTTGAAGGTGTCTGTGCTGTCTGTGGTGACAGGATTCAGTGAGACTTCAGTGTGACTTGCAGGTGTCTTTGCTCTCTGTGGTGACAGGATTCAGTGTGACTTGCAGATGTCTTTGCTCTCTGTGTTGGCAGGATTCGGTGTGACTTTCAGGTGTCTTTGCTGTCTGTGGTGACAGAAGAAGAAGAAGAAGAAGTCTTTATTGCTCAGTTACTTAAAACCATTGCAATTGTTAACATATAAAAACCATAAGTTAAATACAATTGGTATTTAAAAGATAAAATGACAGATATGTATATACAACAAAGTTGGCTTCAAATAAAAAAATGAGTAGTTATAATGAATACAGAAAAAAAAGAAAGATTATATATTTGATTTGCGCCAGGATGTTGGCCGAACTATAATATTTATAGCTGGGTCTATTGGGGCATAACAGTCCCCTGCAGTCTTATTGTGTCCTATTTTACCGTTCTGATGTCGGGCCATTACCCGTGTCAAGAGAAATGATTCCTTATCAGTTTTGGGTTTCACTTCATTAGTTGGCGTCGGCCTGTTTTCGCCCTCTGTTATTCTTGTTTCTTTTCTGCTTTGTCCAAGAATTTGACGACGTGGCATGCTAATTGAATGTTCGTTCCGTCCAAGCAGGCCTTTACTGCCTGCCGGCGTGTTCTTGTGCCCAGCCTGTTGAAGTGCTTTTTTAGAAGGGATCTGCGCTCTTCGTCCAGACCTTTGCAGGTACATAGTAGATGCAGGATGTCTTCCTTTGAGGTCCCACAAACTCGGCAGTTGATAGTTTCCTTGGGTCTTATCCATGGGGGGAGATGGTTTTGTACTGGAAGTTGGCCCAGCCGTAGACGTAGGAACTTCTCCTTTGTGCGCCTGGTAAACCCGACTCCTAGGTAGCTTTGGCAGAGGCTGGTTGTGTAGCTTTGAATGACAGTCCAGCCATGGGCCCGGGTTGCTAGGCTTGCTTTGTCATTAATTAACGACGTAGATCTGACTGATTTGTTAACTAGTAGTTTAAAGGTGTTATGAGATCCGCTGCTCATCCAGGCTTCTTGAAGACTCAAGGAATTTAAGGAGTGATTAAGATATAGCGCAGCCGCGCTCTTGCTTTTACTTTCCATCTCTTTCCATAGGTGGTAATTTAGGCTTGTGGGTTCCCCTCTCTGTATCTTGTGCCATCTTTTGGCATAGGCACCCATACGCTCTAGAATTTGGTTTCTCAGGCCAAATTCCAGCCTGATTTGTGCCTGGGAAGTATAGTTGGGCAAGCTGAAGGTTATTCTCATGGCCTTCGCTATTGTGTTGTTCAGTTGCTGGGCGTCCCTTCCTCGGAGGCATTCGCTACCGTAGGTCAGGGCCGATGTTAGTTTTGCCTGTAGCACTTGCAGCAGGGGTGTGAAGCTTCGGCCGACTGCTTTTGTTTTGAGGTTCCTTAGTGCTATCCCTACGCTGGTGCCCCTCCGTTTTATTGCGTCCTTTTGCTGATTGAATGAGCCCTTTCCCTTTGGTGACAGGATTCAGTGAGACTTCAGTGTGACTTGCAGGTGTCTTTGCTCTCTGTGGTGACAGGATTCAGTGTGACTTGCAGATGTCTTTGCTCTCTGTGTTGGCAGGATTCGGTGTGACTTTCAGGTGTCTTTGCTGTCTGTGGTGACAGGATTCAGTGTGCCCTGCCTGTGTCTTTGTTGTCTGTGGTGACAGGATTCAGAGTGTCTTGCAGATGTCTCTGCTGCCTGTGGTGACAGGATTCAGTGTGCCTTCAGTGTGACTTGCAGGTGTCTTTGCTCTCTGTGTGTTGACAGAACTCAATGTGACTTCAGTGTGACTTTCAGGTGTCTTTGCTCTCTGTGTTGTCAGAATTCAGTGTGACTTGCAGATGTCTTTACTCTCTGTGTTGACAGAATTCAGTGTGATTTGCAGATGTCTTTGCTCTCTGTGTTGGCAGGATTCGGTGTGACTTTCAGGTGTCTTTGCTGTCTGTGATGACAGGGTTCATTGCGCCTTCAGTGTGACTTGCAGATGACTTTGCTCTCTGTGTTGGCAGGATTCGGTGTGACTTTCAGGTGTCTTTGCTGTCTGTGATGACAGGGTTCATTGAGCCTTCAGTGTGACTTGCAGATGTCTTTGCTCACTGTGATGACAGGATTCAGAGTGACTTGCAGATGTCTCTGCTGTCTGTGGTGACAGGATTCAGTGTGACTTCAGTGTGACTTGCAGGTGTCTTTGCTTTTTGTCAGTCTGTGATGACAGGATTCAGTGTGACTTGCAGGTGTCTTTGCTGTATGTGGTGACAGGATTCAGTGTGACCTACAGGTGTCTTTGCTGTCTGTGGTGACAGGATTCAGTGTGACTTCAGTGTGCCCTGCCTGTGTCTTTGTTGTCTGTGGTGACGGATTCAGAGTGTCTTGCAGATGTCTCTGCTGCCTGTGGTGACAGGATTCAGTGTGACTTCAGTGTGACTTGCAGGTGTCTTTGCTTTTTGTCAGTCTGTGATGACAGGATTCAGTGTGACTTGCAGGTGTCTTTGCTGTATGTGGTGACAGGATTCAGTGTGACGTCAGTGTGACTTGCAGGTGTCTCTGCTCTCTGGTGACATGATTCAGTGTGACTTGCAGGTGTCTTTGCTCTATGTGGTGACAGGATTCAGTGTGCCCTGCCTGTGTCTTTGTTGTCTGTGGTGACAGGATTCAGAGTGTCTTGCAGATGTCTCTGCTGCCTGTGGTGACAGGATCCAGTGTGACTTCAGTGTGACCTACAGGTGTCTTTGCTGTCTGTGGTGACAGGATTCAGAGTGACTTGCAGATGTCTCTGCTGTCTGTAGTGACAGGATTCAGTGAGACTTCAGTGGGACCTACAGGTGTCTTTGCTGTCTGTGGTGACAGGATTCGGTGTGACTTCGGTGTGACTTGCAGGTGTCTCTGCTCTCTGGTGACAGGATTCAGAGTGACTTGCAGGTGTCTCTGCTGTCTGTGGTGACAGGATTCAGTGTGACTTCAGTGTGACTTGCAGGTGTCTTTGCTTTTTGTCAGTCTGTGATGACAGAATTCAGTGTGACTTGCAGGTGTCTTTGCTCTCTGTGTTGTCAGAATTCAGTGTGACTTGCAGATGTCTTTACTCTCTGTGTTGACAGAATTCAGTGTGACTTGCAGATGTCTTTACTCTCTGTGTTGACAGAATTCAGTGTGACTTGCAGATGTCTTTGCTCTCTGTGTTGACAGAATTCAGTGTGACTGGCAGGTGTCTTTGCTTTTTGTCAGTCTGTGATGACAGAATTCAGTGTGACTTGCAGGTGTCTTTGCTCTCTGTGTTGTCAGAATTCAGTGTGACTTGCAGATGTCTTTACTCTCTGTGTTGACAGAATTCAGTGTGACTTGCAGGTGTCTTTACTCTCTGTGTTGTCAGAATTCAGTGTGACTTGCAGATGTCTTTACTCTCTGTGTTGACAGAATTCAGTGTGACTTGCAGATGTCTTTGCTCTCTGTGTTGGCAGGATTCGGTGTGACTTTCAGGTGTCTTTGCTGTCTGTGGTGACAGGATTCAGTGTGCCTTCAGTGTGACTTGCAGATGTCTTTACTCTCTGTGTTGGCAGGATTCGGTGTGACTTGCAGATGTCTCTGCTGTCTGTGGTGACAGGATTCAGTGTGACTTCAGTGTGACTTGCAGGTGTCTTTGCTTTTTGTCAGTCTGTGATGACAGGATTCAGTGTGACTTGCAGGTGTCTTTGCTGTATGTGGTGACAGGATTCAGAGTGACCTACAGGTGTCTTTGCTGTCTGTGGTGACAGGATTCAGTGTGACTTCAGTGTGCTCTGCCTGTGTCTTTGTTGTCTGTGGTGACATGATTCAGAGTGTCTTGCAGATGTCTCTGCTGCCTATGGTGACAGGATCCAGTGTGACTTCAGTGTGACCTAAGGTGTCTTTGCTGTCTGTGGTGACAGGATTCAGAGTGACTTGCAGATATCTCTGCTGTCTGTAGTGACAGGATTCAGTGAGACTTCAGTGGGACCTACAGGTGTCTTTGCTGTCTGTGGTGACAGGATTCAGTGGGACCTAGAGGTGTCTTTGCTGTCTGAGGTGACATGATTCAGAGTGACTTGCAGGTGTCTCTGCTTTCTGTGGTGACAGGATTCAGTGTGGCTTTAGATGTCTGTGTGGTCTGTGTTGACAGAGTTCAGTGTGACTTCAGTGCGACTTGCAGGTGTCTTTGCTGTCTGTCAGTCTTTGATGACAGGGTTCAGTGGGACCTAGAGGTGTCTTTGCTGTCTGCGGTGACAGGATTCGGTGTGACTTCAGTGTGACTTGAGTGTGATTTGCAGGTGTCTTTGCTGTCTGGTGTGACAGGATTCAGTGTGACTTCAGTGTGACCTGCCCGTGTCTTTACTGTCTGTGGTGACAGGATTCAGAGTGACTTGCAGATGTCTCTGCTCTCTGCGGTGACAGGATTCAGTGTGACTTCAGTGCGACTTGCAGGTGTCTTTGCTGTCTGTCAGTCTTTGATGACAGGGTTCAGTGGGACCTAGAGGTGTCTTTGCTGTCTGCGGTGACAGGATTCGGTGTGACTTCAGTGTGACTTGAGTGTGATTTGCAGGTGTCTTTGCTGTCTGGTGTGACAGGATTCAGTGTGCCTTCAGTGTGACCTGCCCGTGTCTTTACTGTCTGTGGTGACAGGATTCAGTGTGACCTGCAGGTGTCTCTGCTCTCTGCGGTGACAGGATTCAGTGTGCCTTCAGTGTGACCTGCAGGTGTCTCTGCCCTCTGTGTTCACAGAATGCTTCCCGTCTTTCCGCTGTCTCTCTCTCCTCTTGTGACCGGATTGAGTCTTGCGTTTGTTTCTGTTGTACACTTATCCTAGTACAGTGCACGCCCCACACGCCGCTTTCCTATCGACCTAACCTTTCTGCCCCTTCCCACTTCCTCCCCCATGCCCTCCCCAATGCCCTCCCCACCATCAGCGGGGCGGTGGGGCTGGTCTGGGGCGTTTTATGGCCTCTGAGCTTCTGTCTGTGCAGCTGAGACCGAGACAGGCCCCTGGGGAAGGGCACTGATTGAACGGAGGAAAGGAAGGGGGAGGGCGTGGGGGGCGGGGGGCACAGTCTGCTGCCTCACTTACCCTGCCCCTCCCCACCCTCCCTCTCCACACTCGTCCCGTCTACCGCCGCCTTCGCCTCACTTTTACCCCCCCTCTCTCTCTCTCTCTACCTCTCTCACACTCTCTTTCTCCCTCTTTCTCTTCTCTTTCATTTGCTCTCTCTCGCTCCCCCTCTCTCTCTCTCCCTTCCTCTCTCCCTCTGTCTCTTTCTTCCTCTCTCTTCCTTTCCCTCTCTCGCCCTGTCTCTCTCTTAGTTCCTCTCCCTCTCTATCTCTCTCTCTTCCCCTCTCTTGCTCTCGCTATCTCTCTCTCTCTCTCTCTTCCTCTCGCTATCTCTCCCTTACTCTCTCTCTCTCTCCTTCTCTTTCTCTCTCCATCTCTCTCTTCCGCTCTTTCTTTCTCTCTCTCTCTCTCTCTTTCTCCCTTCCTCTCTCTCTCTTCCTCTCTCTCTTTCTCCCTCTCTCTTTCTCCCTCTATCTCTTTCTCACTCTCTCTCTCTCTCTCTGTCCTCTCTCTCTCTGTCTCTCTCCCTAACTCTCTCTCACTCTCTCACTTTCCCTCCTATCTCGCGTCTCTGCACTGATTCTCTCCCATATGTCTCCTGTCTCCCACCTCTCTCTCCCCCCCACCCTCCCACCTTCCAATGCCCTCCTATGTTTCTTCTCCAATACTTTTTCTCCTTCTCTCTCTCCTATTCCCACTCTTCCCTCCCCTTGCCACTCCCCCCCCCCCTCCTGCCCTCTCCCCTCTGGCCCTCTCCATCCCCTCCTCGCCGCCTCTCTTCTGGGTTTTATGGTACCCTTCGAGCTCCAATGGCCGCGGCCCCGCTGCCGATTGGTCCAGATTCTCCTGAGCTGGCAGCTTCCCCGGTGGAGGGTGGGGGGAGGTAGGGAGGGGTGGAGGGATGGAGTGTGGGAGATCACTGGAAGGACACAAGCAGGACTCCAGCTGAGGATGTCCGGGGAGAGGGTGAGGGCCCCCCAGCCCAAGTAAGCGCCCCCTGGGGGCTGGACAGCTCCCAGCAGTGCAGAGACGGGGGTTCGGGTTCGCGGATCTCCCGCGGGACGCCTGCTGTGATAGGCCAGGCCCCCTGCAGGGGGTGCACCCCTCAATGCCCCCCCTCCGCCATGGGGCTGGGAGGCATGTCCCCCCCGCTCGGGAGGCTGCGCTGCCTCTCGCCTCTCCTGTGCCAGTGCAAAGTCATCTGCAGCCAGAAGACCCTGTCCCTGATGTTCGGCTGTAAGGTAAGGGGGCCCCCCTCCCTGAACCCCCATCCCGCCCGGCTCACCCCGGGACACAGGGCAGAGCAGGCCAGGGCTTGGTGCCTTCCTGGGTATGGCAGGGGTCTGTCCCTCCCGCATCTGCTGGATGAGGGGTGGGTGCGCCGGATGAGGGATGGGGTCTCTCTTGGGTGTGGTAGGTGAGGGAGTCTTTACCTCCAGGTGTGGTAGATACCTGCTCCCCCACCACCTACCGACTGCGGTACTGGAGTGGTCATTTATGTCTTGGGTGCAGTAGGCGAGGAATGCTCCTTTCCAAGGCAGTGGTGGATGTCGGCTTGGCCCCTCACTCGGTGCGGTGGGTATTACTCCCTCCTTGAGTGTGGTAAATGAGGGGTGCGCTCTTTACTGGCTGTGGTACACGAGGTGTTAGACCCCTCATGGCAGTGGTGGATGAGGGACTGCCCCCTCCTTGAATGGGGTGAATTAAGGATGCACTCGATCCTGGGTGTAATACACAAAGTAGGGTCGATTCTTGGATGTGGTGGACGAGGGGTCGGTCCCGCTCTGGATGTGGTGGATGAGGGTTGATCTCTCTCTGGATGTGGTGGACGAGGGGTTTGTCCCGCTCTGGATGTGGTGGACGAGGGCTTGGTCCCTCTCTGGATGTGGTAGACGAGGGTTGGTCTCTCTCTGGATGTGGTGGACGAGGGGTTCGTCCCGCTCTGGATGTGGTGGACGAGGGCTTGGTCCCTCTCTGGATGTGGTGGACGAGGGTTGGTCTCTCTCTGGATGTGGTGGACGAGGGGTTGGTCTCTCTCTGGATGTGGTGGACGAGGGGTTGGTCCCTCTCTGGATGTGATGAACGAGGGGTTCATCCCTCTCTGGATGTGGTGGACGAGAGGTTGGTCCCTCTCTGTACGTGACAGATGAGGGGTCGGTCCCTCTCTGGATGTGGTGGGCGAGGGCTTGGCCCCTCTCTGGATGTGATGGACCAGCGGTCGGTCCCTCTCTGGATGTGGTGGATGAGGGTTTGGTCCTTCTCTGGATGTGGTGGACGAGGGTTTGGTCCTTCTCTGGATGTGGTGGATGAGGGTTTGGTCCCTCTCTGGATGTGGTGCACGAGGGGTTGGTCACTCTCTGGATGTGATGACATGGGATTGGTCCCTCTCTGGATGTGGTGGACAAGGGTTTGGTCCCTCTCTAGATGTGGTGGATGAGGGGTTGGTCTCTCTCTCTCTCTAGATGTGGTGGACGAGAGGTCGGTCCCTCTCTGGATGTGGTGGACGAGGGGTTGGTCTCTCTCTGGATGTGGTGGACGAGGGCTAGGTCTCTTTCTGGATGTGGTGGACGAGGGTTTGGTCCCTCTTTGGATGTGGTGGACAAGGGTTTGGTCTCTCTCTGGATGTGATGGACGAGGGTTTGGTCTCTCTCTGGATGTGGTGGACGAGGGGTTGGTCCCTCTCTGGATATGGTGGATGAGGGGTTGGTCCCTCTCTGCATGTGGTGGATGAGGGGTTGGTCCCTCTCTGGATGTGGTGGACGAGGGGTCGGTCCCTCTCTGGATGTGGTGGACGAGGGTTTGGTGTCTCGCTGAATGTGGTGGACGAGGGGTTGGTCTCTCTCTGGTGGTTAGTCCCTCTCTGGATGTGGTGGACGAGGGGTTGGTCCCTCTCTGGATGTGGTGGACGAAGGGTTGGTCCCTCTCTGGATCTGGATGTGGTGGACAAGGCTTTGGTCCCTCTCTGGTGGTTGGTCCCTCTCTGGATGGGGTGGATGAGGGTATGATCCTCTCTGGTGGTTGGTCACTCTCTGGATGAGTGTTTGGTCCCTCTCCGGGGTTGGTCCCTCTGGATTTGGGGGACGAGGGGTTGGTCCCTCTCTGGATGTGATGGACGAAGGGTTGGTCTCTCTCTGGATGTGGTGGATGAGGGTATGGTCCCTCTCCAAGGTTGGTCCCTCTGGATTTGGTGGACGAGGGGTTGGTCCCTCTCTTGATGTGGTGGACGAGGGGTTGGTCCCTCTCTGGATGTTGTGGACGAGGGTTTGGTCCCTCTCTGGATGTTGTGGACGACGGGTTGGTCCCTCTCTGGATGTGATGGACGAGAGGTTGGTCTCTCTGGATGTGGTGGACGAGGGTTTGGTCCCTCTCTGGTGGTTGGTCCCTCTCTGGATGTGGTGGATGAGGGTATGGTCTCTCTGCGGGGGTGGTCCCTCTGGATTTGGTGGACGAGGGTTTGGTCCCTCTCTGGATGTGGTGGACGAGGGGTTGGTCCTTCTCTGGTGGTTGGTCCCTCTCTGGATGTGGTGGATGAGGGTATGGTCCCTCTCCGGGGTTGGTCCCTCTGGATTTGGTGGATGAGGGCTTGGTCTATGCATGGTTGTGGTAGGGGAGGGATGCTTTCCTCCCTCATCCTAGTAGATTTGTGCCCACCCACCCACTGAGCTTGGAAGAAGAGGGTTTTTTCTTGAGTGATTTTTTTTCTTGAATGCAGTAGAGGAGAGAATGGTTCTTCTCAGGGTGTGGTGGGTGAGGGATGCTTTATTTCGTGGAAGTGATGGAAGAGGAATGCGTTATTCTAGGAAGTGATAGATGCGGTTTAATTTATTTCATGGAAGGGGCAGATGAGGGATGCTTTATTTCATGGAAGGGGCAGATGAGGGGATGCATTATTTCTTGGAAGTGGTGGATGAGGGATGCTTTATTTCATGGATGTGGCAGATGGGGGATCCTTTTTTCTAGGGTGGGGTGGATCAGGGATGCTTTATTCTTGGGTGTGGCAGATGAGGGATGCTTTATTTCATGGAAGGGGCAGATGAGGGATGCATTATTTCTTGGAAGTGGTGGATGAGGGATGCTTTATTTCATGGATGTGGCAGATGAGGGATGCTTAATTTCTTGGAATTGGTGGATGAGGGATGCTTTATTCTTGGGTGGGGTGGATCAGGGAATGCTCTATTCTTGGGTGTGGCAGATGAGGGATGCTATATTCTTGGAAGTGGTGGATGAGAGATGCTTTATTCATGGAAGTAGCTGATGAGGGATGCTTTATCTCTTGGGTGTGGTGGATGAGGGATGCTTTATTTCTTGGAAGTGGTGGATGAGGGATGCTTTATTCATGGAAGTAGCTGATGAGGGATGCTTTATTCTTGGGCGTGGCAGATGAGGGATGCTTTATTTCTTGGGTGTGGTGGATGAGGGATGCTTTATTTCTTGGGTGTGGTGGATGAGGGATGCTTTATCTCTTGGGTGTGGTGGATGAGGGATGCTTTATCTCATGGGTGTGGTGGATGAGGGATGCTTCATTTCTTGGGTGTGGCGGATGAGGGATGCCTTATTTCTTGGGTGTGGTGGATGAGGGATGCTTTATTTCTTGGGTGTGGTGGATGTGGGATGCTTTATTTCTTGGGGGTGGTGGATGAGGGATGCTTTATCTCTTGGGCTTGGCAGATGTGGGTTGCTTTATTTCTTGGGTGTGATGGATGAGGGATGCTGTATCTCTTGGATGTGGTGGATGAGGGATGCTTTATCTCTTGGGTGTGGTGGATGAGGGATGCTTTATCTCTTGGGTGTGGTGGATGTGGGATGCTTTATTTCTTGGGTGTGGTGGATGAGGGATGCTTTATTTCTTGGGAGTGGTGGATGAGGGATGCTTTATTCATGGAAGTAGCTGATGAGGGATGCTTTATTCTTGGGCGTGGCAGATGAGGGATGCTTCATTTCTTGGGTGTGGCAGATGAGGGATGCTTTATTCTTGGGGGTGTCAGATGAGGGATGCTTCATTTCTTGGGTGTAGCGGATGAGGGATGCTTTATTTCTTGGGTGTGGTGGATGAGGGATGCTTTATTTCTTGGGTGTGGTGTGGATGAGGGATGCTTTATTTCTTGGGTGTGATGGATGAGGGATGCTGTATCTCTTGGATGTGGTGGATGAGGGATGCTTTATTTCTTGGGTGTGGTGGATGAGGGATGCTTTATTTCTTGGGTGTGGTGGATGAGGGATGCTTTATCTCTTGGGCGTGGCAGATGTGGGATGCTTTATTCTTGGGGGTGTCAGATGAGGGATGCTTCATTTCTTGGGTGTAGCGGATGAGGGATGCTTTATTTCTTGGGTGTGGTGGATGAGGGATGCTTTATTTCTTGGGTGTGGTGTGGATGAGGGATGCTTTATTTCTTGGGTGTGATGGATGAGGGATGCTGTATCTCTTGGATGTGGTGGATGAGGGATGCTTTATTTCTTGGGTGTGGTGGATGAGGGATGCTTTATTTCTTGGGTGTGGTGGATGAGGGATGCTTTATCTCTTGGGCGTGGCAGATGTGGGATGCTTTATTTCTTGGGTGTGGTGGATGAGGGATGCTTTATTTCTTGGGTGTGGTGGATGAGGGATGCTTTATTTCTTGGGAGTGGTGGATGAGGGATGCTTTATTCATGGAAGTAGCAGCTGAGGGATGCTTTATTCTTGGAAATGGTGGATGAGGGATACTTTATTTCTTGGGTGTGGTGGATGAGGGATGCTTTATTTCTTGGGTGTGGTGGATGAGGGATGCTTTATCTCTTGGGTGTGGTGGATGAGGGATGCTTTATTCTTGGAAGTGATGGATGAGGGATGCTTTATTCATGGTAGTAGCAGATGAGGGATGCTTTATTCTTGGAAGTGGTGGATGAGGGATACTTTATTTCTTGGGTGTGGTGGATGAGGGATGCTTTATTTCTTGGAACCGGTGGATGAGTGATGCTTTATTTCTTGGGTGTGGTGGATGTGGGATGCTTTATTTCTTGGGGGTGGTGGGTGAGGGATGCTTTATTTCTTGGGGGTGGTGGATGTGGGATGCTTTATTTCTTGGGGGTGGTGGGTGAGGGATGCTTTATCTCTTGGAAGTGGTGGAATCAGAGATGCTTTATTTCTTGGGTGTGGTGGATGAGGGATGCTTTATTCTTGGAAGTGGTGGATGAGGGATGCTTTATTCTTGAAAGTGATGGATGAGGGATGCTTTATTCATGGAAGTAGCAGATGAGGGATGCTTTATTCATGGAAGTAGCACATGAGGGATGCTTTATTCTTGGAAGTGTTGGATGAGGGATGCTTTATTCATGGAAGTAGCAGATGAGGGATGCTTTATTCTTGGAAGTGGTAGATGAGGGATACTTTATTTCTTGGGTGTGGTGGATGAGGGATGCTTTATTTCTTGGGTGTGGTGGATGAGGGATGCTTTATTTCTTGGAACCGGTGGATGAGGGATGCTTTATTTCTTGGGTGTGGTGGATGAGGGATGCTTTATTCTTGAACGTGATGGATGAGGGATGCTTTATTCATGGTAGTAGCAGATGAGGGATGCTTTATTCTTGGAAGTGGTGGATGAGGGATGCTTTATTCTTGAAAGTGGTGGATGACGGATGCTTTATTCTTGGAAGTGGTGAATGAGGGATGCTTTATTCATGGAAGTAGCGGATGAGGGATGCTTTGTTCATGGAAGTAGCAGATGAGGGATGCTTTATTCATGGAAGTAGCAGATGAGGGATGCTTTATTCTTGGAAGTGGTGGATGAGGGATGCTTTATTCATGGAAGTAGCGGATGAGGGATGCTTTGTTCATGGAAGTAGCAGATGAGGGATGCTTTATTCATGGAAGTAGCAGATGAGGGATGCTTTATTCTTGGAAGTGGTGGATGAGGGATGCTTTATTCATGGAAGTAGCAGATGAGGGATGCTTTATTCTTGGAAGTGGTGGATGAGGGATGCTTTATTCTTGAAAGTGGTGGATGACGGATGCTTTATTCTTGGAAGTGGTGAATGAGGGATGCTTTATTCATGGAAGTAGCGGATGAGGGATGCTTTGTTCATGGAAGTAGCAGATGAGGGATGCTTTATTCATGGAAGTAGCAGATGAGGGATGCTTTATTCTTGGAAGTGGTGGATGAGGGATGCTTTATTCATGGAAGTAGCAGATGAGGGATGCTTTATTCTTGGAAGTGGTGGATGAGGGATACTTTATTTCTTGGGTGTGGTGGATGAGGGATGCTTTATTTCTTGGGTGTGGTGGATGAGGGGTGCTTTATTTCTTGGAACCGGTGGATGAGGGATGCTTTATTTCTTGGGTGTGGTGGATGAGGGATGCTTTATTCTTGAAAGTGATGGATGAGGGATGCTTTATTCATGGTAGTAGCAGATGAGGGATGCTTTATTCTTGGAAGTGGTGGATGAGGGATGCTTTATTCTTGAAAGTGGTGGATGAGGGATGCTTTATTCTTGGAAGTGGGGAATGAGGGATGCTTTATTCATGGAAGTAGCGGATGAGGGATGCTTTATTTCTTGGGTGTGGTGGATGAGGGATGCTTTATTCTTGCAAGTGGACATGATACAGATGGAATCTTCCTGGAATCCTTTCTTCTCGAGCCGAGGGGTGCTCTCCTGGGGAGGTGTGATTCGGCTGTGAGGGCAGTGACCCGGGCTGGGAAGGCTGAAGGATCAGTCCTCCCTGAACTCATTCTCTGAAGGTTTGGGGAGGGAGAGAGGCAAGAGATCCCAAGTCTGAGTGAAATGACTGCAGGGTACCTGGATACACATCAAACCGTGAATCTGGCAGTTAAATGGGACCCACTTCTCCTGACTATGGGCTAAATAAACAAACATTGGCAAAGGCAATAGATTGTGCAGTGGCTGATTACCTTTTGGCTTTGCCAAAGCCTGTTTTGTTTGTAGTTTCTTTTTTTTTTTTAACGAAAGCACACCATGTATGCAAACAACCATTGTCTAAAAGACAAACTATATATATAGTTTTATGAAAAAGTGCACAATAAACTGGTACTCCCTGGCCCTGAAGGGAACTACTTATTGTGCAGATATGCACATTGTGAAAGGGCGGAATGCTGTCACTCAAAGTCAGGTGCGCCAGAGGCTGAAGTGGGCTGGCCCTGCGCCCCACGCTGTATGCGCTGGTGATTGGAAGCAAATGTGAAGGACGTTTCAACAGACCAATGAATAAAGAAGGTGGTCTGAAAGCCCCTGTTAATTAGCATGTATGGTGTACATATATCTATTGAAAACAAAAGGTCTTGGCTAACACCAGACTTAAAAATAAAAGGCAAACTGCAGACAGTCATTTCACAAAGGCCCACCGCGCCCTGCGGAAATACTGTCCTGTGCGCTGGTTTTGGGCAATCTGCAAAGGCTCTTCTGGTTGGCTGCCTAGAGTCAGCCAGAGAAGGCTTACCACGTGACACTACTTTGATTGGTCGAAAGAGTGGCCAACAACAATCTGATTGGCTACCCATTCACCTACTCCGAATGAGCCCATTGGTGTGCAGCCTGTCCTGGAACAGGTTGGGCGGTCCTAGGAGTTTCAGGTAGAACAAATACAGGAGGGTTTTTCTTACAGAGTGATTTTTTTTTTATATCTAGTTTGTGTTTTTGCCAATTTTTCCATCCTTCCTTACCCTTCAGCTGTTGTTACTTAGAGCTAGTTTTCCTCCCTTTCCACTATTATGCTTAAGGCGAGGACTTCCTTTGCAGGAGTGCCTGTCACAAGTTAAGGATGGCTGACGATGAAATGTTTTAGGATTCTGGACCGATTCTTAAAAACTTTACCCGCTTTTTTTGTGCATCTCTTCCAGACCTGCTGACCCCAGGAAAGTTTAGCTTAATGCACTGAACAATCAATTTAAGGGTATTGTTGAACATTCTTTGAATGTTCTTTTTAAAATGGCAACCCTTGATATGATGACACCTATATTAAAACGTTGTAAATGTTTTTTAATCTATTACTTTTTAAATCGTCTTTCTTTCGACCTTCATCTCGCAAGTAATTTGTTAAATGGACCAAAAATCTTGATTTGAATTAAATAAAGCCTGCTGCCAGCTACACTTACTGAACCCCTTCTTTTAATACAGAAATCATGAGCTTTCCTTAGAGAAGAAAAACCCACACACTGAAACACACTTACATACTGGGACACGTGTGTTTGTGTATCAGTGTGTTATAGCGAAATAAGCAAACTCACTTACATCCCTCACATACAACTTGCTAACTTCCCGAGATTCTGTTCAATCGCAAAACTAAACAAAACAAATGTAAGCTGTATGCTGTACGTTAATGATAAAAGTTTGGTATGTTTGTTCCGTTTATGTGTGAAGGGTTGTTTATGCGACGGGTTGTGATTGGGTGCATAACTGGTGATATATATAACTGGCTATACCCCCAGTCACAACATACACAACATGCATGTATATATATATATATATATATATCAGCATTGACTGCCAAAACACGATATGCCATAAAAGCGAGTAGACAATAAAATCCAACTGAATCCTAGTGGTGTGGGTACCTGTTTTTTCGGCGAGGACAGGAGGTGGAGGTATATATATATATATATATATATATATATATATATATATATATATATATATATATATATATATATATATATATATATATAGTTAGGTGAATATGTCAGTGACTAAGTTAAAACATTTTGTTCTAAAAAAAACAACACAGAGTTATAGTTAACAGAGCTAACTATAACTTGTGGCCCCACAATGCACTGCTCATGACCTCATATATTACATCACTCATGACATGTTCTATGACATAATTTATGACATATAACTCACACTAAATATAGGATAATGAACTTACCATAAATTAAATGAAAAGCAAAAAGAAAACAGTGTGTGTGTGCAGGTGGGCATAACCTGTTAATGGACGTAAGCCCTCACTCACCCTAGGGTAACATGCTTCATCACTGGGTTCCTCCAAACACACTGGGACCGCAAGGTACCCATTGTGGGCTTCAACTTCCCCTTAGGGAAGGAGCGGGAGTGTTCTTACCAAGCACGTGAGTGCCCCTCATTCACACCTTAGAGGTGTAGACACAGAGTGCGAAAAAAGAAAAATTGTAATGTGTAAGTCTAAAACTATATCAGTGGGTACTAATAAACTTTATTCAAATGTCCCACTGGATAGAGTTAAAAAGTAACAGGATACAGGGTTATGGATGTATACCCTGTGTGGTGGTTAACATGTTTCTGCCCTAGCTGACAATACGTAGTTCGGGGCATTCATCAGGACCTTGGTATCAAGTCACTCTGCTTAATTGTGAAGAATCTCAAAACATTTTTTTATATAAATCATTAAAGCAACAACCATAATCAATTTGTCTTAATCGGAAGATCTGGCGATCCTGAAATGAAAAAAAGAAAGAAGAAACAACCATACACTTATGTTACCAAAGTGTGCCACCACCACGTTTGTACACGCACATGCATAAAAACTTTTATTTAGTGATCTTACCTAAAGTCACTGTGTATGAACCGACTCTACCAACTCCAGAGTCTTACGAACAGCAGGACCCTCTATTAAGGGACATAACAACAACAAGAATAAAATTGCAATAAAAAATTATATTGACAATGAAACAGAATGGCAAGTCAGGAACAGACCCAAGTGGATTCTATATTAGTCACTCAACACCCTGATCTATTATAACCCCTGTATAGATGTCGAAACAGAGGATATTCTACTCGTCAGTCTACTAAGATGGTCTTATTGTATGCAGAGAGAAGCCGATGTTCCAACAACTCAAGTGTGGCCTAAATCATTAGCGATTGATCATTCTTGCATATGATGTTACAAAAAGTCACAGAGGTAAATGCAACATCCTCATCAACTCCGATCCGTTTCAGAGCAACCTTTAGGCTATGCTATGAATTGGACTATCATATTAAAAGGAAATAAGGTGGAAATCTTTAGCGTTACCCAAGGGAAAACTACACATAGCCTACTCGTTGCAGACTACATTGTAAAGTAAAACATAAAATAAACTAACGTTTTAAAAAGGGTGTTGAACTTGTAAAAATACCCATTATGACATCACTGATGGCATCTCAAATGACATAATTAATGACATCACTGATTAATTATATAAATTATTATATGTAAATCGGCTCTGGGCGATGGGGTCCCAAGGGCCTTTCAAGGCTGGAGGATGGGAGACGCATGTCCACCCCCCCCCCCCTTTTGTATACGTTTTGGGCTTCCAGGGCCTATAATGGGCTGCGCATACCCTTCCCTCAAAGTAAACAAAGCAGCTATTTTTGTTTTACGGTCCAGCAGGTGTCCCGCAGGATTGCAGCGATAATTGCTGTTTTATTTCCATTTTTGGCCCAATGGGGGGGGGTCCCCCATTGGGCCTCTACTCTGCCCCCATATATTATTTTTTCGCAAACTTTGGGACAGGGAATGAAGTCCCTGAGTGCTGTAATGGCTGCCAGCAACATTTTTCTGGCGTTGCTGGCAGTCAAAAAGAGCGATTGCTCCCGCAGGAGTCTGACTCCCGTGGGAAACTAATTGGCCCATGGGAAATAAAGGTCCCTGGGCCAATCAGAATGTTCTGGAGACGATTATCTTTGGATATTTTTGTTTTTTACACTTTATTGTTTGCACTTATAATATGCACTGTATTATTTTGAACACCTTTTAAGATGGCCACCATGATTCCGGTGATCACAACGATATCAGTGAGCCATCTTTGCTGTTTAGTAATTAACACGGTGACACAAAGGATTGTATTAAATGATTTCGCAGTAATGTGATAACCAACATCAAGGAAGGCTTTACGCCGAAACGCATCTGTTAGTGCGGGAGGTTCGCACATTAAAAGAAGTATTTTACCAAAGTCCGTGTGTGCGTCCATTTCTTGGCTTTTGATTCTCTTCGCCAGAGTGGATATCCATGTTGCAGCTCACCACCGCTTGGGTGGCACCCGGGACACGTGGAGCGGCGGCAGTGATCAAAGTTCTTTGAAATATATATATGTGTGTGTGTGTGTGTATGTATATATGTATGTGTATATATGTACTGCTTAAAGTCATCGTGGTGCCGGCGGATTGTATACCATAAAGGCTCTTCATGAGCATGTTGCCATTCGAGTGCTCCTTGTACGTTGGTTACTTTGGAGCTTGGGTGTATATATGTACGTATATAGGTATATATAAATGTATGTATGTGTGTGTGTGTGTGTATGTATGTATATATATATATATATATATATATATATATATATTTATTTATATGAATGTATGTGCTATTCCTAACACCATCTATATGTACGTTGAAGATAGTTATATCTTCTTAAGTCATATAAATTATACGTGTACCTTTACGTAATATATATCTTCAAGGTGTATACATGCAGACTTAGAAAAAGTAACTCTATTTTTACCTCTATGTACTTGCCTTCACAATATGGGTGTAGTTAATTTGACAGATCAATATTAAAATCTCAATATTCTTTTAGAAAACCCAACAAGGCACATCTGTTTTCAGATTACTCATGCGTACATCTAATGGCTTGAACCCAAGCGTCTTTTTAGTGATATTACCTACGTAATTTGTGGAGAACAACATTCTTTGTAACATTTGATTTAAATACAGTGAATATTTTCTGTCAACGAAAATAGGGGATGCGGCATCCCTCTTATTTTCAGCCACGCCTCCTGGCCTGGCGGCCATGTTGAAGTGGGGAGGTTTTGCAGGGTCATTTTCAGCCACGCCTCCTGGCCTGGTGGCCATGTTGAAGTGGGGAGGCTTAGCAAGGTATGTTCACCCAAGTATGTGCTGGGCTTGATTTTGATTTTTGCACATGATGTGGTTTTCTACGTTGAAATTCATGGGGGCTTCAGAGCAATCCACCGAGATCAAATATAGGGACATAGGTTCATGAAGGCTTATGATAATCATGGGCCTCATTCCTGAGATGATGCATCCTGTGATCCTCGGCAGGTCCCTTCATCTCCATCTGCCTCCGTTCCACAGACTGTGATAGGTTAGCACTGTAACCCCAGCCTTGCTGCACTCAGGACTGCACAGATGGGAGCTTTGACTCTATTTCCAGGGCTCCATAACTCACTCTGCACAGACCGACCTCTCTGCATGTTCGCTAACCCCACCCTCCTTGCTCCCTGTCGAATCAGCCCTGGAGGGCACTGCTGGCCAGGAAGCTTTTAGTAAATCTGTCTCAGTTTACTCCCCCCACCCCTCCCCCTGCAGTGTCTGCCTCCCTTCCAGTGATGCTGTACATAGCTGGGGTCAGAGTGGGACCTGAGATTGGCAGGAAGTGACGGTGAGATGCACTTAGGCCTTCCCAGCTCAAGTTACAGAGAAGCATATGCATGCACTCTCCATTCCCTCAGCCAAAAAGAGTAATACACGTGTTCCTGCTTTTTCCTGACAATAGCAGATCACGTGACTTTTTCACTTGTACCTTAGATAGTGGG